>NW_024070195.1:16063788-16521563 GCF_014754425.2 Oryx dammah | reverse complement strand
ATTAACCCATTTGCACAAATATAAGTGGAAGCCTGGGGAAACCCTCAAGAGTTCTCAGTGTCTCGCCTCTTGCCCTCTGTGAAGGCATTGTACCGAGTCAATTGTCAGTAACTGCAATTAATGGGAAAATATTTAATATAAAGAAATACTGGGTAGGTAAAAGAAAACCAAGTAGAAGAAAATAAAGTGAGTGTTGGCAGAGGATAGAATCACACACACACACACACACACACACACACACACACACACACACGCTCGGCAAAGCAAAATTAAACCAGCTGCCAAACCGTGTCTCCATCCTCACATTTGACCAACTTGGAAAGCATCCTCCTATCAGAAGGATTCTCTTTCCTCTTCTTACAGAATGCTTTCTCCGAAATGCCTAGGTGAACTCAAGGATTATTTATTTTCAAATAGTCAAGGGTACTCTGACAAAAGGATCAGCCAGTCTCCTGTGCTATCCAGGTCTTAGTCAGATCGATACTTTTGTCCGTATAAAGAGGTGAGATGGGATATTTCTCGGGAATTTTAAGGCCTTTACAATTAAATGAGTTATATAAAATGGAAGAAAAAAAAAGTCCTGCTGTAATTTGTCAAAGACTGCACCACTCCTTTTAAAGTCACAGAGGCATTCCTGAGGGTGCTGGGAGGGACATTCTATCACCCCCAGAAGGACTCAGTCGTGGGAAGGATCAGTCCAGGTGAGGCCGGGAGTGGCTGAAGGTGCGCGGGTCCTGTTCCCTGGTCTTGTGACAGGACAAGAAGGCAGGGACCTGGTCACTGGCTTCTTCTCAGTGTCCAGGAACTACTTTTCCTTCAAATATTTTCAGTGTTCTTCCCTGCTCCTGAATTTTCCAAGCAAACTTTGTTCCCCTCTCTTCTGTCAACATAGGTAATTCCCTAACAAAACAGGTGTGCTTTTTTTTCGTGCTTTATTTTACGGTGCTATATATGGGTACTAGTTAGGGTTCAACAAGAGAAGCAGAACCAGCATGAGATAGATATTAAGAGATTTCTTGCTTATGGAATTGTAGGGTCTGGTGAGGCAAGTCTGAAATCCATAATGCCTGCTGTCAGAATACTGGGCACAAGCAGAAGCTGAAGTTCCACAGGAGGAATTTCCTTTTCTTCAGGGAGGCTTAGTTCTGCTTTTGAAGATTTCAACTGATGGGATCGGGCCATTCATATTATCTAGGATTGCTGCTACTGCTAAGTCACTTCAGTCATGTCCGACTCCGTGCGACCCCATGGACGGCAGCCCACCAGGCTCCCTCGTCCCTGGGATTCTTCAGGCAAGAACACTGGAGTGGGTTGCCATTTCCTTCTCCAATGCATAAAAGTGAAATGTGAAAGTGAAGTCGCTCAGTCGTGTCCAACTCCTAGCGACCCCATGGACTGTAACCCACCAGGCTCCTCCGTCCATGGGATTTTCCAGGCAAGAGTACTGGAGTGGGTTGCCATTGCCTTCTCCGTATATCTAGGATTAGCTCTCCCTTACTTAAACTCAGCTGATTGTGGACTTTAATGGAATCCACCAAGGACCTTCACCGCAACACTCACATTACTGATAAGATCTCCAAAAAATCCATGTTCCAGGCACTATCCTAAGGATTTCATACATCACTTCATTTATTAACCTCCCAACAACCTGACGAGGAAAATAAGGTACAGAGTAATGAAGTAAGAGTAAATTGCTCAAGACTGTTTTGTAAATAAATTCCAAAACAACATTTCCGCCTGGGCCTGGTTCCAGGGACCATATTCCACCATGACTTTGCTGATTTTCTTTGGACTCAATCTTTCCAGATGCTTTAAAAAATATTTTCCAGAATTTCAATGTTCTTTTATCAAGAGCAAATTGCTTTTCCTATCAAAATGTCTCCTCATACTCCAGAATACAGCCCAACTTCTTTGGTTGCAGTATTCCTTGTCTTTAGGATCATGATCATTTCTAAGATTTACTGTTATAATTACCCTCATAATTAATAACAATAGACATATTAATTTCTCTAGCTAGAACTAAGTAGTTTTGCTGAATCTTCATTGAGAACAACTGTATTTATAATCTATTTTATAGGTGGGACAAGAAAGTTTCAGTTAATTCAAAGGTATTCCTGGATCTTCCCTGGTGGTCCAGTGGCTAAGACCCTATGCTCCCAATGTAGGGGGCCTGGGTTCAATCCCTGGTCAGGAAATGAGATCCCACAGGCCACAACTAAGACTCGGTACAGCCAAATATAAAAATAAATATATATTTGACAGACAGTGGCAGAGGTAGAAATGTTACTTCAGGTATTTAAGAAGGAATTGTTTAGTTGTTCTATGAACCAGACAAAATTTCTGATTGCCACTTGGAAATGGGAGTGAGCAATAGAAACAATAAAAGTTTAGGGGAAAAAAAAAAAAAGGCAACTAGGACCCAAGTTCACCAATAGTCTGGAAATTATTTGGGAATTTAATCATTTTGAATAGGTGTTTTTTTTTTTTTTTTCCCTGAGTAGTTGCTAAGGAGAAGAAAAGTCTTTCATTTCTGTCAAGACTCTGTGGTGGCTGAAGAAAACTCGGACGGCCACACTTGGCACGTTTTTCCAAGCTGTCAAGGGTGTGAGGAGACAGGCTATCCTTGCCCATCCCACTGACCTTCAAAAGCTAAGATACAGACCTGAGCAGCCAGGTGTGAGTACTCCTGAATATCTTTACCAACCTGAGAGAATTGCCTTTACAGTATTGCCAAGATGCTGCTGCTGCTGCTAAGTCACTTCAGTCGTGTTCGACTTTGTGCGACCCCATAAACGGCCCCCCTCCAGGTTCCCCCTTCCCCGGGATTCTCCAGGCAAGAATACTGGAGTGGGGTGCCATTTCCTCCTCCAATGCATGAAAGTGAAAAGTGAAAGTCAAGTCGCTCAGCCGTGTCCAACTCTTTTCGACCCCATGGACTGCAACCCACCAGACTCCTCCATCCTTGGGATTTTCCAGGCAAGAGTACTGGAGTGGGGTGCCATTGCCTTCTCCAATTGCCAAGCTACCTTCTGTTAAAAATCCCAGCAACATCCCAGCTATCCTGACCCTGAGGTGCACACACAACTAAGAAGGCTCGTTTGTGACATGTCCGCCCCACCCCTCAGCCTGTCGCCTGGAAGACCTGTTACCTCCTCCGTCCCCATTCAGCCCTCACTGAGGAAGATTTCATTCTCCAGATTGCTGCTTTGGGAGACTGAAAGATAAAACAAAACTGCCACAGGAGGGTACAGGTTTATTCCTTACAAAATTTCTGCCAGTAAATCACCTCTTTCTGGCTTGCTTTTCATTCCTGTTTTTCAAAATTATTTAACATTATTAAATATGTCCCCATAGACTGTAGCCTACCAGGCTCCTTCATCCATGGGATTTTCCAGGCAAGAGTACTGGAATGGGTTGCCATTTCCTTCTCCAGAGGATCTTCCCGACCCAGGGATCAAACCCGGGTCTCCCACATTGTAGGCAGATGCTTTACCGTCTGAGCCGCCAGGGAAGCTTTTTTAAATATGTGAAGTACATAAGTGTCAAGTAACTGATATCTAGGTACCTAACACTGAGATTAAATAGATTTTAGCATACTTTGCTTATTTGCCTTAGGTTGCTTCAGTTCAGTTCAGTTGTTCATTCATGTCCGACTCTTTGCGACCCCATGAATCGCAGCACGCCAGTCCTCCCTGTCCATCACCAACTCCCGGAGTCCACGCAAACCCATGGGCATCAAGTCAGTGATGCCATCCAGCCATCTCATCCTCTGTCATCCCCTTCTCCTCCTGCCCCCAATCCCTCCCAGCATCAAGGTCTTTTCCAATGAGTCAGCTCTTCACATGAGGTGGCCAAAGTATCGGAGTTTCAGCTTCAGCATCAGCCCCTCCAATGAACAACCAGGACTGGTCTCCTTTAGGATGGACTGGTTGGATCTCCTTATAGTCCACGGGACTCTCAAGAGTCTTCTCCAACACCACCGTTGCTTAAAAAATATAAAACATTACAGAATTAGCTAAAACCTTACCACTGACCTTTTACTGTTGCTTGTTCCCTGGATATAACTATTATCTTGTATCTTACTACTTAGCATTGCATCCACACTTCTGTGCTCTTAGATTATCCTTCCGTCTATCTGTCAGTCTATTTATCTACCTATTTCTCTAGCCACATGATTTTGAATCTTTCAGTTTATATACATTTGGTATCTTCTAAAATCTTTTTATAATTAGCTTTTATTATTCAATGTTATGTTTTTAAGATTTAAACATGATGATATTTACATATTTGATTCTATTCGTTGTTTTTTTTTTTTTTGTATAGACTTGTCTTTTTTAAAAAATTGTGTTTTTTGTCTTTCCCTAGTGATCTGGTGGTTACAGTGCAGGGGCTGCTGTTTCACTCCCTGGTCAGGAAGCTAAGATTACCATAGCCTCAGAGCCAAAAAACCAAAACATAAACAGAAGCAACATTGTAACAGATTCAATCAAGATTTTTTTTTTAATGGTCCACTTAAAAAATCTTTAAAAAATTAAGATAAAAATAAAAATAAAATTTCTATGTTTGCTATTACAAACAGCCGTGCAGTGGCCTTCTTTCTATGATTTCCTGTGAACATGTAGCAGTGTGTCAAGAGGGACAACAGGCAGCAGTAGAACGATAGTTACCTGGCATGTGTATCTTAAACTTTTTTAAGATAGCCAAATCGCTTTCCAAAGCAGAAGATTGAACATGGAAATAGAAAGTGGCAGAGCCAAGTTTCCAACTCTGATCTGTTTGGCTTCAAAGTCCATTCTTTGCCCCTGATGTTCTCAGCCCCAATTTTTTTTAATGTATTTTTTTTTAATGTATGCATTGAAGAGTCATAACTTGAACGTGGTATCTCTAATGTCCTTCAGAACTCCAGACCAGGAGATGAGAATGCAAAGGTCTCCAAAGAAGAAACATCTTTCCTCTCCGTGTGATACAAAACAGTCAGGAAGAAGAAGCTCGTCTCCTGCTTCACTCATGTGTCTGCAGTTGAACTTTAAGTCTCTCTCTCCCCTTGTTTGGTTCTGGAAAATAGCTTATTACCACTCTCAGTGTAATTTCCCACCATTGTCCACGGAAGCTATAATGCCTTACAGTAAGCATTAAATCACATGTCACTTGAAGACAGATGGAAGGACACAAGAAACAAAGGAGAGAGCAGAGCCTTGTGTGAAAGAGAGACAAGTACATATATCAGAAAAGGCATTAAAGTATGACTTTTGAAATAAAAGTAGACTCATATTTTACATCAGGAAGGTTTTGATTTGAGCAAGATGTACCTTGCTTTCTCTCTCATTCTCAACGTGCTAAATTAGGCACACCTTTAGTCCCTAAATTAGGAAAAAGCCTGGCACTTGGGCTTCTGGAAGCTTTGCTAGAAGTCAGTCCAAAGGATAAATTAAGTCTTACAGGGAATAAAGGATCACACCTTCAGTGTCTCAGTCCCTGCTGTCTTCTAATACCCTAGGGCGATGGACACGCCTATGACTCACAGCTTTTAGGTCTGTAGCGTCTCTGCCTCTGGAATCTGCAGCTCATTTATTCTGAATTAGGGAGATACAGAGATATTTGGGCAGCAGAAAGTACTTTGGAGGCTATCTGGTAAGATATGTAGCAAGAAAAGGAGAGAGAAGGCAGACAGCGTACATATAGCAGCTGTAGGATGTATAATAGTTTAGTTAGTGCAACATCTGCTGCTTTAACAGTCATTTAACAAAGGGAGGAAGTTGATTATTTTGTCAGGATTAGTCCAAAATAAGTACTCAACAGCAGATCCCCTTGCATGTGGCTATATAGCGACCCAGGCACTGTCTACTTTGTGAATTCACCCTCTTGCGGGTTCTTGAAGTTCTAGGCATTCTGCCAGCACGTGGGGAAAGAAGAGAGAGGGTGTGTGCGGGTGTGTGGGCGTTCATCACTTCTTCTCACATCCTTTTCGTTACAGATTAATTAGTCGCACTGCAATACCTAACTGTGGCTCAGAGGTAAAGAATCTGCCTGCCAACGTAGGAGACACAGGACATGCAGGTTTGATCCCTGGGTTGGGAAGATCCCTTGGAGTAGGAAATGGCAACTCACTCCAGTATTCTTGCCTGGAAAATTCCATGGACAGAGGAGCTTGGGGGATTACAGTCCATGGGGTCACAAAGAGTTGGACACGACTGAGCCCGCACACATACACACACACAATACCTAACTGCAGAGGACAGAGATTTCAGATCAACTATGTACCGCAGAAGAAGAGATAGAGGTCTGGGGATTCACACCCACAGCGCTTACCACAGTGATCTCACGAAATGGAAGAGCACCTAGAGTCTGAGATGGTCTTATGCTTGTTAGTTACACAAACTGTTTCTCTAGCACTCCAGTAAGTCAGAATTTAATCACATAAGTAGAGAAAAGGTGCCCCTGTGATTCACAGATGAACTCTAGCTCTGGGAAATGTGTTTTATTAAAATGTTTCTGCTTTTCATATCTGTGAAGCGTATTCCAGTCTCAGATCCCACTGTGTTAATTCCTCATACCTTTGGATGTCAGCTCCTCCTCGTCACTCAAGTCTCAGTTTAAATGCAATAACTCCAAGAGGACTTCTCTCACACTGCTGTTTCTCAAAGTTTTCCCTACCAACCAGTCAAACTCCAACACAGTACCCTGTTTGACTTCCTCCATGGGCTTATCTGGATATGAAATTTACTGTACCCGTGATATAGATTTTTTTCCTTTCCCACTGGGATGCAATCTCCATGAAAATCATGAACCCTCTTTTTCACAAACTGGCACTGGCATTTCTTAATAAATGTTAAATAAATTAATAAAATATATTCTTTTCTCTATAAAACTAACAGAATTCCATTTACTAGAGGTGTATAAGAAAGCAGAAAGCTACAGATATCAGTATAGTCATTCCCACTCTTAAAAAGTATCAATGGGTATATTGCTTTTCTAATACTTTTAAAAATGTGTTACATTTAAGGATGCTACCATTATTCATTCCACTCTAAAGCAATTCAAAGAGAGTTTCTTAGAGTTCTCTGTCTCATATGTACAGCTCAGTTCAGAAAAATGACATAATATATACAATTGAAGAGCATACCCAAAAAAAGTTATGCTGTAGTAATATGGGGTAACTGTAGTAAAGTTAAAAATATGGAATATGTAAATCAACTTTACTTCAATAACAATACATTTTAAAATATGGAATAAAATTAGCAGAATTTGTTCTTTCAGAATTAGGTCAATAACAAATAACCAAGCATGTCAATACCTATTCTAGGCTTCCCTGGTGGCTCAGATGGTAAAGAATCTTCCTGCAATGCAGGAGACCTAGGTTTGATCCCTGTGTTGGGAAGATCCCCTGGAGAAGGGAATGGCAATGCATGCCAATCTTTAAATAATAATATTTCAATCTTTATTGTAAGACTGATGTGGCATTTTTACCAGAAAGATAAAATGAAGGGAGAGCATTGTACATAGTTGGCAATCAACAAACACAATTGGCAATTAAAAAAATTTAGATCTAAACACTCACGAGATCATCATATATTTAACTTAAGAAACATAGATTTTTTTTTTTTTTTTTGTAGACAGAACTCTAGGATTTGAAAAACAAAACAGAAACTCTAGTCTATGTAGTCTAGAACAAGTCTAGCCCATTGCCTCTGAGTGAAGCACAATCTAAGACTACAGAATCTCCTCTTTCTTTATGATTATTTAGGCACCTAAAATAATTTGTACTTCATCTAATGAACAGAGGGACGGTGTAAATAGATAACTTACATTAGCATCCAACACAAAGCTTGAGTGCCCCCCTCCTTTCCCTCTCAGTCTCGCTCTCAGAATATGTGAAAATTCAAAAAAATGCCTACCACAGACTTTACACTGTCCCTTTATTTACTTTTTTTTTTTTTTTTTTTTTTTGCTGTTACTGCCTTACTCATCATCCCCAAGAGAACTGGCAGGTACCCATTATAGTGGAGGTAGCTCAATCGGTAAAGAATATGCCTGCAATGCAGGAAACTCGGGTTCAATCCCTGGGTTGGGAAGATCCCCTGGAGAAGGGAATGGCAACCTACTCCAGTATTCTTGCCTGGAGGATCCCCTAGACAAAGGAGCCTGGCAGGCTACAGTCCATGGGGTCTCAAGAGTTGGACACGACTTAGTGACTAAACCCCCACCATTAAAGTGGAGGATCTAGAGCGTATTTTGGGTGGCAGTTCGTTTACGCTGTGGGGCATCCATTTCATCAGCTCAGGTGACTGAGTTTGAGATGAGGAATGACATCTTGCTGGATTCTGGTCCACACACAATGCCCACCATTTCCACAGACACAAAATGTAACATATTCTCCTGGCTTATTATCAGGTTTTCTTTCCGCACTGGATTGTAACTGCAGCACAGCTACAGCTGTGCTTTTCAAAGCCAAACATGGAATTCAGGTTTCACTCTCTTGCCAACTCAATGCCTCATTGATTTTCTTTTATTGTTTCCAAATATATTGTGTAGATAAATGAGCGGTGGATGGGATTTTTAAAGTTTGTATAAGGATTTGGTGAAGATTAAAAAAACCCCAAATGTTTGGGTATTCATACATTGCTTATCTACTCTCTTTGGAAGCCAGTGGGAAAACATCCAAGAAGAGCTTATATTCTTGCCAACACTTCCTGTTCGAAGTTGGGTGAAAACAGCAGGTGGTCCTACTTCAATACTTATATATTTTCAAAGTTAGTCATAATCAGAAGCTGCTTTAATAAGCAATTTTGAGAAACAAACAGGTAAAGCAAATTCAATTTGAAATTTTGAAAGACTTGTGCTCTGGACTATAAATACAAGCATTTGCCATTTTGTCCAAAATGGTCTATAGGACCAAAGTGAACTGAGTGAGATTGAAAGTAATGGTTCAAAAGTGTGTAAGTCTTGGTTTACAATAATTTGTTTCATAAAGTTGGGTGATTCCTTTGCCTCTCTGGTTCTCTGCTTGGCAAAATTTACATATCATATCTAATATGTTTCTAAAAAAAAAAAAAAACCTTAGTGCTTTATGAATATAAAAGAACTTTAGAAAATTGGCAGTAGTTCATGACTTCCTCTGGGATCATACAGAAAAAATCCCAAGGAACTCACATTATATAGTATCTGTAAGAGGGCCATTATTTGTATAAGTCAAGTACCTAAGTGCCTACATTGACCAAGTAATGAATAAAAGAAAATTAAGTCCATTATATATATATATATATATATACATATATATATAAAGATCTATATTATCTTTATGGAAACTTGTCAGATAATCTGAGATTTTTACTCCTTACTCTCCTAGATTCTGCTGACCAAATAACAATACCCAAAATGTCTTCCTCAAACCCTGTGTTACTATACCATTTACTTTGTCACACATTTATAGGGAATCCTTTAGTATATAGAGTATCAAAGATACACTTTAAGATTCAATACAAGCAGCATTCCTTTTCCCTTAATACCTAATGGCATGGTTTTATATACAATGGTTGGCTATGACTCCCTAAAGTTCAGCCATGTGTTATTTTCATAAGATTTTCCCAAAGGTCAACTAGCTATTATTTATTGGCTGATTCCTCCATAAAAGATGTCCTGGCATTTACTAATCACATAAAATCATGCTGAGCTAAGCCTTGGATATATACATCTCTGAATAAATATATAAATGCTTTATATAGTCTATGTAAGCAAATATAATAGGTAGCTATAATAGCTCCCATTTATTGAGTCCTTACTCTATAAAAGACATGGAGCTAAACATTTATAAGCATAACTTCATTTTATTCTTACAATAACCCTAAGAGGCAAGACCATTTTTATTCCTGTTTTAAAGATGAGTAAAATAAGATTCAGAGTGGCTAAGTGCCTTGACTTAAGTTGCAGAACCTATAAAGTTCTTGCCCAAAGTAGTAGATATAATGGTCATCTGAATTAAATTTGCCCATTTCCATCCATCTTAGTTTACTGATTCCCAAGATGCTGATGTTCACTCTTGCCATCTCCTTCTTGACCATATCCAATTTACCTTAATTCATGGACATAACATTCCAGGTTCCTACGCAGTATTGTTCTTTATAGCACTGGACTTTGCTTTCACCACCAGACACATCCACAATATACACCATTTCTGCTTTGTCTCAGCCACTCCATTCTTTCTGGAGCTATCAGTAATTGCCCTCCGCTCTTCCCCAGTAGCATATTGGACCCCTTTTGATCTGGGTAGCTCATCATCTGGTGTCATATCTTTTTGCTTTTTCATACAGTTCACAACAAGAATACTGGAGTGGTTTGCCATTCCCTCCTCCAGCAGACCACAGTTTTATCAGAACTCTTCACTGCCACTTGTCCATCTTGGGTGGCCCTGCACAGCATGGCTCATGGTTTCATTAAGTTACTCAAGCCCCTTTGCCACAATAAGGTTGTGATCCATGAAGGGCACTCAAGCTTAGACTCTTATTCCCAGAGACCATTTCCACTTGGTTGTTCTGTCACCAACATCCTTCACTGTGCAAATTCAGCATTTTGGAGACAGTGGTTTAATATCCTGTTTGCCCCTAATTAGACTCTGATTGGGCTTCTCCCAACAGTAAAGAACAACAGTAAAGAATCCGCCTGCAATGCAGGAGATGCAGGTTCAACCCCTGAGTCTTAAAGATCCCCAGAGGAGATCATGGCAACCCACTCCAGTATTCTTGCCCAGAGACTCCCATGGACAGAGGAGCCTAGTGGGCTATAGTCCATCGGGTCGCAAAGAGTCGGATATGACTGAAGCGACTGCACATGAGCACACACTCTGTGACTATGGCATCTCCTTCATGTTGCTATATACACTGACAACTTCCTAAACAAGACCGACAACTCATTTTTAATGGATGTTTAATGGAGCTGGACCAGCCAACTGCTATGGACACACGCCACGGCCCCTACGGCCTCTGAGCACCAGTCCTATAAACAATACAGGAGAATGTTAGATTGTTTGGAGATTCAGAAGGTCATCTACCTTTTATCTACTATATAAATATCTTAGTTATTTTTCTTAAAAGAAAGCTGTGTATACTTCACATCATTACTCCAATAAATTAATGCTTAAACATCAAGCATCAGTGCAAAAAAAAAAAAAAGGTTAATTTTCAAGTCAAAGCTATGGTTTTTTCCAGTAGTCATGAATGGATGTGAGAGTTGGACTGTAAAGAAAGCTGAGCGCTGAAGAATTGATGCCTTTGAACTGTGGTGTTGCAGAAGACTCTTGAGAGTCACTTGGACTGCAAGGAGATCCAACCAGTCCATCCTAAAGGAGATCAGTCCTGAATATTCATTGGAAGGAATGATGCTGAAGCTGAAACTCCAATACTTTGGCCACCTGATGCAAAGAACTGACTCACTGAAAAAGACCCTGATGCTGGGAAAGATTTAAGGTGGGAGGAGAAGGGGACGACAGAGGATGAGATGATTGGATGGCATCACTGACTCGATAGACATGAGTCTGAGCAAACTCTGGGAGTTGGTGATGGACAGGGAAGTCTGGTGTGCTTCAGTCCATGTGGTCACAAAGAGTTGGACATGACTGAGTAACTGAACTGAACTGAATTTTTCAAGCAGTCACAGAAATAATTGAAAATTGTTCCTTCAGCAACAGTTGATCTTTTAAAAAAGTATGAATATTTGAGAATTTTATTATCTTATTACTTTAAAAATCTCAAGTAATTTCTACAACAAGGTGTATTCATTCTACAATATACATCTGTGCTAATTTTTTGAACTTTAGGTGCCCAGAGTAAGTCATGAAGTATGTATATGGTTTTGAGTTTGTTCCAGGGATGATGTTTGGTAGGATCTGCTTATAATTTTTGAAATCTTTATTTAGTTCTGGACAATGACATGTTGCTTCCTCAAAATCCAAAGTGAATTAATTATTTTATCTGAGGATAATGAAACTGGTCATTGTGTTTAAGATAAAATGTATGAATAAATATAAAACATTTATTAATAAGGTAATAATAACTATATTATTAAGATCTGCTAGATTCTGGGCATAGCCAAATTTTCATTGTTAACTTGACATAAGGTCTTCACACCAATAATCCAACAAACTTCACTTTATTCATGAACATTACTTGGGTGCCGGGCTCCAGCCCCGGTGGATCCAGGGAATTCGAAGCGGGGACGGAGTTGGCATCCTAGGAAAAAACTTATTTAACTACAGATATATAGAGAGATTAGAAACGGATAGTGTAGTAGGAAATATTGGTGGAGAAAAAGAGGCTGAATAACTTGGTTTATGCAGAAAACTAATAAAACCTCGAGACACGAGGTTTGCACCGTCTACATTAGGCTGCTGGCATCCACTTGAATAGCAGAGGATGCCCCACCTTGGGCTCCCTCTAGCATGGATCTTAAAAGCCAGGGCAAGTAAGTAGACTTGGCAAGCCTCCACGCTCCAGATGGGAATTCAGCCAGAAAAGGGGAGAAAAGAATGACATGGGGGAGCCCAGCATCAGTGCAAGACTCAAGACTTTATTTTCAAAATCAGTTTATATACCCCAAGTTGTACATAAAGAAATAATGGAATATGCAGAGTTATGCAGGGGCAGCAGTCCTGACCCGCATTGAGACCAGGCTTTCTTTTTGCATATCTTCCCGTATACAAAAGGTCTCAGGTGGTTTACATTATCTTCTGGCCAAGAGGCCTGTTAACATTTTTATGGCTCTCTTCCTAGATAAATGTCTATCAACCAGAAAAACTCTTTTTCCCTAGAAGAGTTTTTTTTTTACTCTGCATCACCCTCAAAGTACTAAATAAAGTTACATTCCTGTAGAACAAAGGTGCAATGGGTTATAACAAAGAAAGTACTTAAAGATCTAATGTTGCTAATACCAGGTCTACTACCTGTTTTTTCTATATACCAACTATATCTACAAATAAAAGATATGAAAATTTGGCAGCAGGTATTGGCTCAACAAATGAAACCTTTAATTAGTCCTATTCTAATGATTTTGACTCCTCGGAAGCTCCTACATTCCTAGGATGTTTTAAGCTTCCTGTGCCTCTTGAGGTCAGGAGGCTGCAAACAATCACATGCACAGCTGTAAGAGTCCGGCAGGCAGGCTAGAAAGCCATCAGAGGGGTTTTTGGATTGAAACACTCTTATTATGCCCAGGAGATTTATTATCTAAAAGCTCTAAATTAACTTTTTCCAGAAAAAGGTGGTGGGGGGACAGCCCCCTGTTAATGTCAGAAGAATAGGTGGAAAGCATAACACAGTAAAGCAGGCAGACTCTGGTTTTGGGGGGTAGATGTTCGGGAACAGGGGGTTTCCTAAGGCTCAATCATGCCTTTGCGTATGCCAAGGCTCCTTCCCCATGACCTTTGCCACAGGCAGAGTTCCTCACGCCGGCTCCCAGCACTTGGGCTCTTTGTTCTGATGGATATAACCTTACTCCCTGTTTAGACCAAACTTTGAAGTCTGTCATCTATTTCCGTTTCATCCAGCACAAACTCACTGGATATTACTTTTAGTTTTGATAGTATAAATATATGTTTTATGCTTATAATATCAGTTGGTTATCAATGAGAAGGACTATTCTTTCTATTATTTTGTAAGAACCCACTCAAGTAGCTTTCATGCAGCTTCTAATTTTAACCAGGACATGCAAAACCACTTAGTGCTAACTAAGCTGCATTTAGCTAAAATGCTAAAGATTATCCAGGCACAAAACTAAAGATTTTTGGTTAGTTGTTATTGGTCATGAATTTCATACACTTTGCAGCCTTTTATGGAATTTGTAATACAGTCTTTTCATGCTTGCTTTACCCAGAAATACACTCATTATAACATTGGACCTTGCAAGGGAGAAAAATGATGACATGTGATTGCTTTCTGTAAAGACCTTTTCTCAGTTTTATGGATTTATGTTTCATTATTTATACCCACGTGCATGTTGCAGTTTTCCCCCACAAGTGCCAACTGAGTACAAAATTAGGAAGCTATCTCTTCACTGCCTCTCTTTATTTTTAATTCAATGTTTGGTGGCCAAAGGTGATCCAAGTGCACAGCCCTTCATCCATCTTATAGCTAATCAAAGGTCTAATGGTAGCTTTCATGATAATTCACAGACTGTAGAGTGTAACAGGCAAGATAAACTTGCTTTAAATTTTATAAAAGGTGTCAATAACATCAAAGAATAACTTCAGGAGAAATTATCACAGTTTTACACTCTTACTAATTTTGAGTTTTTTAAAAAAATGTTAATTATCCACATTTGTTTATATTTTAAAATGCTGTGCATGACTTTAAAAGAAAAACAGTTTAAGCCACCTATATTGTCACATCCCCATACGTCAGGGGAGCTCTGGTTAAAATTTTTAAGGAAAGACTTTACTGTACTAAAAAAGGTAAGCACATGTATACATAGGAGGAGAATACTGAGCAACATTCTTATTTTACTGTAGCAAATGTCATAGGAAAATATCAGCTTCTTCTCAGATAATAAACTGTGGTGTAGCCAAACATTGAAAAAAATGAAAATTATAAAAAAGTTACAAATTTGCAAAACAAATGAGAAATAACTGCTCAAACAATTAAATTATATAGGAGACCATATAATTTATGGGAGACCTCATAATATGACCATAATGTCACAGACCGGTTTATTATGTGTGTCTAACAGCAACTTGGAACTATTAGAACCAAAATACATTTCTGAGAAAAAGACAGTCAGCTTCTAAAAGAAGATTTTGAGAACACATGAAGGCAATATTTCCAGCTATGTTATAGTTTACAGAATACTAAACCCCATGCCAGAAGCAATCATACAAGCGAATAATACTTTACAAAATTAAGCAACAATAGACTTTTCACCAAAACTGAATTTTCCTAAAGAATCATTTTGCTAAGTTTTTAAATTCTATTCTGTTCCTCACAGCATACATATTTAAAAAAAAAAAAGCTCAGCAGTGAGATGGTAAATGATTAGGGTGGTATATTTTTGTGTACCCCTCCGATCAGGCATCTTCCAAAATGTGTGCTATGATGTTACTGACCAAGACAGAGTGCTCCCAAGAAGGCAGTCATCATTTTGTGGGTTCAACTGCAATGTATCCTCCAGAGTGTCAAAATATTCAAGATTTGTGTCACAGGTAAAAGTAGATCATATCCCAAAACTTCAGAAAAAGCACAAGAACGAGGGAAAAAATCCATTGTTTTTATTGGATTACCCTACTTCTGTTTAACTGAAAGGGCACCATATTCTTGAGTGTATATAGAGTAAGCTTCAATTTCCTCCGTTTTATAAATAAACACCCTGCTAATTGCAGACAGCTACAAAACACAGAACCAAATATTTCAAACTGTAACCAACAAAAAAGAGAAAAACAAAACTATGGCAGATTAAACACTGATGTCGGGAGAGTGGTATTTTCCCTTCTCTGTCAGAATACATACATATGTATGTAAAGTCCCGTGGTATTTTACCATCCCATTCCTTATAATGCATGCCCATTCCTATAATTCATGATACACAGACACTGCTTCATCAGTTGCATTTCCTTTAAAACTGAAGCTAAATTTGTGAAGGAGAACAAGTTTATGGTGGGTTCCTATCTTCACTTTAAATATTGCAAGAATAATTAATGGTAAACAACAGTTGCAAAAAATAGAAACATATTATGAATTATAAGTACAGGCATGTATGTGTCTAAGTAATTGGAGATTGTTGATCACAGTAAATATCTATGTCCTTAAAAACAGGAGTTCCACTACAAGGCACCCTAATTCAAGGCTATAAGGAAAACCTATTTAAGAAAAAAAAAATGATAACCTATTTACCTGGTAAATTATATAGAAAATCTCGGGGAGAATTTTAAGATTTCCAAAGAAAGAGAATTTCCAAGGAAAAAGTTGTATTTTCCAGTGGAAACAAGGAAACCAGAAAATTGATTGTAACTATACATATTGAGGACAAGAGAATCTCATTACTTACACAAGAGAATCTCATTACTTACACAATCAGAACTCTACTTTTGTTTAAGTAGGGTACAACCCAGAAAAGGATGCTAGCAGCCAGTTGTCTGGGGAGACGGTCCGTGGGTTTCTGAGCCTGGAGCAAGAGAAAATGAAAGTCCCTTTTAGGAGAGGGGTTAGCAAGAACCTAGCAAGTGCTCCAAAAGAAGCCCTACACTAAAGAGCTTGGGGAAAAAGTCAGAAGCCAGTCCAAGGCAACACAATGCCAACCAAAGAGAGCAGAGTAAATCTACCAGGTCCAGTACAGGCTGGCTCACCTGGTGGCTTTTGTAGGATGCTTTTAACCTCATGCCTGAGTGGGAGAGAGAAGATATTAAGGCCACCCATCTGGTTCTTTCAGCATGATGATCACATCATCTGGTCTTTTCTTTTATTTTATGTATGAGAAAAACAGGGGAAACAAATAAAAGCTGTATGTGAAGATGTGTGTACAAACACACAAACACACATTTGCAACCATAGTTAAAAATAATAGCCCAAAGGGACACAACCACAAGCCATGTCAGGGCAGCGTCTGTGGTGTGTTTTTTGTTCTTGTTTTATTAATCTTTCTGTTTCCAGAAACTAACACATTTTATGTGTTACAATGAATGTTTATTTAATGATTGAATAAGGAAGAACTTTTGTCTCTCCTATGACACTATGCTTTACAGTTCTGTTTATCAGGGATGAACAGTTGTACTCAAATACTTTGATCTCAAAATAATAAAAATTAATAACCATATCTTATCAGACAGTTGTCATTATTTTTTTAACCTTAAATCTGTTTTTAATCAAAAAATATAAATAAACATCTCTAAGCAAGTTAGCCTCTGGGAAGGGGAAGGTGGGGAATAAATGAGCCTTCTGGGGTCCCACAGATCTGAGAGGGGGTTACATAAGAACACACTTAAGTACAATTCATCACATTGTGCACCTATGATCTGTGCACTTGACTATGTGTAAGTTATACCTCCAACATCAACACTGTGTAAGCCAAATAAAATGTGTCTTGGGGCCAGATATGGGGGAAAACAATCTGCTTTTATAAAAAAAAAAATGCACTGCAGAAATAATTTGGCTTAGCTAAAAGAGCCCCTCAGGTCAATTCCTGAAAAGGCATCTGGAAATAGAACACGGGTAAGAAAGCTGTTGGTCATGAAGCCTTCCTTGCCTTCTGTCTAAGCACCAATATCATGAAAGCGAAACTTTTGGGGAATCCCATGGACCGTAGCCCACCAGGCTCCTCTATCCATGGAATTCTCCAGGTAAGAATACTGGAATGGGTTACCATTCCCTTCTTCAGGGGATCTTCCAGACCCAGGGACTGAACCTGGGTCTCCTGCATTGCAGGCAGATTCTTTATCATCTGAGCCACCAGGGAAGCTCCAATGTATTGAGATCCTCCTATAGAAGGCAATTTGCAAAAGATTCGTCAATACATTTCTCAAAGATTCCCTGATGCCACATGAGTTTATCACATTCTTATAAACTCCCATCCTTGGGGATTACCCATATCTTCTCTTCACTGTCTGAAGGGCAGAATTTGAGAGAGAAAATTTTGCTATAGTTGAACACAAAAGGGCCAGTTCTGGCTGTTAGAAAATCTGGCCCTTATGCATTCAAATATCAGCTTCAGTCCTTGTGGCCTATTTATTTTTTGTTATACTTCTTCCCAAAGCATTTGAGATTCTCAGAGTGATCTGGAACCGGGGTCCTGAGGGCTAATGCCTAACTCCAAGCTTGTGTGAGAGAACTCAGCACTGTTTCCATGATTCAACATGCCTGGGGCCATAACTCTGTTTAGTATCTTCGATGCTATGCATAGAAATAGGCAATAATTTATCTAGCATCCAAATGAGTCACATAACACCAGCAGCAAAGAAAATTATCATTTTTTAGTTTACTTGTGCAGCATTAAGAAAAAAAATTAAATAAACAAATACAGATTATTTTTATAATGAATGCAATCTTCTTAGACTAATAGCCAGAGAAGAGCTATGATTGTTATATGTCTAAAAATCCCAAATGGCAAAATATAATTAAAGTTAGAACTGTTGAACAAATAAACCTGTTAAACACATAATATTACCAGGCAAAATAGCTATGTGTTTATCACTTTGCCACTGTAATTATGTTCACTGCAACTCTTCATGCATATATTAATTTTTTGCTAACATTATAAGGGCTAAAATATAAATTGCAGAGCACTGAAAATAGTTTCAACCAGATGAGTGTGGTAAGAAATGCTTGTTATTAAAAAACAAAAATGAAAAAGACCTTGGGACTTACTGTTATTTTGTGTGTGTGTGTGTGTGTGTGTGTGTGTGTGTGTGGTGTGTGCTCAGTAGTGTCCGAGTTCAACTCTTTGCAACTCCATGGAGTATAGCCTGCCAGGCTCCTCTGTTGATGGGATTTTCCAGGCAAGAATACTGGAGTGGGTTGCCATTTCTTCCTTCAGGGTAACTTCTGACCCAGGGATCAAACCTGAGTCTCCTGCATTGCAGATTCTTTACCAGGGAACCATCTGGAAGCCCTTAATGCTATTACTAATTGCTTATTGCTTTACTGAGAAGTAAGAGTCTTCTAATGACAGGTATACTGGCCTCAGATGAACAATAGATATATTTCTCCACATGGACATCCAGTTAGAAAATTCATGAAGTTATCTATTGTGGTTTCCTTGAGCATGAGGCACAGAAACTGTTCGGTTTAACCTGAAAAAGGAAATACCAGGAAATGAACCTAGGTTGCTATCCCCATGTTAATGGAAGGCAAATATTTTTAAGTAATTTTAAGTTATTTCCAAAGTTTATGGATAAATTGTAATTGGATAGATGTGGTTAGAGTGGGTGTGTTAGTTATTAGGAGCCAGGAAAGGTCAGGAAATTAATTCCCTTGGGGGTGAAACTCTGTATCCAAAAATAATCAAGAAGAGACTTTGAAATGATTTCTGAAGGCTTGACAAAATCAGTGCCAAAGACTGCATGGGAAAAAAAAAAATTACTTGTAGTGAATAGCGACAGAAGGAGGAGGAGAAGGTAGAGGAAGGGGGAGGGAGAAAAAGGAGAAAGAAAACAAAATATCTGTAAGTACAGAATACAAAATGAACCCTTATTGCCTGTGTTAATAAAATACTATTGATACTGCTTATAAGTTAAAGGGATTTAAAAATTTTAATAAAAATCATAAGCTTTCAAGAACAACAGTAGAGACAATAGAAACATTCCCCCTTGAAAACTTTCTAGTGTTAATTGATTTACTTGAATTTAATGTATCTAGCTTCCATAAATTAATGTTTACCATTAGAAATATGGAGAGTCTAAAAACAGATACAGTAGCACCAATAAATTGACCAAAGGAATGCAATGGTTCAATCTTCATGATGATTAATATCTAACCATAGTAACCACCTTTGCGGGGGGCACATTTTTCACTACAATGACTATATTTTATTTTGAAACTATTTAGGAGAATTAAATATTTTGTAAAGTAAAAATTAATGTGTCTTTACATGTGATCAAGAAAGGCATCATAATTTTTTTTTTCAAACTTCCTTCAGATCTTCCCTGGTGGCTCAGAGGGTAAAGCGTCTGCCTACAATGCCTACTGTGTGGGAGACCTGGGTTCAGTCCCTGGGTCGGGAAGATCTCCTGGAGAAGGAAATGGCAACCCACTCCAGTATTCTTGCCTGGAGAATCCCATGGATGATGGAACCTGGTGGGCTACAGTCCGTGAGGTCACAAAGAGTCGGACGCGGCTGAGCGGCTTCACTTCACTTCAGTTCTCTTAGAATAAATGCCAGGTAGCGTTAACTCAGCCACCATATCTATTTGGTTCAGGACATAATAACTACCGACACCCTGCCAAGTCCAGTGCCATGGCCATTGTGCTTGTGTTTTTAAAGTGTGAGGTCCCATTTCCTCGCCCGCGTTTTAATTAAATCACTCATTCCAGTTAGCAACTCTAATTACTCAGCTTTTGCAATGAGAAAAAACTTAAATCATTTTGCAAGACATCACCCAACCAGTTAATTTATTAGGAGGAATGCTCATTGACTCAGCTGTGTTCAACTCTTTGCAGCCTCATGGACTGTAGCCCATCAGGCTCCTCGGCCCATGGAATTTTCCAGGGAAGAATACTGGAGTGGGGTGCCATCTCCTTCTCTGGGGGATCTTCCCAACCCAGGGACTGAACACAGGTCTCTTGTGTCTCCTGCACTGACAGGTGGGTTCTTTACCGCTTCCCTGGTGGCTCAGAGGTTAAAGCGTCTGCCTGAAATGCAGGAGACCTGGGTTCGATCCCTGGGTTGGGAAGATCCCCTGGAGAAGGAAATGGCAACCCACTCTAGTACTCTTGCCTGGAGAATCCCATGGAGGGAGGAGCCTGGTAGGCTACAGTCCATGGGGTTGCAAAGAGTCGGACACGACTGAGCAACTTCACTTTCACTTTCACCACTTGGGAAGCCCCACTTAAGAGGGTGTGTGTGTGTGTGCGTGCTTAGTCACTCAGTCATGCCTGACTCTTTGCAACCCCATGGATTGTAGCCCACTAGGCTCCTCTGCCCATGAAATTTTCTAGGGATTGAACACAGGTCTCCTGCATTGCAGGTGGATTCTTTACCGTCTGAGCCACCAGGGAACCCCTTACAGGAAGGGAGGCGGCTGCAAACCTGGATGATCTCAAAAGGGAAACTATCATATCGCAGTTGGTCCCCACACATCTGCACTCACTCATAACAACACAGATGGGATCTCTTTAAACAACAGCAAAGGTTCATCTTTTGCTCACACCCTGGGTAAAGACTGAGATCTTTTGCCTGAGCTGAAAGGGTCTGACCATCATGCTAGCCTCACGCCCTGCCCGCTCCCTCCACCATTCACACTGTGTGGCTGCAATATCAAGCTGATTTGAATTCCCAAATATTTAATGCTAATTTGTCCCCGAGCGTTTGTACGTACTCCTCTCTTTAACTGAAGTTATGATTCCCCACTTCTTCAACTTGCCACCTCCTGCATCTTTTCCTTCAACCCTCATTTGAAATATCACCTCATCCGGGAAGTCTTCTTAGATGATGAAAGCCCATAGATGTCTTTGTTTGGGTTTTCAAAGAGGCATCTTAGGTTTGCTGTGTCTCTCCTATGGGGTTATAAACTATTTGAAGATAGACACCTGTGTTATTAATCTTGAAAACCCCAGTGCCTGTCATAGTACGTTGACACATGGTTGGAATCACTAACTCAAGCCAGTTGAATAAACAGATGAGACACAAAAGCAAAAATAGAGGAAGAGGAAAAAGGAAGGGCAAAATGAAGAGTAATGACTGTTCTGTAAGCGGAAAACTACTCTGTACTGGCAGGCACTCGCAGCCCTTTAAATATTTTCCCAAACTCTCTTATATTAATACATCCTGCCCACATGGTACATAGACAGTCCTCTTCAGGTTGATATAAGGAAGACACGACTCACAAAGATTCTAAAGAGCTGGCCAAATGCAAACAGGTAATTGACTACAGGGTGAAAACTAAGTCTTGTAACATCAAGTCACAGATCCCTTTCAGCATCTTGCCCTGTGCTGTGTGTTGCAGAAAAGACGCATCATGAGGGAAGGGTTATAACAAAGGGTCTCCCCAGAACAATTCTGTAGACTCCAAAACTTTTCATTTAATAAACAGAGGGAGAAAAAGGTCTCTTTCTAGTTTGAGTGTACTTAACCTCAGAATGAAACTAGATAACCTTGCTGAAGTAGTTGGGAGGGGGGTCAGTTTTCTGGAAAGAGAAGTGGGAGATAAACAAGTGCTGGCTGCTGCAGCCAGGATTCCATGTAGAGGCTTCACATAGACTAGGATTGAGTGAGAGCTGGACTGAGCTTGTGGAATTCCCTGTGGAATTTCAGGGTGCAAAGATTGGCCATTGGAATAGGTTTGACTTTATCAGCAAAGAATGAGTTCAGGCATGGAACAAAAATCCTGGCCAGATCACTTGGCCGCTGTCACAGAGAGGTCTTGTAAACTCAGGCTGTCATTGAAAAGATGTGGTCTGAAGTCTTTCCAAGGCATTGGCAATTTCTAAGGAGCCATGTCCATGGAGGTACAGATAGAAAAGCCTGTGAGGTCATCCAGTACAGAGAGCTTTGAGTATTTTCAGTTAGTTTTCAAGCCTACAACTGAAACTCCCAGCTCCCTTTAACATGATACTAAAGTGAAGCGACTTAGCAGCAGCAGCAGCAAAGCCCAGTGACACGGTGACCACCTTACTCTCTGCAGGAAATACATGGAAACCGAAAGTTTCTCCTTATTTGGGAAGAATGGATTTCTTCTATTGTTTATTTGAAAACAATCTCTGTTTTCCACTTATTTTGGAGGAAAGACCCAGGTGGACTATGGGGTCACCTGATCCTGTGGGAATTCCATCAACTTGAACAGTATTGGGCAATGTGCACAAATTCCCCCCAGCTGACCTGGGATGTTAGAACCAATGTTACCTGCAACTAAATCCATGTTTGTACCCTACAATCACAAGACACTAGCTGTTGGATGCTACCTGAGATTTTGCTTCCAATTGGAAGCTGTTAGGATACTGGCCATCCTGTTTTAGTTCCCTGAACTCCCAAAATCTCATCCGTCTACTCACACAGGACAATTTGTGCTTGTGTGAGAGCTCAGTTGCTTCAGTTGTGCCTGACACTTTTGCAGTCCCATGGACTGTTGCCTGCTAGGCTCCTCCATCCTTGGGATTCTCTGAGCAAGAATTCTGGAATGGGTAGCTATGACCTACTTCAAGGGATCTTCCCGACCCAGGGATCAAACATGCATCTCCTGCATTGCAAGTGGATTCTTTACCCCACTGGGCCACCTGGGAAGCCCATGACATTTTACAGCACTATACTCTTGGGATTTTGCTGTATATAAGCCAGAGATATTTATTTAAAATCATGCAAAGAGGCATTGGAGAGGGCAGGTAAATAAATATAGGCAACTGTGACAAAGAGAACTCTCATGGGCCCAAGAACAGATTGTTGGTGATCTCATGAGAAAAAAAAGGGAGTCAGAATTGTTTTCGTGTTGCTGTGTTTAGGTCTATAAACATTTTATCACCTGATTGCCAACCTACCTTGAAATTTGATTGACATCAATTCCAGCCAAGGATAGTGTCTTAACAAGCTGTTATATCAAATATTAACATTATTTCCATATCTTTAGGGACACAAAATTATCATTCTTCAGAATATGAATTAGAAACAGTTGAGCCATGTTATTCCTTAATCTTTTTAAAAATAAAATTTATTAAATGAATCCCATGTCGCTGTGTTCCTCTCTGTAGCCACAATACTCCAAAAGCCAAAATAATTCCCCACCAACTTCATGTTTCCAAGGTTCTAATGTTAAATAATCTAAGAAGAAGGGTTACCCTGGCAAATTGCTATTAGCTGTTTGGAGACTATATGCTGGATAAATCTTGCAAATAAGTGAATAAATAATAAATGAATGCCCTGGGCCCTTCCTTCACCAGATTGATACAGCACAAACCTGATAGAACAGACTGACTAGAACTTTAATATGTAAATACCTAAATTGGATAATTCAGGCACAAGTAATAAATTGTAGCTTGGTGCTTATTATTTCAAGGTATGTTATATGCATTTGCAGTGTGTGAGTTCATGGATTTCTTGGTTTCTGCAATCTCCTATCTTCTATGATACCCTATCTTTAAAGTGTTGCACAAAAAACAAGAAAACATTATTCTATAAAGCTTAAATACTGTGTTTGTTTATACCAACTACCCCAAAGCAGAGTTTCTCCTTATAATGAGGTGTTTTCTAACAGCGTGATAGAGTATTTTTAAATCAGCTTTGACAAGCTTATTCTGAGTCAGACGTCTCCCAAGCACGTGCTTGTCTATATCCACACAAGCCATGGACACCGCTGTGAGGTCTGGGTGGGATTCTTTACATTTCATCTTTTTTGGTATCAATGACCTGAGCTGCTGAGAATGTTCCTTAAGCTCACGGAGGAGAGTTATTGTTGATTTCCTTGGTTGATGAGCTCTATTTTCTCACTTAATGTGAAGGGTGAGAGACGAAGGCCCTTTGTTTAGCTCTACGGTGGACGATTTTCCAGCCACTTTGATGCATTTTGTTTGGAGAGAGAGTTCTGGAAATCATTCCTTGCTGCATTTATAACTTGCTTCATATTTTTGGTTTTTTATTCAATACAGCTTTAGAATTAAAATACACACGCTCGCTCCTCATTTTCTCCGTCTTGGTCATTGGACCAATTTCCCCCTTGATGCAGGCAATCAATCAAGGGTCAGGTTTACAGTCATGGGAAAAACATGGAATGTGGCTAGTCATGGGTCTGAGGAGTTTGTGCAACTGTCCCAAGACCTTTGGACTTTAATGCACCTGACTCTTTCTGCCTCCTTTTCTATAGCAAGGGATGATCTGTTTTATTTCAACTTCTCTAGAAATCACAGAGGTAATGGGATTACCATTATTTCTCCCTAAAAAGGGTCCAGATGGAGAATAAGTCACCAATGTGTTTGGGAGAAAAAGCATTCAGTAGTGATGTTTTCTAGTAAGAGGTTCTAAAGAATTGTCTAGCTTGTATTTTGAAAGACTCTTCTTTGGATAGTCTATTTATCAATTTTTTATTTTGCTTCTGACTCTCCCTTTGTTGATCACTCAGCTTCTTCTTCTGTTCCTCAGTTTCCCATCTACATTCTGGACCACATCCCTGTCCCATGTATCTTGAGACAGATCTTGGATTTAGGTGGTCAGCTGAGAAAAAGAAGAGTTCTTTTATCCAGAAATATTCTTCACATTTATTTTATTAGAGTCACTCATTCCTACAACTACCTTTGCAGCAAACAATGTATGGTTTTGTATAAGGACAAGAAAAATCAGAGCTGCTGCATAAAATGAGAAGTTGTATAAAGAAACAATGTTGAAACAAAGAACATGGAAGGAATCGAGTGGGAAATGTACCAATAATGAAATGCATAAGCAGCTCCACAGGTGAAGAGCAGTGATGCAGAAATGGTGGTTTTGTGTTTATAAATGTTTCATATTTAATTGAATCAACATAACATATAGGCTGTATTCCTTGCCTGGGGCTCACAGCTTCAATCCAACAGAGAGATAGGATAGCTACACACAAAAAGATGAGAATGAGATGGTGGGGACAGAGGATGGGAAAGTCAGAGGCCCAAGTGAACAGGACCAAACTGGTGGGCTGCTGCAGGCAGGTGTCTCAGCAGCTTATTTGGAACACCTCACTTGTGCCCATCACCACTCAGGTGGGCTTTTGAGATTCCCATCATCTGCCTCAATCAATCTGCTGTTTCCCCTTTATCCTCATACTTTGCTTCCTGCTTTACCTGTAGCCATTAAGTGTGTACTCTGTGTTGATTAATTATATTTATGTACAAAGCTGCAAAGGCCTGTCAGAATTCCATTTAAGTTGCTTGTCATCAGCTCATCACCAGCTGGCAGGTTTGTTCTTCTATCCTCTGGTGTGATCCAGGCAGATCTGTGATGCAGAGAGGCAGGCTTCATGTCAATAACCAGGGCCCACAGTAAACCCATGGGTGTCATTGTGCTGTGATTTGCAAGATGCAGGGTAGGGAAAGAAGAATGTCAATTAAGTGCAATGCAACTGCGCAGAGTGTGTGTCTTCCTAGAGTGGTTTACAATTCCCAGGGCTTTTAGACTTGAATAATTGACACTCCTGTAAGGTGGATCACTGTAATTGTCCCCATTTCACTGAGGAGGAAATTGTCTTGCACTCCGGAAATGCTCATTTACGCTCTGTGTATCTTTGCTATGCACCCAGGTACTTCCCAGGGGTGCTGTGAGGACCAATTACTAATTATCCAAAAGAGCTCTTAGGTTCTGATGAGATCCTCTGGAATGCAGGCATCTGTAAAACCGTGATGATACCTTTTTCCTGTTGTCTATATCCATTGGCATTAGACCAGGCACCTTTGGTCACTGGATCAACACTCTGAATGAAATGGAGGAAAGAAAGAGAAGAACAGAAAGAGGAAGGGGTCAAAGATAGGGTTCTCCATCCAGCCAATGTTCAGGTGTCAAGACAAACCCAGGAAGAAACAACCTCATGGGATCCTTCCATTCAAAGGATTAAAAAAAAAAAAAATCAGAGAATGTTAGACAACTTTAGAACTGGAAAGTTCCTTAAGTCTACCAGGTACGAAAGCAAGGATAATAAAGATCTGTTCACAATAACATTCACAACAGCTACGTGAATGGGGAACACTCTATTGTACTACCTAATGAGAACAGTGCAAATTACACAAAGGAAGCACATGACTAGGTTGAAGTCAGTGTCCTGGGATGCTCAGAGTTAATTAGGGAAGAATTTCAAGAAAAGAATTTTGACCAAAATTCCGACGTGATAATTCAGAAAATTCAGAAGTGATAACGGGCCAAAGGACACCCATTGACTCTGTTGGCTGGTAGCATGGCGGTCATGAACATGTGGTTTTAGAGTAAATATGCCAGATTGACCTAATCATGTGATTCTGGGTAGCAAATTAATTTGTCTGAGTCTCAGTTTTTCTCACTGGTAAAATAGGAAAAATAGTAGCACATACCCAATGAAGGTATGGGAATGACGGAATGACACATTACCTGTCAAAAAGTGAGCTGAGTGATTGACACATAATAAATTATCAATAAATCCACTCCTATACTGTTGCTGCCGAGAAGGCAATGACACCCCCCTCCAGTACTCTTGCCTGGAGAATCCCATGGACGGAGGAGCCTGGTAGGCTACAGTCCATGCGGTTGCGAAGAGTCAGACATGACTGATCAACTTCACTTTCACTTTTCACTTTCATGCATTGGAAAAGGAAATGGCAACCCACTCCAGTGTTCTTGCCTGAAGAATCCCAGGGACAGCGGAGCCTGTCAGGCTGCCGTCTATGGTGTCGCACAGAGTTGGACACGACTGACACGACTTAGCAACAGCAGCATATTGTTACTGCAGCTGTTGCTTTGCTCCTGGCATGAAGTATGTGCTTGAAGACTATTTATTGAATGGGTGAGAAATTTATCTTTGCGGTAGGTTACTTCTTTGCTTTGGTGTAACAGCACTGGAGAGCAAACAACGGAAAAATGAACTTTAGTGAGGCACTGGTATCCTACGACTAAAGATGAAAACAAAGCAAAAGGCCAGCAACTCATATGTACTCCACTGCACTGTGCTTTTTGTAAGAATGTTATTTTCTGCACTTTCTTCCCAACAGTCTGCTTCCCTTAAAGCAGCTTCTCTTCTTCATGCTCCACTGGTTCTGCCATCACTGCCAACTTGTTTCTCCCCCCTTTTCCTAATCACTGTGTTCACCAAGGTGTTCAGTGATGCCTCCAGTGCCTGATTCAAGAGCCACTCTTCATATCCCCTCTTCCTTGACTTGCTGGATGCATTTGGTATCTGGTTGGCCTCTTTCAAAAGGTGAATTTTTTCTCTCTCTCTGTGCCTTTTATGACATGACCTATTCCTGCATTCTGCTCTGTTTCTGACTGCTCCCTGTCAGATCCCTTGTTGTTGACCACTGATATCCATAACAAGGACTCTGCCTGTCCCCTGCTCCCCTGATCCCCCTGGCAGAGGAACCCCTGGACTCATCAACCTCATGCCCTGCCAGATGTCTGCTCGCACGCATGGTCTGAACTTCTGTGTTTCCCTGACCTTCCCTGAGGTCCTTGCCTCTGTGCTTTTTCAGTGTACCCTGCCCTCTGCTGGGATGCCCTCCCAGCTCCCCTTTGGTTTTCTTCCTGGTCATCCTTCAGGTCTTAGCCTAGATGGCATGATTTCAGGGTGACTTCTCTGATTCTTACACAACTGAGTCCCCTTACATGAGCGTCCTCCATTATACTGAGTCCCCTTACATGAGCGTCCTCCATTATAACACGCTGTTTCCTTCTAATTACTTATAAATGCCTGTATTCCTCACAGAGTCCCCGCTGGTGATGTGCTGCTGTTTGTTCCAAGTGAAGGTTCAATGTGGAAGAGGTGAGCAAACGGAAACATCCCTCCTGTGCTCTGCAATCCCTGGAGTGGAACGGCTCTGCCCAGGGCAGAGTGCCTTTGTCTAATTTACACAAACAGAATTTTTAGGCCAGCAGAAGCCCTATCCTCTAAGAACTGGTCAGGAAAACCGTGTCTGCATTGTTCACCACTGAGTTCTCAGCTCCTATCGCAGGAATCTCTCAACTAGAAATTGTTACATAAATCAGTTTGACACACTCTTAAGTTCTAAAATGGCACTGCCCCTTAGAACTCTCATCCCTGACCCACATTATGACTATGGAGCACTTGAAATGTGGCTTCAGATGTGCTGAGTGTAAAGTAGGCATGGAGCTTGAGACTTAGCAAGAAAAAAAAAATACAGCCTGTCTTGTTAATAATTTTGTAGTGATGATAAAATGAACTAACGTTGTAGACCTATCGTGTTAAGTAAAATGTACAATTCTGGTGAGTGTCACCTGTTTCTCTACTCTTTCTTTTGTGAGTGGCTACCAGAGAATTGGGAGGCTTCCCCAGTGGCTCAGAGGTAAAGAATCCGCCTGCAATGCAGGAGACCCAAGTTTGATCCCTGGGTTCAGAAGACCCCCTGGAGAAGGGAATGGTTACCCACTCCAGTATTCCTACTTGGGAAATCCCATGGACAGAGGAGCCTGGTGGGTTACAATCCATGTGGTCTCAAAAGAGTCGAACATAGTGACTAAAGAACAACAGCCAGAGAATTTGCATTTGAGCCTCTCACTGGCTTTCTGTTGAACATCATGATTCCAGACTTTTTTCTGAGGCTCTGTTTTATATCCAAGCACCCATTGAGCATCTCTAGCTGACATCCCACAGACACTTTCAACTCAACAAAAGTGAATTCGTCCCATTTCCCAGTGACTGAATCCCCCTCTTCAGGTGTTAATGGCCACAGTTCACCCAGTCACCTAAGCCCAAACACTGGCATATTCCACAACTCAGTGTTTTTTTCCCACAAATTAACTTTCTTCCTCCAGTTCACCTTTTTTCCTCACTTACCCTTCACAATTCTATGCAAACGGCCACTAGACTCTCTAGTGAACACTGTAATGACTCTCCCTCAATATTATGTAAGAGATCCTCTTAGGTAACATGTTTACATATAAAATGACCTTTCATTATGATCAGATGACTGTCTTCCTCTCTGCTTTCTCCTCTGTTAACTCACAAATCCCCTCCGCTTAATGCTAATTAAAATAGCCATTGACTGAGGATGCTCCAAAAACACATTCTTACAATATTTTATCATTCTCATTTTACAGATGGAGAAACCGAAGCAGGGAGGTTAAGTAATTGACCCAGCATTTCACCTAAATAAGTGACAGGGCTGGTATTACTTGAACCTAGACTGTCCGACTGTGGAGTCTGGCCTCTTGGCCATTGTTCTTGATTTCACTTCTGTGGTAATGAAGTCACTTCTATTCACTGAATGCATTGATATTTCTTATACTTTTCTATCTTTACAAAGATTGTTCTCTATGCTTGGGAACTACCACTCTTTCTTCATCTTATTCACCGTATCAATTCTTTGACAGCCTTTAAAACATGCCCCTAAAGACACTTGTGTGGAAAGTTATCAGACCTTACCAGAAATGTTCAGAAGTTTTCCTTTGCTCTCTGAGCACCGAACACAATGTAAATACTATTTGTCTTCCTTATTAGGATTATGTCTCTCTTACATTTTGTGCATCAAATACAGTGCCTGACATATAGTTGGTTGCCGGTGCATATCCGTTGGATTTGGAGCTGCAGGGAGTGGGGTGGGGTGGAGAGAACGGCACTTCTGAATAAGACAGTCTTGGCTAGGAGGCCCGGAGGTTGCTGACTGAGCAGACATCGAACTCTTGAGATGTCCAATTCTAATGTGAGAAACGCCATTCATCCTAGTCAATCTCGGTGTGGAGGTTTTCATTTATGGAACAGTTTTTAACAAAGGTCACAGGATTTCAGGACAATGTTGGAGCTGAGACAGTTTAATACCCAAGCCCTTATTGTGCAAGGTAAGCTGCGACTCCAACGATTAACTCATACATCCACAGTGACACTGCCAGGTAATATTAGAGACTGTATTTGAATCTGAGTCTCCTGTATTTCCGTCCACAGATCCTGGCTCTTTCTTTTAGACACACAGATAGCAAGATGATTTTATAAATACACATACACACACACCCCTTCACTGCTACTGAACTGATTCAATCAATGCAACTGTTAGAAGCCAGACACAAAAGGCCACCTAGTACATGATTCTGTTATTATGACATGTCCAGAATGAGCATATCCATAAAGACAGAAAGCAGGCTAGTGGGTACCGAGAGCTGGAGGGAGGAGAGATGGAGAAGGGACTGCTAATGTTCTGAAATTTTGTATAGGTGATGGTTGCACAACATTATGAATATAGATAGTAAAAGCCACTCAGTTATATAGCTTCAAAGGGGTGAATATGCCACTTGTGTTACAGTTCAATAAATGAGAAAAAATTTGAAGAGGAAAAAATAATAAATGCAAGTGTTTCCTTACCTAGAGCCTGGATTCATTTGCGGCAATAATGAGGGCTAATAGAAATTCAGTACAGAATAGCTCTTTTCTTACTTCTAAACTTTAGAAAGAAATGCACTACTTTGCTAGGACAGGGAAAATGTATCCAGTCAACACTTTAAAAAACAAACAGTCAATGGAAAGAAATCAAGCTGATTTAGTTTTGCTGACTTACTTTTCCCAATTTTCACCACTCCCATAACTATCACCATTTTCGTAATAACTATTCTTCCCCATGTTTTCTGCAAAATGCTTTACATGCCTTACTGCACGCAATCCATACAACAACCTAAGAGGTGGATCCCTATTACAATTTCTCATTTTACTTTTAAGGACACTGAAGGACAATGAGGTTTAATCAATTCCACAGGGTCACAGAACTTTTCAGTTGGAGAAACTGCAGTCATATTTCAAGTAAACCTGACACCAAAGCTTATGCTCTTAACCACTAAGCTAATCCATGTGTCTTATTTTTTATTTAGAAAGATAGAATCACATTAGGTTCCAGTTGGTCCCTAGAGTTTATTTGACAGAAACACAAAGTTCTGGAAAATAAGGTGAATTGACCTCTCCTGGGCTCACGAGTTCCTAAAATTTTCCGTATTTTTCTATACCACACAATAAAGTGCTGCAGAGTCATCAATATTTATTGTGTATGACTGACTCTCATGAATTCTTTCATAAATATATGCAGCCATACAAACACATGCATATGCATATATGTATATTAGTATCTAGTCTATGTGTCTCCAATGATACAGACCCTTGGAATAACAACCAGCCTGTCAAACACACTAAAAGAACTACATTTTGGAGAGAATTACAGTATCATTACCACTGACATCTGTAGAATAGATGCGTGTCCCTTAACTACTGCCTGTCAGGGCCTACTCTCCTATCTCAGCACCCAGTTTAAATAGTCCTCAGCCAGCTGCCTGTGGATTCAGCCAACATTGCATGTTAATGCAAAAGTCTGATTGCCCAGATGGTTATTTCTAGGCCTTTCATCAAAAATAGTAACTGAGTGTGGGTCTGGTCTCAAGCATAGCTACCCTGCATACAGGCTAGCAGCTTCTTGCTGTCTTCATAGAGCTCTCCTCTGAGAGGACTGGGCATGTAGATAGTGGCTATTTTGATAAGTCTCATCAGAGACAGAAAGAGCAAAACAGAAGAGACTGGACAGCAATCACTGAAATCTATGAAAATCTCCACAGCACATTATTCCTCGTATCTCTGTGTTCTTCCTTGCGTTGCTGCTATTATTGTATAGAGTGATATTGTATACAGAGAATTCACTTTATTTGTGAACTTTCCTGAGCCAGTGTTCTATTTTCCTTTATTTATCTCAAAATATAAAGTGGTTTTGCACTTAAAAAGTCAAATAAAGACGTGCGAATTAGCAGCCACAGAACAAACCAGACCAGACAGACAGACTTCAATTGCTTCTAGAAAGTACAATGGGAGAAGTCCTAGCTTTGGGGCCCGGTTAACCCTCTGCCTGCCCCGAGGAGAAGAAATACTAGTCCAATGTGGAAACTCAGATCCTTACGACAGTTCTTTTAAGCGATTCAATTTGTGAGAAGATAATAGAACAATTCTCAAAATATCATCTTAGCAACTTTCTTTAACACTTATGAATCCCTTTTATTAAGAATTAGAACTAGAGGTGGGTACCAAGACCTTGGGTACCATTTTTGTCCTGACGTGGCTTGGATTTCTGGGGAGTCACTGCTGATAACACTTCCTGGAAGGACAAAATTCCACTGCCTTGTAGGAAAGCCTCCCTTCTTAAAACCAACATTAATTCAGGCCTTCATCAGCCCTTCCTGGTTCTGTTTCACTAAACAAACACAGGAATAAATAGTTGTGAGTTTGCTTTGTTGATTCTAGTTCTGCCCACAACCAGCTACCTTTTCCTAATCTTTCCACTACCAGAAGCAAAAAATTTCACAGGATAAAATTGTTCATTTCCATCTCAGCATTTTTTTTTCTTACATTTGGAATGACTTGGCTCAGCTACCCTGACCTTGAAATGCAGCCCCTCCACCCTACTAAGAAATCAGCAGGAGCTGGAAGGTGGAGAACACAAAGTTTTCATTTCTTTGCAAATCCATTTTTATATGGTGAAGGCTAGGCTGGTTCCAAAGGCAAAAGGACAGCCTATCATCCGAAAGAATGATAGATAAGGATTAGGTTTAATACTGGAAAACATTTAGCAATGGAAAGAAAGACTGCATTCATGACAGAAATAAAAGGGACTATTCTTTGGCAAAACATAAGACAGCATCTGTTGAAACAACTCAAGTTCTGCGCTGCTTTGCATGGCATCCTTTGTTGCTCAAGGATGGCAGCTTCTCTCAGGCCTTTGAGGACATGAAATGATGACAGATAAAGGTACCGTGCCAAGAAGCAGGAAAAAAGTCACATTTTGATGTGCAACTACTTGATTCTCAGCCATCTAGAAATCCAGAGAGGAGGCTGTCCGTTGCATTTCATGAACTGCTTTGGCAGCACTGGCTGTAATTTCCAGTTTTCTCCTGCTCTGCCACACAGGAGACAGCACATCACCTGAGCTTTCTGGCTTTAAGGAGAAGATCAACCCCATGTGTGTAATCTACTCCAGGTGTATCTATTTCTTTGGCTCTGTACCCCACTGACATTTTGACGTGAAAGATTAGCTTTTTCTGTGTGAAATAGTCATAATGACATAGGCCAGAAAACTCTCATTCAACTCACTTATTTATAGCAACAACTCATTCCTATCAGCATTTTTAACATATGATTTTTTGGCATAAGATAGGGAAAACAAAAACACAATCTTAGTCATGCCTTAAATTAAGGGACAAGAAAAAACAAGGTCATCTACCACTTGTAAATGATTAACAAAGCTTGTAATACACACAACCGATTGTTATCACTGGAAACAGAATGAACTCTTTATATGGTCAAGGTCATTTTCATTTGTGTAGTGTAGGAAAAAGTGAACAGAAAATACAGAAATGTTTTAGCATTTCACATGTCTTCAGAAAACTTCTCAGATACATCCGACTAAAGAACTAGTAACATTTTATTTTCTTCGTATATGAAGTAGCTAATAGACACCAGCCATGCCAAGGGGGGGAAAAATTGACTTTGTTTTACTGCAAGCAGATTTTATGGCTTTCTCTTTTGATGTCTGAACCATGAAATATGCCAGAAGTACTTTGTTGCTGTTTACAGTACCTATGTACACTCTTAATGAGTTGCCATTTTTTTACTACCTTTAAAGAACCTTGATAATAAAATATTTATCTACAAATTAAAAAACAAAACCCTTAAACGTGCTCTGCATTTCTAAAGAGGCAAAGCCCAGTGGTTTTCCTCATTAAATGCTGCTTCCAAGAATCTCCCTTTTGTCTAAGACTGTAGTTCAGCTTGTTCTTAATAGATAACAGGTTGAGACACATGATATTTAATTTAAACCATGGTTGTAAAAAGAGAATTTGGCTTCAGTTCTTTCAAAGATGGATGTTAAAAACAAGATAACAGGTCCCAAATGGAGTAACTTATGCAAGTGCCACGTCACCAAACTGAGATTTAACTTGAATACATTTTCAGCTCTCCCAGAAATAGGCTCTTAACCAATTAATCAGGAATCATCTGATCAGCATTAGGTACTCTGCCTGATAGACCCCCCACCATCCATCAAAAATAACCAATCTATGTTTTTTCCTGGTACAATTTCCTTGTTCGTGCTCCCTTCTGCCTGTAAAAACCTCTCATTTCACACAGCTCCTTGGAGCTCCTTTCTATGTGCTGAGTTGGATGCTTCATTGAATCAAACCAATAAGATCTTTAAAATTTACTCAGTTGATTTTTTTTTAACTTGGATAACCTAAAAAAAGGAGTCTAGGTACTTAATCCTGAGACCTTAGTGATGATGTTCTTAATTTTAGTTTTGTTTTGAAGTCCCTGGTACAATATGGGGGGTTTCCCTGGTGGCTCAGAGGTTAAAGCGTCTGCTTGCAATGCAGGAGACCCTGGTTCGATCCCTGGGTCAGGAAGATCCCCTGGAGAATGAAATGGCAGCCCACTCCAGTATTCTTGCCTGGAGAATCCCATGGAGGAAGGAGCCTATTAGGCTACAGTCCACGGGGTCGCAAAGAGTTGGACATGACTGAGCTACTTCACTTTATGGGTACAATATGGGAGATGAAAAGATTTACTCAGTAGGAAAACCTTTGTAGCTCAGTCGTGTCCAACTCTTTGCAACCCTATGTACTGCAGCACCCCAGGCTTCCTGTCCATCACTAACTACTGGAGCTTGCTCAAACTCATGTCCATTGAGTTGATGATGCCATCCAGCCATCTCATCCTCTGTCATCCCCTTCTTCTGCTTTCAATCTTTCCCAGCATCAGGCAGCCAAAGTATTGGAGTTTCAGCTTCAGCATCAGTCCTCCCAATGAATATTCAGGACTGATTTCCTTTAGGACGGACTAGTTTGGTCACCTTGGAGTCCAAGGGACTCTCAAGAGTCTTCTCCAACACCACAGTTCAAAAGCAGCAATTCTTTGGTGCTCAGCTTTCTTTATGGTCCAACTCTCACACCCATACAGAAGGAGGTTATATTTGTTCATTTGACTGAAAGGCAGCGTTTGGGTAATAAGGTGCAGCAGTGGATGCATTGAGCCCCCTAGGCTGATAGGTGACCCCAAATCTCAGTTCCACGATGTACTAGAATGTTGTCACCCAGCTCGAGGTCAGTTACTCTTGAAAACTGCTGAATGTTGTTACTGAGGTAGAAATTAGTTGAAGAGGGTGATGCTGAGACAATGTAAGTCTGGGAGAGGATTTGGAACAGAAAGCCATAGAATCAACCTAAACCCAAATTTAGCCTCCTAAGTATTAACATGTGAGCAGACTATGGGCACTCGGAGTAGAACTCAATCCCCACATGCTATACACCCTGAACATCCAGAGAAGCCCCTTCAGCTGCGTCTGGGGGTTAATGAAGGCACTGCCTTCTCTTTCTCGGTGAGTTTTCCCCATTTCTAAGGGAGAAAAAGAGAAGCAAAGCATCACCTACTTTCTCCCTTTACCACTAAGAAAGAATATGGTCTTAACTTAGGCACATCCGTTTCTCTCCTCAAGAAGAAAGAATGAAAGTTCTTTGTTGTTCTCCCCAGTAAAGCCTAATTTGACTTTGCACCAGGGACCATTTTAGATAATTACTCATCTGAAACACAGATCAATTAATGTGATAGTTCTACTAGTTGGATAAAGGTCTTCTTTCATGCTTGCTTCCTGAAGTTTATGTAAATATGCAGAATGATTTTTACCACTGAATTCCTGAAGGATTTTAACCGTCTATTTAGGCATGGTTTTCCAGAAACTTCCTTTTTTGTATGGGTGGCTTACTGAATATATTCAATATTTAAAATTTCATTGGAGTTTGGTGCTGAGATTTATTTATATCAAGACTGAAAGACTGATGACTTTGGAAGGTCAAGGAAACCATCTGGGTCCTGCATGAGAGCACATCAGGACCTTGAACAAGCCTCTGTAGGCTTATCAGTTGAATATAAACATGGGTGACATCTCCCTTTTCTTGGCCCATGGAATAGTTCTTCCCAATATATTCTATTTCTTATAAGAACTTGTTCTCCATTTAAGAAAAATTACTTAAAATGAATGTTAATAATACAATATTAGAGAAAAAGAAAATCATATAGATATCTCTGTAAATAAGAGTCAAAGAAGGCAAAAATATCATCTCTAATTTATAAAACAGAAATAAACTCACAGACATAGTAAACAAACTTATTGTTACCAAAGAGGAAAGGGTGAAGGGTGGCACGAATTAGGAGGTTGGGATTAACATATACACAGGCCTGAATATAAAATAGATAACCAACATGCACCTACTGTATATCACAGGGAACTATACCTATTTTGTAATTACCTATAAGAGAAAATAATCTGAAAAAATATATAGATATGTATATTATATGTATATTCTTATATGTGCGTCCTAAGTCACTACAGTTGTGTCAGACTGTTTGTGATCCCATGGGCTGTAGCCCACCAGGCTCCCCTGTTCATGGGATTTTCCAGGCAAGAGTATTGGAATGGGTGGCCATGCCCTCCCCCAGAGGATCTTCCCAACCCAGGAATCAATCCCACATCTCTTATGTCTCCTACATTGGCAGATGGGCTCTCTACCACTAGCGCCACCTGGGATAGTCTTATATATTTGTGTGTGTATATGTGTGTGTGTGTGTATATATATATACACACACATATGGATATATAAATCGTTTTGCTATACTAACCTAAAACTACCACAACATTGTAAACCAACAATACTCTATGATCCAGAGAGATGATATAGGGTGGGAGGTGGGAGGGGGATTCAGGATTGGGAACTCATGTACACCCGTGGCAGATTCATGTCAATGTATGGCAAAAACAATACAGTATTGTAAAGCAAAATAAAGTAAAAATAAAAATAAAAAACTGCTGGATAATGTTAAAAAAAAAAAAGACTGTAGCCTGAACTGAATTGTGTTAATAGTTATTGAGTAATTTATGCCATGTACTTTACATACTTTGTTTCAGTTAGTACTCCTAACAATTATGTGAGGTAAACATTATTCTAAATTTGAGATATAAGAATCAGGGACTCTGAGAATGCAAGAAACTAACCTTGGCAATTGCTAACTGGTAGAGCGAGAATTTGAGCCCAGGTCCCTAACTCCTGAACCTGTATTCACTTCCCTCTACCATGCTGGCTTCTATTCAGTGAGTGAGTAAATACCTTGCCCAACTGATTCAATAAAACTCTGCTTCTCTGATTTTGTCTCTGATTCCAGGTGATTTCTTAATAGTCAGGTTTTCACCAGCTGTCCATGTTCAGAAAGTTACAGGCAGAGCTAATCTCATATTCAGTACATAGAAATATTCACATTCAGAAGGCAAGTTTGCCTTCATCTCCACTTCCTCAGGATAAAGTCTCAGGTCAGTTTCTTGGACAAAACATCTGCCTGACCTGGAAACCTTGTCGTTAAAAGAAAAGAGTTTACCGAGGACCCAAGCTCCCTCAGTCTTGGCCTTTGAGGGTAAATGAGGGTCAGAGCAACAGTGTGGTGGATTATTTCATCAAGTTATATTGTTAAAGTTACATGGAACTTCAGGAAACGTCAAAAGCCTAGGAACACAGAAATGTGTTTCCTAATCCTCTCCAACAATGGCAATAAACAAAGCAAGAACAGCTTCAAAAGAAGAAAGAATCAATTGTTTGGTCTTGTCATGTCCTAACAGTTTATAACACAAAGGGCATATTCACAGTGGAAAGATAGTTTGTCTTTCTTTCAAAATAGGGGACACCATATTTTACGGTATTTCTATACAAGTTTCTCCTCACAGGACTCTAAACAGTACTGGTTCAAGAACAAAATCGAAGTTTCCATTCGTGAGTTTGATTCACTATGTATTTTAGGAATTCTGGTTGAATATTTGTACATGTGTTCCAATCTAAAGAAGAAAAATACTTCTTTGTTTTTCCTGTTGGCTATATGACAGACGCTCGAGGTTCACCTTTCAATCTGTGAAACAATGATTTCTTTTCAAACCTGAAATCTGAATATCTTTTCACCATAACAGTTGCATTTGACCTGTAATTTTTCTCCAGTTATTATCTCCCAAAGAATATTTCCCACTCCATTATCCTCCATGTTTTCAGCCAGGTCCAAAAGTGGCTACAGTTTGAGCTCCTGCATTTTATGGACTTACTTTTCCATCAGTGAAATCTAAAATGATTTCAGAATCATAAGTATGTAAATAACAACCTAACACTCTGTATCATGGCATAATTTTATTTGGAGAAACTGAAATATTTGAAAGTGAATTCTTCAAATCTTAACTGACAACAACTGGCTTACAATAAGTCACAGAGAATATTTTAACTATTAGAACAAATGATACAGAAGAATGGAAATATTTGGACAGATATTTTCTGTTTTGAAAAAACATCTTTCACCCTTCTGCACAGGAAACAATTTAATTTCAACACCAGATCATCGAGAATTGCTTCACTGTGGTCCACTGTGGAGACATTTGGGATTTTATGAGTGCTGTTTGGAGTGGAATGCAATTCTATTTAGATTTCTTCTTTGATTAGTAAAACTAGTTTTAAAAAATCATATACATGCACGCTTAACTGAGATATCATGAAACAATTATTTTGTAATTAAGTTTCAAGGTAATTAAATATATGTATCTCATTTTTTTTAATTTTTTGGTCACAGCATATGGGAGCTTAGTTTCCAGTCAGATATTGAGTCTGCATCCCTTAAACTGGACGTGCAGAGTCTGGACCACCATGAAGTCCTGAATGTGTCTTGCTTTGACTGGTCTCATTAATTCAGGGTCTTTGGATAGAACCTACTCTGTATATAAGCTTCAAAGATGATACCCTGTCAGAACAGAATGGTCCTATCCAAATATAACTCCAAATATTCATGTGTAGCCAAAAATTTTTCCAAAAATATACTGTACATTGAGATTTATGTATGGTGTCCTAATGTGTGGTAGAGTTCTTTTTTTACTTTTTGGTTACATCTATAACTTACAAGTTACATGTGGAATTTATTTTTAAACTCCACTATTGCTTCTTCATTTTTTTCCATCCTGACAATTGATGTGGTTGTCTGTGTGATGGATTTGGCTTTAGCAATTGCTAGTTACTTACCAAATGAGTGGGCTTCCCTGGTGGCTCAGATGGTAAGGAATCCGCCTGCACTGTGGGAGACCTGGGTTCCATCCCTGGATTGGGTAGATCCCTTGGAGAAGGGAACAGCTACCCACTCCAGTATTCTTGCCTGGAGAATTTCATGGACAGAAGAGAAGCTCCTGTTGTATCCCAATTCATTGACAGAGTACAGTTAACCCCTACTTTGGAGCATAATTTTGCCTTAATTATGTAAATATTGTATTTTAGTGATTGACTGGGAAATAGGCTATTTCTGCAAACTCAAACATAGAACTAATTTCAAAGAAAAAACTTTAGAAGACAGCAGCTTCAGAGTCATGTCTAAAAATATGAATAAATGCACCTTACCAAAGGAAGAAAAAAAAGTTTTATTGATTTGAAATGAATTTTTTCACCGTTTTGCTGTGGCTTGCTCTAAGTAAATGTATACATTTTAAGTCATTGTTTACTATGAGCTCACTTCAGGAACACTCTTTTATTAATAAATTTATTCATTTTAATTGGAGGTTAATTACAATATTAATTTACAATATTGTATTGGTTTTGCCACACATCAACATGAATCTGCCACAGGTATACACGTGTTCCCCATCCTGAACGCCCCTCCCTCCTCCCTCCCCGTACCATCCCTCTGGGTCATCCCAGTGCACCAGCCCTGAGCACCCAGTATCATGCACCGAACCTGGACTGGCGATTTGTTTCACATATGATATTATACATGTTTCAATGCCATTCTCCCAAATCATCCCACCCTCTTTCTCTCCCACAGAGTCCAAAAGACTGTTCTATACAACTGTGTTTTTTTGTTATTTTGCATACAGGGTTATCATTACCATCTTTCTAAATTCCATACATATGTGTTAGTATACTGTATTGGTGTTTTTTCTTTCTGGCTTACTTCACTCTGTATAATAGGCTCCAGTTTCATCCACCTCATTAGAACTGATTCAAATGTATTCCTTTTAATGGCTGAGTAATACTCCATTGTGTATATGTACCACAGCTTTCTTATCCATTCATCTGCGGATGGACATCTAGATTGCTTCCATGTCCTGGCTCTTATAAGCAGTGCTGCGATGAACACTGGGGCACACGTGTCTCTTTCAGTTCTGGTTTCCTCGGTGTGTATGCCCAGCAGTGAGATTGCTGGGTCGTAAGGCAGTTCTATTTCCAGTTTTTTAAGGGATCTCCTCACTGTTCTCCATAGTGGCTGTACTAGTTTGCATTCCCACCAACAGTGTAAGAGGGTTCCTTTTTCTCCACACCCTCTCCAGCATTTATTGCTTGTGGACTTTTGGATCGCAGCCATTCTGACTGGCGTGAAATGGTACCTCATTGTGGTTTTGATTTGCATTTCTCTGATAATGAGTGATGTTGAGCATCTTTTCATGTGTTTGTTAGCCATCTGTATGTCTTCTTTGGAGAAATGTCTATTTAGTTCTTTGGCCCATTTTTTAATTGGGTCGTTTATTTTTCTGGAATTGAGCTGTAGGAGTTGCTTGTGTATTTTTGAGACTAGTTGTTTGTCAGTTGCTTCATTTGCTATTATTTTCTCCCATTCCAAAGGCTGTCTTTTCACCTTGCTTATAGTTTCCTTTGTTGTGCAGAAGCTTTTAAGTTTAATTAGGCCCCATTTGTTTATTTTTGCTTTTATGCCCATTACTCTGGGAGGTGGGTCATAGAGGATCCTGCTGTGATGTATGTCGGAGAGTGTTTTGCCTATGTTCTCCTCTAGGAGTTTTATAGTTTCTGGTCTTACGTTTAGATCTTTAAGCCATTTTGAGTTTATTTTTGTGTGTGGTGTTAGAAAGTGTTCTTGTTTCATTCTTTTACAAGTGGTTGATCATTGTTTTGAGACTGGGTAACAAACACTCCCAGAGTTGCCAAAGAAAGAAGAGGACTCCTTTTCTCCAAATGTGTGGAGAACTTAGAGTCTCCTTAGTAACTGAGAAACAGTGCACTGCTGTTCTATGTGATATTCAGTCGTTGGTTGCTGCCACTCAAGCTTTCATCCACCCCAAGTCACTTCCAAACCCAGAGTAGAGGCCAGACTGCATTTCTCTGCTCTACTGGAGTAATTATTAAACATATCATTCAAAATCCTCTTCACTCACGCAGAAAAGATCAGTTTGAACGACCATGGCCATGTCAGCTTTTCCTGGAAATGGTAGAGCACCCAGACACGTGCATGCACACACATTCATGCTTATTTGGAGGTGGTTTAGTCACTGGGTCGTATCCAACTCTTGTGACCCCATGGACTGTAGCCCGCCAGGATCCTCTATCCCTGGGATTTCACCGTTTTCTCTTTTTTTTTCCCTAAAATGTTTACCATTCTCGGGGACAGAAACTTTCTCTTCCTTGCTCTCAGAATGAAATTGTGTTTGCTGTACTTTCCTTCAAAATGCCAGTTTGAAATTTTTCAACTACTCTTTTGAAACAATAAAAGCTAGTCATTCTCTTTAAATCACAATGTTTACTGACAAGGCTCTGTATATGACAGATTTGGACCCTGAAAAAGAAAGGAGTTACTTCAAAGGCTGTAAGCAGAAGGGAATTAGTAAGCATCTCCTGTAAAATGAGAAGACCCATGCCCCTGCCCACCTGACCTTGGGAATACTAAAGGATCTAAAGTCCCACAATAGGAGCAACTTAGAAACACTCTTACTATCTGTGTGCCTGCATTGCAAACATGAAAAAGTAAACCAAATACTGATAGCCAAACACTGACAATCAACAAGAACTTAAAATTATTACAAGAATTATCAATATCTTATTAGCTAGTCCCACCTAGACAGTGTTCTCAGTTGTATCAGAGTAGTGTCTTTACTGATTAAATCAATATCTCCTTATCTGCAGATTAAGAGTCCAAGGACAAATTATTAGACTATTCATACAAAACATTACAAAATATATTACAAAACAGTAGATGGGAAGAATTGTGTGTTTTTCTTAAGCCAAACATAGATGCCTAGAGATACTTGCATATATATCTCATTCTTTCTTTCCATTTATCTATTGGTCTGCCTGTCATTCTATCCATCTGTCTCAAAAAATCTGGTACTGAATTCACCCTGTATACGTTGCACACCATACTGTAGCTTCTTAGTTACTGGACTATTTGAAATTATCCTTGGCCTTTATTTTTTTAATTTATATCATATTCATAGATATTTAAAAGACATGAAATATCCCAATGCTAGTAAGGAATTATCTAGGTTTTTTTTTTTAATCACAGATAAACAATACACTGAATTGCAAAAGCTCAGATTCAGACAGTATAGATGAAAAGAGGTTAAAACATACAGCAATGAAAGATTAAGTGGGCACAAGACTTATTCTAGAGCAAGAGTTCCCAAAGTGTGATCAGAAGACCCCTGGCATTCCAAACTAAGACCTCTAAAGGTCTTAGTTTGACCTCCATGAGGTCAGAACTAATTTCATAATAAAGTAAGATGGTATTTTCCTATTTCATTCTCACTCTCTCACAAGTGTCCAGTGGAGTTTTCCAGAGAGTCCATGATCTGTAGGATCATAAGGGGACTAAATAAAGAAGCGAATGTAAAAATCCAGCTGTCTTTTATTAAACCAGGCAATAAGAAATGTTTAAAAATACAAAACAATGCTAGTCATCATTTTTTATGTTGAAAGAGATAATTACTTTTCATGAGAACATGCATTTATGTCAACATGTAATGGTATTACTGTTGTTATTTTTAAATGAGTTAATAGATGTTGAAATATCCATTTCAACTTCTACTATAAATACTGACAGACATAACTCATGTTTATAGAAGTTTCTTGGGGTGTTCTCAATAATTTTTAAGCATGCAAATGGGTCCTGAGACCAAAACATCTGAGTTCACTATTTTAGAGCTGTGGACTACTCAATTTATTTTAGTTACTGATTTTTCCAGCATCAAAATTAGGGAAACACTCACTATAAAATTCTCCACAATTATTCCCTAACAAGATTAGATTCATATTTTTTATATCATTTGCTCATCAACAAAATACAGCCCATAGATTAATTTTATATATGATATTTAATATTTCTCATTCTACCTCTTTCATTCCTGGCCAGGTACTCACCCAGAATCTTTCTTTACATTTAATGAAAATATAGTAGGAGGTATATTCCTTGATATATATTATGCATCTGATAAATCTTTGGTGACTCAATTTAAATTAAGGCTGCTTCTTCACTGAAGTTTATTTGTGTAACTTTTTAAAGTTATTTCTTGCTCTGTTTTTAACATACCTTGGAGTGAAGTGAAGTACTAGTCACTTAGTCATGTCTGACTCTTTGCAACCCCATCAACTGAAACTTGCCTGGTTCCTCTGTCCAGGGGATTCTCCAAGCAAGAACACTGCAGTGGGTTGCCAGTCCCTTCTCCAGGGGATATAACGGTCAGCAAAATAAGATTAGCAGGCATTGGTGCCGTGGTTAACAGAGGACTTCCCAAAGCTACCCTGGCTGGGCCTAAAGCCTCGATCTAATGCTTGTTCCCATGTGAACATGAATAAGGTCTTTAACCTCTCTGTGCCTAAATGTCCTCACCCAAACATCAGAAATAAAAAGGTTACTTTGTAGGTAATAATCTCCTGCTATACAGATTAAATAAGTTAATAATTGTAAAAAAAATTAGAACTAAAATTAACATATAATAAACATTACCTAAGGATGACTCAATAAAATATCATTAAATTCAACTGCTGCTCAAAGCAAATGCCTGGACATTTGATGACTGATTTTCAGAGAAAAATTCTGCACTTAAATAAATTCAGGTACCTGAACCACTTAAATTCCATGTTCGTTTCCATCTCTAAATGTAAAGAGTAGCAAGTTAAACATGAGTAACAACCATGACTGCAGTGATAACACAGACAGGAGAATGGCAGTAAAATACAGATCAGAACCTGGAAACAAAAACTTAGAGGCATGAGAGAGAAAGTCAAACATATTCAGCTAACAAACCATCAAAAAGATAACATGTGAAACCGTCTAACTTACTCAGCCAATAGACAGAAAGTTGAGCCAGGCCTTTTAACTGTGTTTATTTTTGAATTGTATAAATGCTGACATAGTTTTAAAATGATCAGAAATATTATCTTAATAGTGTCTTTGTAACTGTAGCTCCTCTTTTGAAAGTATCTTTAAATGATGAATACATAGTTTCAAATAATGTAGTCTAGCTAAGTGTGAAAGAAGAATTAGAAAATTTCTTTTTTTTTAATTTATTTATTTTTTATTTTACTTTACAATTCTGTATTGGTTTTGCCATACATTGACATGAATCCCCACGGGTGTACATGCATTCCCAAACCTAAACCCCCCTCCCCCCCCCCACAACATCTCTCTGGGTCATCCCCGCATACCAGCCCCAAGCGTGCCATATTTCTACAGCTCTCTATCACCCCAGGCTTTTGCAGTTTCATCTGGTTGATTTTCCAATTTACATTGTCCAACCAGATAAACTCCTCTTCCGTTTGCCAGATTCTAAGTCCCAAAGATGTGGCCATAATGCAGAATGGATGGACCAGACTTATCAACCTTGGAGCGTACTCAGCATCATCCAGTTTTACAGTCATCATGCCAAATATCCCCGTCTCCGGCTTGTTTACAACCAAAGGCAATGAATAACTTCCAACTTTAATTATAGTTTTGCTCCTTTATTTTAAGCCTCTCTGAATTCAAATTATTAGATGAAATAAAGCACTTTACCAAGAAAGTTACCACACTGAAATTGCTATCTAATGTAGCTCTATTGGCGTGCAGAACAGTCCGTCATTTTCCCTCCCGTGTTCTGTAGGGAACAAGAAGCAGGGGGTGGTACCATTTTGATACTGTGTGACAGGAAAAGGTTCATTTTACAAAGTCACATCACAATACCAAGAGCTTTGTATCTGCCTCTCTCCTTACTCTTGCTTATAAAGCTAAACCAATTAAACCTGCAAAATCTCTGCAATTCACTCTCCTTTATCAACAGTATATGAAACAGGTGTGACCACCAAACATGAGTAAAAGTAGAATGAAATGATCATTGTTTTTGCAGAAAAAAAAGAAAAAAGAAACACGTAAGTTATCATTCATGGGAAAAATTATAAAGAATTTGGCTATATAAAATTCAATGAAAAAATAAAGTTTTATTAATAACTTAAATAAAAATACTGAGGGCATAGACTGAAACTAATCCATAAAATTGTAAAAGAAAAAAAATTGTACCAATGTTTTCTCATTTCTCTTTAGCACCAGAGTGAAATTTCCTTGTTAAAAAAGTATTTGCACTCTGGGCTTATGAAGCAACTGTGGGGAAGCAAGGCATTTCAGCCAAGTGTTTTTTGGACAGAGTAAGTTATGGGAAAATACGCCTTCCCTCAAGCTCAACAATTACTATCCTCTGAATGGGGGCAAATGTTTCTGAGTACATTCAAAATGACCCTTTGCCTTACATCATGAGATGATCACAATGTAACAGCCCAGAAAAAAATGTAGAACATATTTACAGAAGGATGAGCAGAAAGTCATGTCTTAGGTTCCAGAAAATATGACTAAGTGCCTAGTACTTCAGTTCAGTTCAGTCGCTCAGTAGTGTCCGACTCTTTGCAACTCCATGAACCGCAGCACACCAGGCTTCCCTGTCCATCACCAGCTCCCAGAGTCCACCCAAACCCATGTCCATCGAGTCAGTGATGCCATTCAACCCTTTCATCCTCTGTCGTCCCCTTCTCCTCCTGCCCTCAATCTTTCCCAGGATCAGGGTCTTAAAGTATTGGAGTTTCAGCTTCAGCATCAGTCCTTCCAATGAACATCCAGGACTGATCTCCTTTAGGATGGACTGGTTGGATCTCCTTGCAGTCCAAGGGACTCCTAAGAGTCTTCTCCAACACCACAGTTCAAAAGCATCAATTCTTCGGCCCTCAGCTTCCTTTATAGTCCATCTCTCACATCCATACATGACCACTGGAAAAACCATAGTCGGACCTTTGTTGGCAAAGTAATGTCTCCGCTTTTTAAAATGCTATCTAAGATGGTCATAACTTTTCTTCCACGGAGTAAGCGTCTTTTAAAAATTTCATGGCTGCAATCACCATCTACAGTGATTGTGGAGCCCAAAAAAATAAAGTCTGACACTGTTTCCACTGTTTCCCCATCTATTTCCCATGAAGTGATGGGACCAGATGCAAGATCTTAATTTTCTGAATGTTGAGCTTTAAGCCAACATTTTCACTCTCCTCTTTCACTTTCATCAAGAGGCTCTTCAGTTCTTCTTCACTTTCTGCCATAAGGGTGGTGTCATCTGCATATCTGAGGTTATTGATATCTCTCCTGGCAATCTTGATTCCAGCTTGTGCTTCTTCCAGCCCTGTGTTTCTCATGATGTACTCTGCATATAATTTAAATAAGCTGGGTGACAATATACAGCCTTGACGTACTTCTTTTCCTATTTGGAACCAGTCTGTTGTTCCATGTCCAGTTCTAACTGTTGCTTCCTGACCTGCATATAGGTTTCTCAAGAGGCAGGTCAGGTGGTCTGGAATTCCCATCTCTTTCAGAATTTTCCACAGTTTATTGTGATCCACACAGTCAAAGGCTTAGAACACACATAACAGAAAAAGTAGAAATTTCAAGGAGGAAAGAAGGTTCCTCAAATTACTTACGTCTCCATCACTCTTCTTCCAGAAGAAAAACTCAATAATTTATCACCAAAACAGGTTTCCCAGAGGTTGTCCCAGTTTTCTGAAGAAAAATGTTCCAAAGCACTAGATTTTTAAATTACATTAGATTCTTGATAAAATCATGACTAATATATGAGCAATATTCATTTGTGTTACAGTAACATATATATCTTTTAAAAAGAAAAAAGATTTGTGTTAAGGCAGTTATGGTGATGACTTAAATTTTGAAAATTTTATCTGTAGGAGTATGCAATCAGATGAACAAAGTATACACAAAGACCATGTATTTTACTAGCTAAAAAAAAAATCAGGAAAAAACCTAGTGCTGGATAAAACCAAGATTTGTTTTTTACTGAACTTATGATATTCAGTTGACTGTGTAAACAGTATGCATTTTATAACAATACAAATACCTTAATTTTGCATATTTTACTGAAGTATAATTGACTTCTAATATTATATTAGCTTCAGGTGTACAACACAGTTATTCAACACTTTTCTCCATTACAAAATGATCACCACAATTAAGTCTAGCTACCGTCTGTCACCATACAAAGTTACTCCAATATTGTTGACTATATTCCCTATGCTGTACATTGCATCCCCCTGATTTATGAATTTTATACTTTCCTTCAATTATAACAACTGTTGTTGTTTAGTTGCTAAGTTATGTCTACCTCTTTTTTGACCCTATGCAGTGTATCCTGCCAGGCTTATCTGTCCATGTGATTCTCCAGGCAAGAATACTAGAGTGAGATACCACTTCCTTCTCCAGGGGATCTTCCTGACCCAGGGATTGAACCCATGTCTCCTGCATTGGCAGGTGGGTTCTTTACCACTGAGCCACCAGCCCTTTACCAACTGTACTCAAACACAATAAAAATTACTCTTTTCGTTTTGCCAGTAAAAAAAAAAAAATGAAGACTGAAAATAATAAGTAACTTATTCAGAGTAGTAGAAGTAGTAAATAGCATAGCTAAGAAAAGTCTTCAGGATTTTAGGTACTTTTTAGGAGCTCTACTACATTACACATTTTGATGTTGCTTTTCTAAGTTAAATCTAAAAGATACTTTGACCAAATAAATACCATAAAGAATCTGTATGAAAACCTAAAATTTCATGGCGTATTTAAGAAGCTATCTCTCTCTGATTAGATAGATGATAGAGAGATAAAAATAGAGACGTGTGAATAGAGATCTGTATCTCTATCTCTCTGAGTGTAGAAAATCATATACTATTTCCCACTGCTCATCAGCTAGAATACAAATAAATAAGCATAAAACTCTACAAGGGAAAAATATGGAAACAAATCGAACCACCAAATATAAGGGAACTTCATTATCGGAGATTTCCTTGGTTTTCTTGAAAGTTTTGCTGTATTAATGCCTCCAGGTCAGATGTGTTTGTCAGTTAATGACCACTAAGATCAATGGCCCTCAATCTTGCCTGAGGCCTTCAAGTTCATCACTCTGACATTAACTGACAGAGAGCAGCTCAGAGAAGATTCTTACGTGATAGAATTGTTCAGTCAATAGAAGCTTCTCAACAATAGGAATATGTGCAATTTAGAGTAGGTTTTGAGAAGCACATTCTCATTTTTCTGTGTATCCCTTACATGACTGGTTGCATTGGCTGAACAAGTTTGTCACTGGCCCACTTCCCTCCTCTTTATACTATGCTTTGTCCTCATGTTTGGAAGTACCTGCAGCTGAAACTCTTGACTGACTTCCCACTGCTGTTCCCTGGGAGCGTTTCCAATGAGTGCCCCCATGTCACCTCTCCTGTGATTAAGAACAATTAAAAGCAACCATAGGCTTCCCAGGTGGGGCAGTTGGAAAATAATCTCCTTGCCAAGGCAGGACCCACAGGATACTCGCGTCTGATCCTTGGGTCAGGAAGATCCCTTGAAGTAGGAAATAGCAACCCACTCCAATATTCCTGCCTGGAAAATTCCATGGACATAGAAGCCTGGCGGGCTACAGTCAATGGGCCGTAAGGAGTTGGGCAGCTGAGCAACTGAGCATGAATGCAAAACCAACCATTATAATCCTTAGAGCTAAAAGATGCCCCCAAATGAATCTAAAATAAGAGAAAGTAAAAGTGAAAGTGTTAGTTGCTCAGTCGTGTTGGACTCTTTTGCGGCCCCATGGACTGTAGCCTGCCAGGCTCCTCTGTCCATGGGATTCTCCAGGCAATAATACTGGAATGGGTAGTCATTCCCTTCTCCAGGGTATCTTCCCAATCCAGGGATTGAACTCCAGTCTCCTGCACTGCAGGTGGAATGAAGTGAAGTGAAAAAGATAGAAGTACTATGCTCTGATCTCCTATTTTTATGGATGGAGCTGAACCTACTTTCAAGGTAATTTTTTCCAGAGCACACTGCATTTCAACAAACTGAAATGGTGGAAACCTTTTCCCAATCCACAGGGAAAGAAATGACATTACTTACTATATTCTGATGTGAATTATTTTACACATATATTTATGTATAATCCTTTCATGTACACTACTGCAGATCTTCTAAAAAAAAGTGCTCAGTTCAGTTCAGTTCAGTCGCTCAGTCATGTCCAACTCTTTGCGACCCCATGAAGCACAGCCCACCAGGCCTCCCTGTTCATCTCCATCTCCTGGAGTTCACTCAGACTCATGTCCATCAAGTCAGTGATGCCATCCAGCCATCTCATCCTCTGTCGTCCCCTTCTCTTCCTGTCCCCAATCCCTCCCAGCATCAGAGTCTTTTCCAATGAGTCAACTCTTCACATGAGGTGGCCAAAGTACTGGAGTTTCAGCTTTAGCATCATTCCTTCCAAAGAAATCCCAGGGCTGATCTCCTTCAGAATGGACTGGTTGGATCTCCTTGCAGTCCAAGGGACTCTCAAGAGTCTTCTCCAACACCACAGTTCAAAAGCATCAATTCTTTGGTGCTCAGCCTTCTTCACAGTCCAACTCTCACATCCATACACGACCACAGGAAAAAACACAGCCTTGAGATCAAGAGATCATATAAAAATAGCAAAACATCATAAGAACAGTCAACACTTTTTGAGAGTTTTCTCCATAGTTCATGCTCTACATGTATTAACTTAAATAGAATTTTGACAACCATTGTAGATTGGAAGTTTAAGTACTTTTGCACTCCTTTTAACTATGTGAAAAAACTGAAGTTTAGTGACTGCAGTAGTTAAGACCATACTAGCAGCATACTAGCTGCTAAAACAGATAAACCATGAAAGCATAGTAGCTCAAACATTAGAAATTGATTTTTTATAGACAACAGTCCAGTGGGAATGCTGAGTGAATGGTCTTCTTTGCAGTGATGTAAGACTTAAGGTCTTTTTTGTAAGGGATGGGGTAGTCATGCTTTAAAATTTGAAGGGGTGTCTCAAAAAGACATAATTTTCAGTATTGGAAGAACACATCTTTCAGCACTTTGAAAGTGAAGTTGCTCTGTCGTGCCCAATTCTTTGCAACCCCATGGATAGTAGGCTGCACTAAGCTCCTCCATCCGTGGGATTTTCAAGGCAAGAGTACTGGAGTGGGTTGCCATTTCCTTCTCCACTTTACCCATAGCATTTAAGCATAGAAATAAATTAGAAAGGAATCTGTATGTATAGTTTGATCCTATCTCTTTGTAACCCCATGGACTATAGCCTGCCAGGCTCCTCTGTTCATGGAATTCTCCATGCAAGAATACTGGAGTGGGTGGCCATCCCCTTCTCCAGGGAATCTTCCCCACCCAGGAATTGAACCTGGGTCTCCTGCATTGCAGGCAGATTATTTACCAGCTGAGCCACCAGGGAAGCCCACAGTTTACCAAGTCAAATATTATTCAATTGCTGTATCTTTGGTTGTTTCAGTCTTTTTTTTTTTTTTTTTTTTGCTTTTTTAAAAATTTTTTTTTTATTTTACTTTACAATTCTGTATTGGTTTTGCCATACATTGACATGAATCCACCATGGGTGTACATGCGTTCCATGGGATCACATGTGGCCTAGACTAAAATTGTTTTCCCTTTTTTAAGTTAACTTTTATTGGAGTATATATCCATTCTTTTTTAGATTATTTTCTCATATAGATTGTTACAGAGCACTGAATGGAATTCCCCATGCTACACAGTAGGTTCTTATTAGTGATCTATTTTATATATAGTAATGGGTATACAATCCCAATCTTCCAATTCATCCCTCCCTTCACTTTCCCTCTTGGTAATCATAAGTTTTTCTTATTACTGGCTTTACTAATACAAAATTTCACAAGGATGGGATCCTTATAAAATTTTAATGTTGGAAGTAACTGTCTTCTCCCAATAAACTTTTATTGGTGATATCTAAGTACTCCAGAATTAAGAAAACCACTTGCCTTCCACTGTCTAATAGCAATGGAGAATTGTAGGAACTCTAAGAATGGAAAATGTATAGAAATGAGAAAGACAATACTCCTTTCCTCACATTCTTTACATAAAACACCCTGGCAGAATTTGCTATATACACTGCTAAGTAAATTGAGCCTTTCTATAATTGTAAACAAAATTAAATTGCTACCAACTCTTTGACTCAGTAAATTTAATTTTAAATGTATACATTCAACACTGCATCTAAACTGGCCTTATGGACAAATAGGACTGCTTGACTGATAGTCTGTACTGAAAATAAGCAGGAAGATCAATGTTTTACTACTTCCAAACTTTCTTTCTATTAATGTCAATGCAGTTTCTTTTATCAAATGCACCAATGATCTACACTCATTTTTAATTCATATGGAAAGGTCAAAAGTAAGACTTGTAAACAACCGTTAATATTGTTTTCCTAAAGTGTCAAAGGTAGAGAGAAATATAACAAAGCTCTAAGCAGAAAATTAGCCCTTTTGAATATTAACATAAACACATAGTCATCAACTATATTCAGCTAACGCTGAGTACTAACCATGTGCTCTGCCTTGTGAAAGAGTCCCAAAAATATGAATAACATGTTATTTTTCTCTTCAAGGTACCTTACAATGTAGTTGGGGAAATATATACACACATACTTGAAAAATGAAATGCAAATAACATCCATCAATGCAACTCCTCTTATAGTTCATCATATCTAGGAAGGGTCCATATATTTCTATCATCTTTATAGAGGTCTAAAAGTGAGTAACTAAACTTAAACCACTGAAAAATACACAATAATCAAAATATTAAGAATCATGATGAGGTTCTTTGTTATACAGATTTTTCCTTCTCCAGGGGAATGTCCCAACCCAGGAATCAAACCCAGGTCTCCCGCATTGCAGGTGGATTCTTTATCAACTGAGCCACCAGGGAAGCCCATAGTGATTTATAGCCATGAGATTAAGGAAGGCCCCAAATCTGCAATGGTCTCATTGTTCCAATCTTATAAGATTTCAGAAAGAGCTATACACACAAGAGACAGTGACAAATGAGAAATTCAGTTACCATGTTATCATAATTATCCAACTGTCCATAACTCCCAATTAAACCCCATAATAAATCTAATTGGAATGCTTGACTTAGACAGTAGAGGCTGTTCTCTGGCTTTAAGTTCTCATCCCTAGCAAACTACTAAGACCAGATTAATGAGCGATCCAAAGCATGAGAGTAACTGTGTGAGATCAACATGGCTCTTCATCCCCCACAGTGTCAGGCCAAACTCTGTTGCTTTTATAATGTGGATAAGAGATTGAGATAAAAAGAGGGTTGGGGCAAGCACGGCAGCTTAGCCTATGGAAGAAAGAAGCAAAAATGATAGGTCTATATTTATATGCACTGCTTTTTAACAGTTATCCTCCACCAACTCCCCTCCCCTATAAAATGAGCCCAGTGTGCGTGTTGTGGGAATAGACAGAAGAGATGTGATGAGAATAAGGAACAGTTTGGTACAAAAGCGAGTGCTTACCTGAAATTCTAATTCTGCTCTTCTCCGTGTTTTGGGAAATGAGAAAAGTTTCAATAATCATTTGCTTAAAAAAACAATTTGCATCATGATGGTGTGTTACTACAAAATGAGTCCAAAGACTGGGAGAGGTTGAACCCCAAGTAGCAACTCTACTTTGGGAAGCTGGAGGGGACTGAGGGACATGAGGAGAGTTAGTGAACTTGGTAATTTCCCCACCACTGCATGGACCATCATGTTACAACAGGACATAAATTACACCTTTGTCCTTTATCTCATAACAGATTTCAAATACAACTTGTGCTGTGTGCTGTGCTAAGTCGCTTAAGTCATGTCTGATTCTTTAAGACCCTATGGACCATAGCCTGCCAGGCTGCTCTGTCCATGGGATTCTCTAGGCAAGAATACCTGAGAGGGTTGCCAGGCCCTCCTCTGAGGGATCTTCCCAACCCAGGAATTGAACCTGCGTCTTTTATGTCTCCTGTATTGGCGGGTATTTCTTGACCACCAGCGCCACCTGGGAAGCCCCCAAATACAACTTACACGTATTTCAAATAGCTAATGAATACTTTTAACGTGGAAGAGAACTCTTAGACTATACAAAATCCAATATTGTTGTCAACACATTCGGAAAGATGCTCTGAAGTAAAGCAAATATTAATACATAAAACTTGCCAAAATGGAAACTAACACTTTGTTGCTTTCAAAGCCATCCCATCAGATTGTGGCATTTCATACAACTTAAACATAATTTCTCATGAGTTTATTTTACTTTGTTTCTTTCCAGAAATATTATTGCATTTCATTTTGACTAGCCTTATGTACTTTTGCCATTTTTATAGACACATTGCTGCCTTGGACCACATACAGCTAATACAAAAAAAAAAAAATCAGCAGAGTAATAGCACCAAGGGAGCACATCAGGAGATCCAAGCCACTGTTTCCCCAACAAAGTACAATAATTAGACATTTATCCATGAATGAAGGAAAGTTCTAGAAGAACACAGGATTCCATGTAAAAAGCTCCAGCAACACCATAAATACTCCATTTGCTTTGCAGAATTTGAAGCTGATATTTGTTGTCCTACCACCAGATGTCTCATACATTTCATTCATCATCTTGTGAATTTAAAGAAATAATCCCCAGAATTTTCACCACCAAAGAGTTCATTGATGAAGATAGGATTTTAGATCTGCCCAGAAGACATCTCAATGAAGAACTGACTCATTGGAAAAGACCCTGATGCTGGGAAAGATTGAAGGCAGGAGGAGAAGGGGATGATAGAGGATGAGATGATTGGATGGCATCCCCAACTCAATGGACATGAGCATTTGAGCAAGCTCTGGGAGATGGTGAAGGTCAGGGAAGCCTAGGGTGTTGCAGTCCGTAGGGTTGCTGTGTTGGACACTCCTGAGCAACTGAACAACAACACACTATACCTCAAAAGAGTATGCATGTTGACTGAATGAAAATATTGGAGGAATGGTCATTGCTGCTACATTTGTCTAGTGGAATAGAAAAGGATGGTCCCTGTCTGAGAGAGAGGACATGGAGAGGAGAGGAACCAGCCTGTGGTCCCTGTGACTCATAAATGACATCATTTTAACATTAGGAATCTATCCTGGAAAGGGTATCATGATAAGGTGTCCAAGTTTCTTTAATGTGTTAAACATTTTCCCTCCACTCAACACCCCCAAGGCCCATCATGGCTAGACACTTCCAGGAAACAACTCAGGTGATGGATGGTGTGTCTCTGTAACTAGGGGGTGGCTGGGCGGTGTTTACCTACACGTGGAGCTTGCATCTGGCCCCAGGGTTTTGCCTACTTGTCAATATCCTCCATAGCATATACCTGCCTGTTACCTATAGCTTAGTGAAAAAACAGATTGCTCTGCTAGAATCTAATGGCTGTTAATATCCTAATAACATTAACATATGCAATACTGAGCTGAATTGTAAGGCTGACAAGAGCTTACGCGCATGGAAAGGTAATTACAGTGGAAGTTTAATGATAAATCACCACAGTTTCTCTCTGCCTTAATAAACTGTCAGGTGCTACCAAATAAAGCAGAAGCAATTACAGGAAGCAACAGGATCCTGGGTTGAGGGACAGGACTGATGGAAAAAATAGAACATCCTTCCCCCCCCGCAAATAGCTTACATGAATGACTTGTACCTAACAGCTGTGAACTCTGATCAACAAAAACATCAGCCTCCTCATTCATCCACCTAGGACATGGCATTTTGCTTTCTCATAGGAAGGCACAATATTTTTAACAATGATGAAGTACCTTAGACATCCAAAAAGCTCATTGCATATGTGTGTGCTCAGTTGTTCAGTCGTGTCCGACTCTTGCTACCCCACGGACTGAAGCCCGCCAGGTTCCTCTGTCCATGGGATTATCCTGACAAGAATACTGGAGTGGGTTGCCATTTCCTCCTCCAAAAGAACTCATTAAATTCCACCTATTATTTCTGTATTCCTAAATGCTAACATTTTATTTAGTTTTACTCAAAGGCAGAGGATCCCTACATTCCCAGGTCTTTAAGCTATGATGGTTAGAATGGACAGACTGGGATACAGAGGGTGCCATGCGTCTAGGACAGTGCATGGCATCCCGTAAGAACTCAGCTTGGGCAGGACACTGCCAAGGATGAAGAGAATGTGGGACCTGAGTACCTATCCCAGCACTGCAACTTAATAGCTGGGCAATGTTTGACAGTTTCCTTCAGCCTCTTCATCCTCCACTTCTTGATTTGCAAAATAAGGATTTTCGTTAATACCTACTTCATAAGGTTGTTTTAGTAGCAGCAGTGTTAGTCAGTCAGTGGTGTCCGACTCTTTGCGACCTGTAGACCGACAGGCGCCTCTATCCATCGTTCTCCAGGCAAGAATACTGCAGTGGATTCGCATTCCCTTCTCCAGAAGATCTTCCTGACCCAGGGATCGAACCTGGGCTTCCTGCATTGCAGGCAGATTCTTAACCATCTGAGCTATAGGGAAGATTGTTCTGAAGAACAAATTAAATAACATGTTAAACTTCTGACTTACTACAATGCCAGTCACCTGTAATGCATTCAGTATGTGTGATTATTAATAATAGTTTATTATTCCATTATTGGTGGCCATGTAGACATGTATCTGCCCCCACACTGCACTCTCAACAAGTTTACTAGAGCTTGTTCCTGGAGGCAGACCAAAGGATAAAATCATACACCATCTGGACAGGCAGGATTACCGTAATTTACTGTTTAACCCTATTATTGGATATGTGAGGAAATTCAGCTGAACTCATATAATCAATCACAAACTGGCCAAAGCGAAGCATCCAGGCTCTGAAATAGGCACTGAAGATACAAACATGAGTAGAGCAAAGTCCTATTCAGTTGAGGTTTTATCATCTTTAGTGAAATAGGTAGGGGATAAGAAAGTTTGAAACACATCAGAGAAGCAAATTCCTGCTGGCACTCACACATGGGGGATAAATAGCTTATCCCTGGCTGTGGGGGCAGGGCAACTTGAGAAAGTGTTCTAGACAGGATAATAGTTGCTCTGTTGTTGAACAACTACATACAATAACAGACCCTAAAAAGAAAATCAGATAAGAGTATAGGCAAATAAATGAAATGGTGTGCAAACACTGTTAGTCATTAAGGAAATGGAAATTAAAACCCCAAGCAGAAACCTAAGCACTGGAATGGATAAAATGAAAGATGAAAACTGAACTACTAAAAGACCAAAAATTGGAGAGGACCTGAAGCAGCTAGATTTCTCCCACATCACTGGTAAGAATGTAAACTGCATTAGCTACTTTTGAAAACAGTTTGTCAATTTCTGACAAACATCCACCTAACAAATGATGCAATTCTACTACTAGATATTTGCCTCATTGAAATAAAATAATATATATGTGTATATCTTTATACAAAAACTCCTTCATAAATGTTTATAGCACATTTATTCATAAATTCAAAAAAATAAAAAATAAAAACTGGAAACAACCCCCAAATCCCTCAACAGATCACTCAGTTCAGTTCAGTCGCTCATTCATGTCCAACTCTTTGCAACCCCATGGACTGCAGCACGTCAGGCCTCCCTGTCCATTGCCAACTCCCAGAGTTTACTCAAACTCATGTCCATTGAGTTGGTGATGCCATCCAACCATCTATCCTCTGTCATCCCCTTCTCCTCCTGGCTTCTATCTTTCCCAGCATCAGGGTGTTTTCAAATGAGTCAGTTCTTTGCATCAGGTGGCCAAAGTATTGGGGTTTCATCTCCAGTATCAGTACTCCCAATGAATACTCAGGACTGATTTCCTTTAGGATGGACTGGTTAAATCTCCTTGCAGTCCAAGGGACTCGCAAGAATCTTCTCCAACACCACAGTTCAAAAGCATCCATTTTTTGGCACTCAGCTTCCTTTATAGTCCAACTGTCATATCTATACATGACTACTGGAAAAGCCATAGCTTTGCCTAGATGGACCATTGTTGGCAAAGTAATGTCTCTGCTTTTTAATATGGTGTCTCTATTGGTCATAATTTTTCTTTTAAAGGGCAAGTGTCTTTTAATTTCATGGCTGTAGTCACAATCTGCAGTGATTTTGGAGCTCCCCAAAATAAAGTCTGTCACTGTTTCCACTGTTTCCCCATCTATCTGCTATGAAGTGATGGGACCAGATGTCATGATCTTAGTTTTCTGAATGTTGAATTTTAAGCCAACTTTTTCATGCTCCTCTTTTGCTTTTATCAAGAGGCTCTTTAGTTCTTCTTTGCTTTCTGCCATAAGGGTGGTGTCATCTGCATATCTGAGGTTATTGATATTTCTCCCAGCAATCTTAATTTCAGCTTGTGCTTCCTCCAGCCCAGCATTTCTCATGATGTACTCTGCATATAAGTTAAATAAGTAGGGTGACAATATACAGCCTTGACGTACTCCTGTTCCTATTTGGAAAAAGGCTGTTGTTCCATGTCCAGTTCTAACTGTTGCTTCCTGACCTGCATACAGATTTCTCAAGAGGCAGGTCAGGTGGTCTGGTATTCCCATCTCTTGAAGAATTTTCCACAGTTTATTGTGATCCACACAGTCAAAGGCTTTGGCATAGTCAATAAAGCAGAAATAGATGTTTTTCTGGAACTCTCTTGCTCTTTTGGTGATCCAGTGGATGTCGGCAATTTGATCTCTGGTCCCTCTGCCTTTTCTAAATTCAGCTTGAACATCTGGATGTTCATGGTTCATGTACTGTTGAAGCCTGGCTTGGAGAATTTTCAGCAGTACTTTTCTAACATGTGAGATAGTGCAATTATGCAGTAGTTTGAGCATTCTTTGGCATTGCTTTTATTTGGGATTGGAATGAAAACTGACTTTTTCCAGGCCCGTGGCCACTGCTGAGTTTTTCATATTTGCTGGCATATTGAATGCAGCACTTTCACAGCTTTATCTTTTAGGAGTTGAAATAGCTCAACTGGAATTCCATCACCTCCACTAGCTTTGTTCATAGTGATGCTTCCTAAGGCCGACTTGACTTTGCATTCCAGAATGTCTGGCTCTAGGTGAGTGATCACACCATTCTGATTTATCTGGGTCTGAAGATCTTTTTTGTATAGTTCTTTTGTTTATTTTTGCCACCTCTTCTTGACATATTCTGCTTCTGTTAGGTCCATACCATTTTTATTGTGCCCATCTTTGTGTGAAATATTCCCTTGTTATCTTTAATTTTCTTGAAGAGATCTCTAGTCTTTACCATTCTATTGTTTTCCTCTATTTCTTTGCATTGATCACTGAGCCTTCCTCAGTGGTTACTTAGCTATTTATATTTCCCCAAATCATAAAACTCTACCTTAAAAAGAATAAATGTTGCTATATGCCCATTTTACCTTTTTTTTCCCAGAAAGGTCAAAACAGACTATGTGCAAAGATCCATAAATAGAATGCTGCTGCTGCTGCTAAGTTGCTTCAGTCGTGTCCAACTCTGTGTGACCCCATAGATGGCAGCCCATCAGGTTCCCCTGTCCCTGGGATTCTCCAGGCAAGAACATTGGAGTGGGTTGCCATTTCCTTCTCCAATGCATGAAAGTGAAAAGGGAAAGTGAAGTCACTCAGTTGTGTCCGACTCTTAGCAACCCTGTGGACTGCAGCCTACCAGGCTCCTCCACCCATGGGATTTTCCAGGCAAAAGTACTAGAGTGGGTTGCCAAGAATACAGCATAGTAAATTCAGGTTTCGCAAGCCCAACTAGAGTACAGCGGGTATCATAACTATTATTTAGCTAACTATCTGGCTCACAGTAGAAACTCAATTAATAAATGCAGCATAAATGAACAGAGGGGAATGACAGTGCTATGAGCCTGTAAATAGATAGAAGCCAACTCCACAAAGCATGGAATCATTAGCAAAGTCGGCATGCTTATATTTTGTTCAGTGACTCAATGGAGATCTCTTGTTATTTATATTATGTAGTAAGTGAAGTGAAATGAAGGTAGCTTAGTTGTGTCTGACTCTTTGCAACCCCAAGGACTATACAGTCCATGGAATTCTCCAGGCCAGAATACTGGAATGGGTCACTTTTCCCTTCTCTAGGGGATCGCCCCAATTCAGGGATCAAACCCAGTTCTCCCACATTGCAGGTAGATTCTTTACCAACTGAGCTATGAGGGAAGCCCACATATTATGTAGTAAGTGCTGTCTTAAAGAAAAGGAGAAAAGGTACAGAGTTGGGGTATATCAGAGCAGCCAATCTAATGACCGCAGTGAGAATGCTTTCCCTTAAATTTGTTCCATGTGCCTCTATACAACCCATTTCTAGCTGTTTTAGAGACATCTGCTAATGAGGAAGATGAGTGGTGGCAGAAACACAGAATCAAAGTGCAGGACATGAGGCCTGACAGTTCCACTTGTCTCAGGTAATTAGGCCACTTTAGGTTCCCTGGTGGCTCAGAGGTTAAAGCATCTGCCTCTGATGTGGGAGACCCGGGTTTGATCCCTGGGTTGGGAAGATCCCCTGGAGAAGGGCATGGTAACCCACTCCAGTATTCTTGCCTAGAGAATCCCATGGACAGAGAGGCCTGGTAGGCTACATAGGTCCACGGGGTCGCAAAGAGTCAGACACAACTGAGCAACTTCACTTTCCCTTAGGCCACTTTAGTCAAATTTTTTTTCAACAATTTTTCATACTTATTTATCCAGCCTATCCTGGGTATATAACACTCAATATAACATGATATTATAATATATCATATAATATATTACGTTAAACCATATTAGAAAATAAGGTAAGACAAAATTATTCTCATGAAGGAAAATTTTACCTCAAACTTGAGTCATAATAAGAAGTCAACATAATGACTCAAGACATAAAGAGAAATAAATAGCAATTGTATAACCATGTGGAGCTGTGTTCTCTGAGGCCAAGGAATGGCTGGATTAAGGGAATAATATAGGAAAGTAGAGTTGTTGCTTTACCACATATGGTAGGATTATTATCATATTTATCATATCCAGAGCAATAGGTGTTTTAAGTGGTTTACTAACCATCATTATTTATTCATTCAGGACTTCCTGCACTGTAAATAAATATGAGTCTCTTGAAAAAATAACTTCAGGAGGTTAAGATCAGGCCGAAAACATAATAGAAAATGGAAACCAATTCCTCACCATTTCAGTTCTACACCAGTCCACTGTGAAAAGACGCTTGGTCAACAATTTGAAGTTATAGTTCTTTTCAGAAAGGGGACAACTTGGACTTTTTTATTTTTTTAAATAATAATACTTCTCAGTAAAGCGCCAGATGGGATTAGAATGAGGGAAGAGAGCCAGAAACAGGAAATGTGGTGTCAAGGGAACAAAGCACAAGCAGAGAAAAATTCAGAGAAGTTACTCTGTGCTTCCGCCGAGAATCTACATTTTGGGGGGTTTATCACATCGAGTCTTTTGAGATTCGCCTGTCACTAGACACTACTAAGCACACCGTCTTTAAAGGAAATCTTTGTTCTAATTCCCGCCTGACAGGAAAAAGCTTCTGGGTTCACTCAACCCTAACTTTATCCTTTACAAAGGGAAACTATAGAGAGACCGGCTTTACTCCCAGGGGCTTCCCTAGCTCTTCTTATTTAACTCGCCCTGTCTAACCAGACAAGTGCTTAGACTCCCTCCATTCACCTGCCACAGCCCTCATCCAACACAAAAAACCTGCTTAGATGCTTTTATTTTCTTTCCTTTGGGGTTCCTCAAAGTCTAGGTGCCCTAGAGAGGAATCCTTTGTAACTAGGCGACCCAAGTGATTGACAAAAGGGCTGGAACAATGCAAAAGATAGAAAGACTATTGATGGTTTTCCTCAACCCCACAGTAGTTGAGATTATCTGACCCAGATTCAAACCATCAAGAGATGAGACTTCCAATATTAAAACACAAGGAAAGGGCCATATTTCTCAATTGAACTTAATTGCTAAGCACCCTGAACATCCATTATATGTGAGAAATGAAGACAGGTCCTTGTCTCAAAGCAAGACTGCACTCATCTTTGAAAAGTGAGCGTTTACTTAATTTTAAGTCATCCTAGTAAAAAATATTCACTCTCAAAATTCAAAAATCCCTATCAACATTTTACAGTACCCTATAATTGAGCTTTCTCATATTTATCTCTAATCTTGTATTTATGCTCCAGATTATAATCTCATGTATATTGCAAAACTGCAGAAATGTCCCCAAGGAATATTGTTAGGCTTCGAATGAACAATGATCAGTTCCCATTCTGATGATGACATCAGTCTTATTGCCTGTGTGTCAGGTAACATCCTTGGTTGCAAGCAACAGAAACTGATCCTGAGCAATTTAAATAGAAAACCCATTACTGGGTAAAAAATGGATTCACAGAACCTGTGGACAATGAAAAATCAGGCTTAGGAAATAAACCAAAAGTAAGGGAATTTGGTGAAGGCAAGGAGCAAAACATTTGCTTTTCAGCAGAAATGTCCAGTTGAGGTGTTGCCTTGGTTACCGTAGAACACTAATGAAGCCAGACACTGCACCCTTACTGAACACGTGCGAGGTATGAACGGCTCTTCAGTCTCTTTCTCTCTAAATTGTCTGCTCCAGATTCAAAATCTGAAGCTTCAACATCCAACCGCCCAAGCCTAGATCATGCCCTGGTACTTTCAGACAGCTGATTTCTCACTCAAATCCTTTTTGAAAGTCTCTGTTACCACTGAAACGTTGTCCTTTAAAAGGTCTTCTTGGCAAATAAGCTGAAATTCCAAAATGAAAGGAAAAAAAATACCTTCTTTATATAGCTACATAATATGAAGCAGTAGCTCAAATATCAATCGAGATACATATGGTAATAAAAGAAAAATGAAAACCAACTACTAATATGCCTTTGCTCTGCTCTTGGCATTGATTTCAGCTGAAGTTTGCTCATGTTTGGTCACACCACAAATTCCGAGGGCGCTCACCAAAACCAACAAAGAGATACTTCTCCCGTCTGAGATTATGTCTTGATTACAGTGAAAGTCAGTGGCCTAGGAACAGGTGGTTTTCTTCAATCAGCTGAGTTCCCGAGAGATGAGAGGGGAGGTGAGGTTTGCGAGACCTGCCGCTGGTTGGCAGTGGCTCACTCATCCCAAGACTTCTTGTTACTTTCTGGAAGGAACTGGAAATTTCAGAAATTGCAAAGCTGCTCTCAGCTTTGATTTGGCCCACTGCTTACAACAGCTGTAAAAGTTGAATCTTGCAGGGGGTGGGAGAGGAGATGGAAAAAAAAAAAAACAAGGTCGAGACTGGTTGTAATGTGGTTTTACTAGAGGTATTGTTTTCAGAAGAGGGAAAAACCACTATGTATGAATATGCAGAGAGTGAAAAATGAGAAAAACATGTTCGTTTTATTTCAAGCTAAAGAGATTGGGCCCACAACCCCAATTACACATATGCAGCTACAGGCAGAATGAATAACTACTTGTCTTTGAAACGCTTTAGGATGCATTTTAACTTATCTCCAAAAACATTTAGTATTTTGAATTTTTTGTTAGTTCTCATGACCTGAATAATGATGGGGTAGGGGGTGGTCTAAATGTTAAGCTAGCAAAACAAAATTATTTATTTTTTAAAAATGAGTGACTGATTTCCACTGCATCCCATGACTCAGAAACAAAGTGAAAGATTTTTCTTTCTGGACTTATTTCCTTTTATTTATTCCCTGCTGCAAAGAGATTTTTTCCTCCCCAAATAATTCAAGCATATATTTCTCTTCTCTAGAGTTTCAAACTGGATTTTTTTTTTCCTTTTCAAAAGCAATGGATTAGGAGAGAGCCATTTTAGCCCCAAATAGTTACCAGGTTTTTCATGATTCTTTTATCAATTAACTGGAAGTGTTCACATCACTTTTGACAATACATGCCAGCAGGAAGGTAGTTCTATTTTAATTATTTAGGATCATACTTCTCAACCCTCGATGCGTATTAGAATCATCTGGAACGCTTAAACAAAATGGATGTCTGGGCTTTATTCCAGCCCAACTAAGTCATAATCTCTAGACATGGAAGCCAGTCATTGGTGTTTGGTTTCCAACTCTGAGCTGAATCTACAACCATGAGAGATGGGGCTCAAAACCCCTCCCAGATAGCTGCCATTTCTTTGTGGCTGAACATCAAAGGTCATACAAAAAGGATTTCTATTAAGGCACCAAGAAATAATTAGAACAAAACTTCTCCTGCCTTCCTCCTATAGAGAAATAGACTGTACCAACTCATTTTGTGAGCCCAAATGGATTACAATAAAACAATAATAGTCACTTTACCAAACTCCACACCTCCAGCTCTCTTCTCCCTAATTAGTCTTTTTGATCTCGAAATAGCCACTTAAAAGATGTAGCTTCAGTACCTCAGACTCTTAGCCTGACTCTCACTACAAGACTTGCTATAAATTGTATCATCCATCAGAGAATACAGGAATCCCAAGACATATGCCCTTGCCAATTTTTGGAAACATTTTTGAAGTACTTTTGAGATTCTCAGGGATGAGTTCCCCACTGGTATTCAATTGATGGGCAGGGGAAAAAAAAGAAAAACCTCAGTTAAAAGGAGTGGTGAGCAGTCTGACTCTGGGTCCAGCTGGGGCCCAACTCCCCCAAAAGGGAGCAACAGCTCTCCAACCTGCCATTCTGATTCAGCACATCTGAGGTGAAACCTAAAGACTGGTATTTTTTAATAGGAACCTCAGAAGATTCTGCAACAGATGGTCTGCAGACCACCCAGAGAAACAAGCCATAGACTGTTAAATGAAAAGCTTTCAGAGAAACCAGGAATATTTAGGTGGGGAAAGCTAAGCTATCTTCAAATATTTAAAGGGTTTTCCTGTTTGGAAAAATAAATAAATAAATAGTTTTTTTTCCTAAACTCTCTTCTGTAAGATTGCAAAAGATAGAAAAAATGAAACATGGGTGGAAAATGGAGAAAAAAATTGATGTGGCCTTAATTTAGAAAAGAATTTCATAATCATCAAACTAAACTGCCTTAGAAAGTAGTATTTCATGATTCATCCAAGAATGATTGCCACTTAGCAAGATACTATCAAAGGGATGCAAGCTTGTGGTAGAGAAACAGTTCAGTTTGCCATGTCCCTTAAAACATGAATTCACTCAGAATAGCAAAGCTCATCATGGGTCTAAATCTTTATGGTAGTTTGAAAAAAAATATAGCTGGCCTGTGTGCACCAAATTTAATTAACTCAGTTTCCCTAAAGCACCTCATTACACCTTGAATATCTTATACCAGTGAGTCATGAAAGTGACTTTTGAGTAAAGAAGCTTTAACCCAGTTAATAGGTCTGCCCCCCAAAAAAAGTCGATATAAAGTCAAGCATCAAAGTTAGTTCAATACAGCGATAGCTGGCTAGCTAGATGGGCTTCCCAGGTGGCTCAGTGGTAAAGAATCTGCCTGCCAATGCAGGAGCCATGAGTTCGATTCCCTGGATGGGTAAGATTTCCTGGAAAAGGAAATGGCAACCCACTCCACTATTCTTGCCTGGAAAATCCCATGGACAGAGGAGCCTGTTGGACTATAGTCCATGGGGGTCACAAAAGAATCGGACACAACTTAGTGACTAAACCACCACAACAAAGCTAGCTAAATAGAGAGATAGGGAGATAGATAACTGGATAGACAGAATGAAATGAGAGAGATTCATTCATTCCTGGCTAAGAAGGACTAAGCACTCTCTAATCCATCTGTCTTATTAAACGCAGCTTTAAAATCTGGAAAGAATATGCATGGAACAGCTAGCTATTTGAGGACTTTGAAAAGAAAATAGCAGCAAGTGGGGTGAATAAGAAGACTAGAATTAAAGTACCATCAGACAGACAATGACTTCACCAATTTTATTACCCTCTGGAGTTCCATGACCTGAATTCAAGATGGCTTGAGAACTGGAAGGGGTTCTTGCCATATACAGAAATCCAGAAGCACTCTAGTTCTGGCTCAAGAAGTGTTAAAAGGGCCTCCTAGACATCTACACAGTCAAGCACAGTGTTTTCATAGCCAGCTGACTACCTGCCCTAGTTACTCTAATGGTGTCTTAATGTCAGCGTAGTGGTCACATCTTTGCAATACTCAGTTCAGTTCAGTCACTCAGTCGTGTCCGACTCTTTGCGACCCCATGAACTGCAGCACATCAGGCCTCCCTGTCCATCACCAACTGCCGGAGTCTACCCAAACCTATGAGTTTGAGTCAGTGATGCCATCCAACCATCACCTTTGCAATAACAGAGTGTATAAAATCTACTACTAAAATCTCAGATTTTCTAAGTAACTTGAGAGGTAAATTTCATCCATTTTTGACTCTTATCCCTCGATCCTCAAGTTCAAATGCATAAAAGGAATGCACAGAACAATAAAGATTCTTGCCATAAAAAAAAAGGTGGGAGGGGCCCTAATGCTCAGAGGGAGCATGGAAATCTGTTTTTCTTTTTCCTCGTTTCTCTTCCTTTGTTTCATTCTTCAGTGCCTCAGCCCCCAAATGATCCCAGAGCAGTGGTGGCACTGGCAGCAATCAGACCCTGTAGGTCCCTTTAGTTTGAAGGAATAAGATCTTCCCCTCCAAACAAAGGAGCTATGGTCTGAAAATAATGGGAGGAGCCCCAGCTACTTACCCTACTCACTTCCCTTTTCTCAGGTTCCCCCTTCCCCACCACTTTCTTCTCTCCTGCCCCCTTGATCTTGATGTGGGTAGAGTCAAGGAAAACAGGCAGCTGAGCAGGATGTCTTAAGGCAGGAGGTGTTTCTGACCTGAAGACTGCAAAAAATGGAGTCTGAAGGAACCAGAATGTACCATGGAGATAGCAGAGAGAGAATTTAAGAAACCAACTCCCATCAGTGGTATATGAACTCCTGGCATCACTTAAGTTGCAGGTGTGTGAGTCTGAATTTTAAAGAACACACACAGACTTTGAGAAGGGGCGATGGAAGAGTCTATTACCCAGATCTTATAGCCTGGCTGCCTGGAAGACCTAAAGGACAGATCTGAGTAGCACTGCAAAGGATTTTAAAACCAAACTGATATTGAGACCACAACCCAAAGAAATCTGATCAAAATATGACTTGAACCCTACCAAGTTGATCGCCACTAAAGCAAAAATATTGTTATTCTCTGTGGGGTTTCAGCTAGACCCAGAGGGTACAACATAATAGTCAAAATGTCCACAATATAACATGAAATAATTTGGCATACATAAAATGTGGAAAATCTCAACTTGTTTAGGAAATGAGTCTGTGATGATAGAGTTGTTGGAGTTATCTGAGAGAAACTTGAAAGAAGTTATAAAAATAAGAAGACAGAAACACCTTTGAAACTGGAAAGACAGAAAACCTCAGCAAAGAAATACAAAGCATTATGAAACACTAAACGGACATTTTAGAATTGAAATTATAATAACTGAAATAAAAATCTCATACGATGGCCTCAGTGATCAGAATGGAGGTGGCAGAGGAAAGAGTCAGTAAACTTGAAGATCCATGAATAAATATTACTCAATCTGAACAATGAAAACAAAAGGAAAACAGTAAATGAACAGAGTACCAGAACTAACACCTGTACCATCACAGCACCAGAAGGAGAAGAGAAAAAAGTGTGAGGCTGATAAAAATTCATAAGAAACAATGGCTGAAAACCTCCTAAATTTGGAGAAAGACTACCTTGTAGATTCTGTTTGTTCCCTGGGCCAAGCAGCCAGAGGACAAAGAGAGAAAAAGTAAGGGGGATTACTAACCCAGCTCTTTTGTAATTGCAGCTGCTGGAAACCTCCTTTAGAGTTAGCTGGTCTCCTATGGGTTTCCATAGCTACAGCTCCAATTGCTGCCATGAGATTGGCTAGTGGCTGGGGTGAGGTCGGGAGAATGGCAGCTAAGGGTTGGGTTTCTCGCTCAGCGTTGTTAAGTTCCACCTGCGACTGTTTAAACCAGGTTTCCCCTGGAGCTTTCTCTGTACCAGTAGCGCTCACTTCCACAGTTCTGGTTGTGTTAGCTTCAGGCCAGAGGATACTAGAGGGACAAAAAAGGAAAACTGTGAGTGTTGAAAGGCCATTCTTCATCCACTTGTTACTATTAATATTTATTTTATGGCACCCACAGATAATTGCTGTCTACATTTTATCCAGGCTTATATTTGCTTTCAGAGAGACGAGGATTGCTTGTTCCATGTTACCCAGAACTGGAACCTCATTCTTCTAGAATAATTTCAGCCAAGGATAAGGATGTTCTGGGAAAATTACTAAATATTACAAAATATTACTTCTTACACTTTGGATAACATTATTGCAGATGAATGTTAAATAAGTCACTTTTGTTTTTCTGCTTATAGATTATCAGAAGGGATCTAATTTATTTAATTATTTTCTTAGTCACTTTCCCATCACATTGCCAATATGAATTGAAGAACTAGAAGAATATTTTTATTGTATCTATAAAGATCATCTTTTAGAAAGTTAAACTGTTTTCCCCTAAATATTTATATAGACTTTACAAATTTACACAGTCATCACTTTGGACTCTCCATGCCCCGATTACCATCATTAGTACAGATAGGGGGAAAGTGGCTATATATTGAAATACATGTACACTCTTACTGTAACATGTTATTTTGTACATTTCTTACTATATTATTCATTCAGCCAGTATTTATTACATGTTCATCTAATTCTGGCTTTGACACTGTGGCAGTGAATAAATTGGTTAAGGTCCTGTCTTCATTCTATTAGTGTGGATATTTGAATAAAATATCCTAGGCCTGCTGACAAGCACAACTGGTCTGTACTATTGTTCTGAACATGCAGATGATTTTATTTTACTTATTCCACAAGCAGACTTTGCCTCTGGTGAGCTTTACAACAGGATAGAGACTGGACAGATACATTTCTCTTCAATTGTACTCCAAATGAAGACGTTTGGGGTCATTACAAATTTCATGTTCAACTGAATGATCGTAAGCATAACAGTGTGGTTTAGGTATGAATATTCCTGCTCACTGAGCATAACACTCACTGTAAAATCTTGCCTTGAAATATTTTGCAAATTTCCTAAATTTGGGCAAAGATGTCAGCTTTACAAAAGCAAAAAAAAAAAATGCCGCAGGTTGAGTCTAGTGCTCTTTACCCTCTGATTTGTACTCTCCCAGCTGAAGTTAATAATTATATCTTTTATTTTCTTAAGCAGGTTTTTCACTTTGAGAGTTTAAATGACTTGGTTAGCACAGCTTAGCTTTTCCCAGGTGGTTTATTGAATGTCACAGTTTACAACCTCAGACCTGAAAAATGAAGCTAAATTCTTAAAAAAAAAAAAAAAAAGAGTTTTGTGTATTCACTTCTGTATCATTTTGGTTTAGTAGCAAGAGAAGGGCACTTGCTACAAATTCATTAGCTAATGAATGTGCTGAATTTTTTTTAAGTATTTTGTATTAAGCTCTGTGATCAATATTATCATAATATATGTTAGACACTTGGCTTCATTATTTCCTTTCTCCTTCTCTTTCCTCCTTCATCCTCTCCTCCATTCTTTCCTTCCATCCGTCCCCTTCTTCTCATCTTCTACATTACTATCTCTGGTCATTTTTCATCTTCTCAAAATTTTCTCACCGAGTGCTGAGAGTATGAACATGCCATTGTTGCAGGAAGGGGGACCCCTTCCAGGGCCTGAAACTGGGCTCTTGTCTAACACTTGGAAATGAACTGTCGGAGGACATGTGCGGACAAAGCAAGAGATTTTATTGGGAAAGGGTACGCGGGTGGAGAGCAGTAGGGTAAGGTAACCCAGGAGAACCGCTCTGCCATGTGGCTCACAGTCTTGGGTTTTATGGCGATGGGATTTGTTTCCAAGTTGTCTTTAGCCAATCACTCTGACTCAGAGTCCTTCCTGGTGATGCACGCCTTGTTCAACCAAGACAGATGCCAGAGAGAGGGATCCATCTCTGGGAGGTGGTTGGACATGTGGTGTCTCCTTTTGACCTTCCAGTTAGTGGTGACTTATTAGTTCTATGTTCCTTACCAGGACCTCCTGTCCTAAAACAACTCATGCAAATGGTTACTATGGTGCCTGGCCAGGGTGGGTGGTTTCAGTCAGTGTGCTTCCCCTAACACCATCACTTCTCAGATATATCCAGGCGTGGTTTACCAAAAAATTTAAGCATCTAAGGCAATTCTATCATCACTGTCACATGGGCCGTGCATGTGTATGTTTTATATGAATCCAAGAATGTGAACAACCTTCTGCTTGGCAGAACACATTCAACTAATTAAAGCTAGTAGAAACTACAAAAATTTCACTGAATTCCAGAAACCAGTTTGTTTTGAGGCATTTTCCCCCCCAACATTGGTTAAATAGCTATCATTTTAACATTTGCACCTCCCACCTCCCCCGACCCAAGGGAGGATAGTACTATTGTAATTATACTACATTCTTCTGAGGTTCTATAATGAGCTATTATTTTGCTAATGGAATATTCAAGTAGTCCGTAGTAATTTATCAAATAGTCCCAAGTCCCATTTTCTCAGTGTGAATCTTTTTGTTCACAGGTAAATTGATGTGTGGGGGGTTATCAAGGCTTTTTTGTAATTCAAATTATCCATTCCACCTCTCTTCACACACACAGACACACACTATATGCACTCTTAGAAGAGTTTTTAGAAATGTTTATAATTAAAATTGTACAGACATTTTGCAAGTAGAAATTTCTGCATTTCAATTTGCTTCTTTATTTTTGCATTTTGATCCCTAATTTTGAAAATGCACCTAAATTAAAGGAGGAAGGGAAAATGTAATTCAGCTTTTTTCATGCTACAGGATGTTCTATTGTCAGCTTGAACTACTAGCAGGAGAGCACTATCCTAAATTAGAGACTAAGAAACAAGAAACCGTCTCAGCCCAAGCTCTTCCATTTTCCTCCACTTTTAAAAGACATGAATTTAAACTGGTGCCGTTCTTATTGAAATGGACACCCCCTTTTGGCACAGAAATGTTAAAGGTATAACATTATACCTTTAAATAAAAATGTTGCACATATATTAATGAAGAGCTCCTGAGCAGAAAGCTTTGCAAAAAAAAAAAACCCACATTGGGAGACTTGTTTTAAACTATTTAAACAAACAACAAACAAATGCAAATTACCTATACAATTAACTAAGCCACTAACTGTGAGGTTCCAATTCCTATCATGATGGTAAAATGTTTGTTCTGCTGGCTGTTTCCTCAAATCAACCTTAAAGTTTATTTTGTAATATTGTCCTGACAGGAAAACATCTTTGAGAAGCTAACTAACAGAAGGCCCCGAGGATGAAGGATGTCTAGAATCGCTGCTATGTGATAGGATGGGGAGTTGCACCCTCCTATGAGAGTGCTCCAAAGATGACCCTTGAGGAGACAGAGTGAAGAAAAGCCTTCTGAAATGTGTACTTGCCTTTCTTTCACATTGTTTGTGGACAATCATCACCTTCCCATTCACCAGAAATCTTCTGCAGCAGCTCAGATTGCTAAAGTGGTATCTGAGATAACACTGGGCAGCACAAAGACCCTGCCTGAGTGATGAATTATTAAAAACAGGTGAAGGCTGACCAGCTGCTCTTGGGCATCCACTATCCCCCCTTCTCCAACAACATCCATTCGCTGATGAATATCAGCCTAGGGAGACTGCCTCCTCCCATTGCTGTGCAACCATTAAAAATGAGACATGAATCACCCACAAGATGAAACTCCTGTGGGAGAACTGTTAACAGCCTGGAATCCACAGAGGTTCTGGGATGCCTGAGACTCTCTGCCCAAGGATTTAACCCCTCCTCTGTTTTTAAAATTCACCAAAATTCACATAGACTGGATCCTCACCTTTGGCCATTACCCAAAACACATTTCCAGGAATTCAGGGCTGTGTTTTCTATTCAGAGATCCTGCTGAAACAGAGTAGCTGACATACCAGGAGAGCCTGAACTCAGCAAGATAACTAGATGGCAAATAAAATAGAAAGCATGAACTGGACAACAATACTATCTTAAGCAAAAGTATTGGAACTGATTAAGAATTAAAAATAGTATGATAAATATACTTATAGAAGTCTTAGATGATATTAGCCATATAAAAGAGTAACATTAAGCCACAAAAGAAGTTCCAAATGGAAAAATGATGCATAAGAATTTAGGGATTCTTCTCAGGATTAAGGAAATCCTGAGATTTCTTTAATTTAAATTAGAAGGGTCATTGAGTGACAAATAGTACTGATAATGAAACACTGAGACATAAGTAAATTTAAGAAAATCAAAGTATAAGAGAAAATTCTGAACACTGATAAAAAGAAAGCAAAGAAAGGAACAAATACTCCAAGTGAAAACAATTTTAGAGGATGTAATCAAATTAGAAAAGAACAAATCTAGAAGATGATGGAAGATTATCAAATTTAAATTTGATAAATTTATCAAAATTATCAAATATTGTGGTAACAGTTAATGCTGGCAAAGACTGAGGGTGTGGGTGAACGTGTGTTTGTGTGTGTGTGAGAAAGAAAAAGAATGGAAAAAATCTAGAGCAAATGGAAAAGTATATATAGAGTAACCTGGAAATAACATTCAACATTATTCAATTTGACAAGTTAGCAAACCTAAGGAATGAGTGATAGTTAGTTTGTCTAGGAAAATGTTCTTTTGAGAAAGTTGGTTGTTACTCTTGTTGTTAGAAGAAAAAATATAAAATTTGTGTATGTGTGTATATATAATAAAATTTAAATATTTGTTATAAGAAAATAATCATTATTTTGGATCTTTGGAGAAGGGCAACTACCATAAGAATGAAATAAATAAATGTCATGTAGAAATTTTTAACCAGCAGAATAAATGAAAATCATTCAAACAGCACAGATGGAGAAAAAAATTTGAAGTTTATGTGAAAAATAAGTACCAATATATTGGTAGTTATATTTATCTAGTATTTATAGTTATCTATAAAATTGAGTTAAACATACTAGTTAAAAGTGGAGACTATATATAATAATGCATTTTTTTAAAGAGTAAACAATATGTTGTGTGATAAAAGAAAAATATTAAGATATATCAAGCAAATATGAACCAAAAGAAAAATGACACAGTAATCTTATACCTACAAATATAATTTAATTCCAAGATGTTACATACTGATAAAGGAAACACTTGGACAAGAAGATATGTTTATCATAAGCCACGTCCATTCATTTCCATATTGCATATGACAGCATTCTCATTGCAGTGGCATATCTGAGCAGGAGCAACACAGCAAATGACTTGGCAAACCCTAGTTATTTAGAGTTTAGACCAGATATGGTCTTTAACACAAGTTTACCAACTCCTGATGTGTAAAACTGAATTCTAGAAGCAGAGAAAGCAAATGGGGTAAAAAATAATATTTGAAGAGAGCCAGAATATTATAAATGATAGAATTAGTAAACAAGAACATTAAAAAAGCTAAGATATCTCTATTAAAGAGGTTGAACATATTACATATTTTCAAAAAACCTGAACTTGTACTGATAAAAACTATAATATCTGAGAAGAAAAATTCACTGGATGGGATTCATGGTTGAATAGATATTGCAAAAGAAAAGATTGATGAAATTGAAGATATATCTATAGGAACTACCTAATATGAAAGAAAAATGTAAAAGATAAAGGCCAAAGAGCTCGAACATAATACTAGTTAGCCTTGGAACAAATATATATTAACACATGATTAGAGCTGCTGAAAGACAGCAAATTGGGGATGACAGAATATTTTAAGAAATAATGGGAGCAATTTTTCTGAATCTGCTGAAAACCATATATCCCCAGATCCAAGAAACTCAATAGCCTCAAGTGTAAGTGATATTTAATAGCAAAGACTTTCCCAAGTCACATTATAATCAAATTGCCTAAAATCTGTAATAAACAACCTTAAAAAGCAGCCAGAAGTACATTTCATATAAAAGAACAATAATTATCACACTAGATTTCTCATTGGAAGTAGTGCAGACAAAAGTAAATAGTCCTAAAAGAAAAACTATCAACCTAAAATTATTTACCTATTGACAGTATCTTTCAAAAACAAAGATTATAAAAACTTTTCAAACCTACAAAATCTGAAAGCAACAAAGAACACTGGGAATGATAACTATGTAGGTACATATAAAGATTTGTGAGAAAATCATTTAACTGTCTTTAAAAGATAATCTTCTCTTTAAAACAAAATTACTAACTATGTATAACAAGGTTGAAAACATGGTCAAAGCAAAATGTATGATTACAATAGATTCAAGGCTGGAAGGGAAAAAAGAGAACTACATCATTTTAACTTTCTTATAATATACATAAATTTATATATCACTTTAAGTTAGACTGTGATAAGTTAAAGATGTGTACTTTAAACCCTAAAATGAATATGAAGATGACATACTGAAGAATTATAACTAATGCGCCAACAAAAGAATATAGAATCATAAAAATTAATTAAAAAGAAGGAAGAAAAGAGAAGAAAAGTACAAATGGGACAGATAGGAAACAAGTAGCAGAATAATAGATGGTCAGTAATCACATCAAATCTAAATGGTCTAAACCAAAGTTAAAAGGCAGGGACTGCATGATAAGTCAGAAAACAAATACAACTATATGCTGCCTAAAAGAATTCACTATATAAATATAAAGAATTATATTAAAAGCAAAAGAATGGAAAAAGATATGCTACCTATGAAATCTAGAAAAATAATTGATTTCAGTTCAGTTCAGTCTCTCAGTTGTGTCCAACTCTTTGAGACCTCATGAATCGCAGCACACCAGGCCTCCCTGTCCATCACCAACTCCTGGAGTTCACTCAAACTCATGTCCATCGAGTCGGTGATGCCATCCAGCCATCTCATCCTCTGAGGTCCCCTTTTCCTCCTGCCCCCAATCCCTCCCAGCATCAGAGTCTTTTCCAACTGATTTATGAGAATATATTTTTCTCTTACATATGAACAAAGACTTGGCTATAAAAATTGGATTCTTTTATTTAAGTTACAGCTCTTGTTCTTTATGAACTGTTGACTAGGGATTAGTTCAGAGACCATATGGTCTGCTGATGTGGTTTTAGAGTAGTAACAGAAAATGTAAATTTGCTGATGAGTCTAAAACCTGGAAATTTCACATAAAAATTTGCATTTCTGGTTTTTCTCAAAAGGTTATAACAGTTGGCAGCCCTGGAATGCCATTCTCATATGGGAATACAGAACTAAAGTTGAGTGGCAACTTCTGCCTTTAGTCTAAATCTACAATCTCCAACTCACCATAGTGCCTATTGGCATGACTTCACTCTCTTGCATTACTTGCCTGACATCTGATGGCAGCTGGAACTGTGAGCCCTGATGTTGCTTGATTGGTTTTTAGAATTCTGTATCCGTGAAGAAAATTGTGAAACAATTCTGGCTTTTGTTGTCTGGTTTGTTGTGATCTCTTATTTTTAATGCTTTGACTGGATGGAATCAAGGAGACTTATTTAAAAGTTGAAACTGTAGGATACATGAAAAATAAAATAAAACTACAGGAATCCTGTGTCTCACTGCTCTCTCCATTTACGTATCTGGTACATAATTTGTCCTGCATACTAAAGTATTAGTTTAGGAAGTTTGGCTTCTATTATAATTTATTACTTTCCTTTCTTTATTGTGTTACCAGTTAAGCATACACTGAAGATTTTTCTCTGATTTTAGTTGCCTTTTCTCTCATTGTTTCCATTTCCTTATTTTTTTCTCCTGTGTTCAAAGACAAACACTCAAGTTTTTATTCATTATTAAAAGCTCAATTTTCTGGAATGCTGATATAGTTCTTTAGTATTTCTAACAATAACTTTAATCTTTGATTACATTTTAGTGTTAGAATACATTAATAATAATTAATATTTATTGAGCACTTAACTACATGCCAAACACCATTTAAACATTTGAATGTCTTATCTCAATGGATTTTTTCTAAAATCCTATGAAGATTGACTATTATTATCTCTGATAAAGGTGAAAAAAATAAGACTTTCAGAGATTAACTTTTTTGAGATTAAAAGTATGGAAAATAGTGAAACCAAGACAAGTAACTGGGCATTTTTTAATCCAAACCCCATGCTCTTATTCATGAGCTGCACAGTAAGCTTTCTTTTTCTCTGGTTTGTTTAGCTTGCTCCTCATCCAATTAATTCATTTATTTTACCTTTAATTATGTTTCTTTAAAAAAATCCCCTCCCTCTTGTACCTCCCTTCCACTCCCCATCCCACCCATTAATTGTGATGATAAAATATAAGTAACATAAAATTTACCAACTTAATTTTTAGGCAGACAGTTTAATAGTATTACATTCACATTTTTGTGTAATCAAGCAATCTCTAAACCTCTTTCATCTTGTGAAATTGAAACTCTGTACCCATTAAACTCACCCCTACACCCCAGCCCCTGTCAACCACCATCTTACTTTGTCTCATCAATTCATTCTTTATCTCAGTTTGTTATTTTAACAAGAATTTAACAATTTGCTTGTGTAGGAACCTTGTTTTCCTAAAATTGTTAGAACCTAAATATTGTATTTCCAAGCTTTTTTAAAATTAGAAATGTTTTCAAAATATGTTCTTTTCCAGTGCTATAGTTTCTGTGTTTTATAGAGTAGAATCACTTCAAATGATACTTATTTGTTTTGAAAAGATGTTTTCTTGTACTTGAAAAGAACAGTATTAATCTGTTGGTATTAATTTTATCTGAGCCCAATTAGAATCATCCTTTCAATCTCATGTCACAGGAGGTCATTATGTTTACAATCTCAATCAACTTTCTGATTCTGTGTTGTGTTTAGTAAGGATCCAATGGCCTGAGTAATAACCCCATGGTCTTATGATCTGATTATTTTATCATAAGGGAAGAGTCTTACTCTGTACAGCCTAAAGTGATCTGTATTTCTTGCACTGCAAAAAAAAATCCAAATGGGGAAATAAATATCCCAACATCTGGATCTAAAAGGTTACCACATTCACATTGGCCTCGGCAATGTTTCATTCCTGAGGACAACCGAGCTGAGAGACGCATTAAACACTCAAGAGGGGCCAGAGGGTGGAACCATGTGTTTGAACTCCATACTGAGGAGCTTTCATGGAACAGTAGGGGGACCTGTGCCTCTCTGAGTCTGTGTAGATGGAAATTCTCCACCTTAACACATGTGACTTTACCATTCTGCCTCCAGGCTAAGCTTAGTTGATTCTCCAACTTTTGGCTGACACATTTTTGACCAACATTTCTAGTTTCCACTGTTGTTGAAACTGCATTGCTTTTCCTGTTTTCATGAGCATTAAACGGAAAGATCGCAGGAATGAATCAAGAACTGCTGGTTACCAACAGTGTAGCCAGAATATCCTCTTTCATATATAAAGATGAAGCTGGAAATGGCTTTTGCCCTCCTGTGCCAGTTTGACCTAAAATTCAATGTACACCAACAGTCTTTTATAAACCACACACATGGACAAAGTGCTTTTTGACTATAAATCCAGTTATTCACTGAAGAGCCAATTTCTGTTTACTATTACTATCTTTTCCATTTTCTTTTTCCAGAAGTATTTTGGCAGGGAAGGATATATATGTGTGTGTGTGTGTGTGTGTGTGTGTATACATAAATATATATATGTGTGTGTATATGTGTGTATATATATGTGTGTGTATATATATATATTGTACAATTACCTAAATTATATTGAAATAGTATTTGCCTCTATTTTTTTCTTAAAAATATTCATTTTTCAGCACCTTTACGACCAATTATCATCTGATATGATCACTTTAAATTATCAGATAACTTTTCAGTCAAGGATGAATGATTTTCAACCTTCCAAATTCTACTTCATGTCCATAATACATGCTAGTTGAATTAACAGTCATTGTGGAAGTAACAATAGCTAAATTATAAAATCTATTAAAATCCATTCTACCATGGTCTAGTTCTTCGTTATGTGATTTAAGGAGGGAAGAACAAGTCAGAATAGAAAAAGACAGAATGTGAAATTTAAGCAAAAATTGTGAGCTAAAGCTTGAAATTAAAATTTCAACTAGAGCTCGGTTTAAGAAAACAAACCAGGACAAAATGAACTGAGAAGGGGACTTTGTGTGTGCATGTGTGCATGTGTATGTATTCACTATGGTTCAAGAAAATTCTATGAATTAGCTCATTGGCCATGACTGCAGTATTTCTTATGGAAAGAAAGGGTGACTTGTGAGTATGATCTCATCCATTCTCAAGGAGCAGGAGGCTGTTTATGTGAAGAGGTTATTACCAATTAATAATTCTGAAGAGAGGAAGTGTTGTCCAGTGTTTAGAGTCAGCAGCTTAGATTCTATTTCTGGATGTATCCATTTTTTTTCAGAGGTTTTAGATAGGTCATAGTTTCTTAGGACTACTGTTTATATCTGTTAGCTTGGGGTGCTAACAGTTTCCACTTTATTATTGCATGGCAAATTTTTGTGAGTTTTAATAACTTTAGGTAAAATAATTTGCAAAGATGCTTTAAAGTCATCAGAAAACCTCTAGGATGAAAGAGGAAGTATTCCTTCCCTGGAGAAAATGTAATATCTTTTCATAGCAAGTGTTGTGTGGTCTTTCTTTTTAATGGAAATGCTCAGCATTGCCAAGTATATTCTGTAAGCTTTCTTGCCAGAATTGCTACTTAGCAGCTTCTCACCAGAACTGAGTTTCACATGACCTCATTATTAGATATGTTTTGTAACTAAATACACATTTTTATTTTTTAAAGGGGGAAAACCACAATGAATTTGAGTCACTAGGAATTTGGGGGCCATTTCTGGAGCAGCACTTTTTCTTTGTATTGAAAACAGACTCATGAGAAGAAGTCCACTCCTCATGAGATGCCCTGGACAGTAAGTATGTAGCAGCTGGTGAAACATTCTGTCTGGGGCAAACAGGAAACATAGGTATTTGGGATTTAGCTTCAGGGAAAATAAGTAAGCAAATAGAGTAAGAATCTAGAAGCCAAGTATATACATTCATCACCATCAGTTAATAAGAACTTAAACTTGCAACATATTTTATAGGTGAAAATAGTATACTGTGCTTATTGTTGCATGAAAAATGTGAAGTAGAGCAAAGTATTTTTTCAGGCTGAAAAGACCAAAATTTGGTGTTATTAATTAATTTGTCTAAAAGGTTGCACACCAAAAGAGCTAGTACTGTAACCCCAATAGTTTGATTCTTTCCCTAGAAATGGATGCCATACCTTGATTCTCAACTAGGGAGGAAAGGGAGCTCTTACACATTTCATGCTGCCTACCTGGCAACTTTGGTGTGCAACGTCCCACCAGTTGAGAATCACTGATATATCAAGCCACATGATGAGTGTGTTCCTCTCCAATGTGTCAGGACAGAAGACAATTTGCCACCCAGAGAATATGGCTTTTTGTGTTCTCTTTTTATGTAAATGATGAAAGTATACCAGGAACACGAAATGCTTATCTTCATTTTCTCAAGCCAGGATTTTTGTTTTGTTTTTTTAAAATATACTCAGATCCTTGTGACAGTGTTTATCCCTGCTCTCAGCTGAAATTTGGCTGCTGTTCTTATGCTCTGATAATAGCCCTAACCATCCTCCATTGCCTCTATCTAAAACTAACATTCCCCAAGCCCAATTCCCCTTACTGTCGGTGCCCTCGTCTGTTTTTTCTTTTTCTCTCTAATGTACATTTTAACTGAAAACACATGACATTGCTGAGATTAAAACTCCTCTCAAACATAACCAAAGAATCATTTTCTAACTTGACTTTCCTTTGGACTGTACTCCAGTGAGATTTTCATGTGGCCACAGTTGCTGAACTTCACATTGCCATCTCTGTTTTGGCTTCAACTTGGAGAAAGAAAGAAAAACGGGTTTCTTTTCTCATGAAATCTCCTATCAGTCCTTTGAGAAAGGAATGGGGAACCATTTTAAGAGAGACATACCTTAATTTTGTTGCAAATCCTTTTCTGCCTTCCAGCCTTCAATATCAATATGTCACACTAAATTATTTCATTAAGTACTTCATCTCCTCTGTAACCTGCTTGTCTTTGAGGACAAACCATGGATCAGCTGTGTACACGTCTGCAATATTTCAACTCAAAGGACATCTGCCGACTCTTAACCAGAAAACTATGTGCATTCTTTTCCTCTCCCCTTCATAAATATATATTGCAATTTCCACTGTTATTAAAAATATATATACTTGGTCCTTAGTGATCTACCATGCCCTACTCTCCCTTCATTCTTAAGCTGACCTTGCTCCCTGAGAAAGACAGGAAGACAACCTTAAGTGACAACGAGACAAATTTCATTTTGTTGGGAACTGCCTTTTCAATTATTTCTCTCTTCTCGATTTCTCCTTGCTGACCTGGTCCAAGCTGTTACATTGACAGGGGTCCCTCACCTCTAAATTAAAATATGCAAATTGTTATGGTTTCTGCACTAGGACCAGTAGAGCCTGGGCACTGTGATTGCAAAAGATTGTTCAGTTCCATTTTGCATCAAAAGAATATAGTTACCTGCTTCTGCCATTTCCTATTATGAGAAAAATAATACCCTGCAGACTGATACATTATAAGCAATACATTTATGCATCGGTATATTTCTATTTTAAAAATGAAAGATTATTACTTTTTGTGACCCACATTCTGCCACAAGGACAATATGTCCAAATATATGCACATACTTTCAAGGACTTGGTGAATGTATTTTAAATGTTTCAATACTGAGAACTAGTCTACCTTAATTTGAAACATAACTACATTTTTAAGTACTTAAAAATTTTAAGACTTGAAATAAAAAACAGTTACTATCGATGCATTTTAAAGGTATTATTCCTTTCGTAAAATTTTGGATTTGGGATGCTTCCCTAGTCATTGGATCAATTAGTACTGTTCACAACTGAGCAACTAAGCGCACACACTCACATGCATGCACACACACACACACACACACACACACAGGCTGATAGACAAGTCATTTTGGGGGCCATTCTATGTACTCTTTGCCTATATGTGCATATATACCATTCACTAAAATTTCCCCATTATTTTAAAAAATTCTGTTTCTCAGATAATAATACAAAATTAGCTTCTAAATAGCCACCGTAATGCCGAACAACATTTAGAAATGCTCAAGGATTATTTCTGTGATACTATTATATCCACCATGGTTCTCAGAAATTCCTAAGTGATCATGAATTGACCTGAGCATCATGTTTTCTCCCAAGTTATCTTAGGAGATCCAGGGTAGAAGCCTATTCATAAACCACCATATGGGAAAATCACTCATTGACAGGTGAAATAGCAATAATAAATAAAAGTACTGGAAAATCAAAAGGTTATTTGTTTCTTTGAGATACACAGTTGGCCTTGAACAACGAGGGGGTTAATCCACTTATAATTTAGCCAGCCCTCTGTATCCATGGTTCCTGTACATTTGCAGATTCAACCAACAAGGAACTGCATAATAGAGTACTACTTACCATTGAAAAATATCTGCATATAAGTGGACCTGTGCAGTTTAAATTCATATTTTTCAAGGGTCAACTGTATTTGATATTTTCTATTTACTTTTTCCATCAAAATTTGATTATGTTAGTTTGGTTTAAAATGAACTTTTAATTCTTAAACATTCATTGACAGAAGCAAAATATATCAAGTCCTGGGAGGAAAACCATCTTAAGTTCAAAATGTTACAAAATGTAAACCACCGGGAAAGAGTGATAAACACTAAAAACCTGTGCTAAGACATAAAGTACCAAGTCCCATATCTGTTGGTAATGAGCAGTACAGGCACAGGGTAAGCAACCTGTATGGACCTTATTTTTCACATCAATTAAATATCATAGCCTATGTTAGTGAACTTTTTTTCTACTATAGTGGGCTTTTTTACCTTGTGTGAGGACTCTAAGTGAAAATAATAAATTTTTACAAACTAAAATAAAAATCAGGAAGAAAATTTTCCTTCATATGTTTGAAATCATTGAAGAACATCAATTCTGTAATTCTAAGTCTCTGATTCTAAACCCTTTTGTCTAACTTTTCTTGCTTATTGGGTGGATATTTAAAAATGAAATTTGTCACTACAATATATCCTTTTAACTTTAAATATCTGAGATTACTAAGCAGATTCTTTAAAAAGAAAGCAATTTTTTCTTCTCATTTTATTTTCTTTTGATTCATTGTCTTTGAATTTCTCTTTCTAAGACCTATCTTAACCTTACATTTCATTTTTAGAAACTAATGGATTTTTGGTGATGTCATCAAGATGGCAATATAGGTTGTTCCTGACTACAGTTCCCTTCATAAGAAGACTCACTAATAACTATTCATAGAAAAGATAGCATTGTGTAAATTCTAGAACACAGAGGGGATGCTGGAGCATCTTCCTGGATCACAGAAATGCAGAAGGACTGAATTAGAAAGGGAAGCAGAGTGACTACACTCTGACTGCATCGCCCCTCCCCCAGGCTGGCACAACAGCATACTGAGAGGAACCCCATGGGCCCATTGTTTCCCCAGTGGGAAAAGGAGAACCCAAGGTTTATATCCAACTTCCATAGAACTGGGTGCCAGTTCCCATGAAGCCCATTAATAAGGCCTCACATCACGGGATTGCAGGGGGATTTTACGGGGCTTGACTTCTAGAGGCCAGGCTGTGATGGGGAAGAGGGGCAGGGCTTAAGGCAATCAGTACTCAGATCTTGGCACACTGAGTTCCTACTCACAGAAGCACCCAAGTAGAAATCCTCACTAGCAGTTTGCCCATATGCACAGCCAAGATAGCAGCCCCATCTGGCCAGGGAACTTAGTGGGTTGTACTGCCTGATTTCGGATCCCCAATGGCAACTCTTTGTCTTAGAGACTGCTCCGAGACTACCCCCTCCAAGCTTAGGTAGAGACATCATTCCATAACCTTGGCTACTGCCGAGTGTAGCCCCAGCCCTGACCTGAGCAGGAAGCCTTGCTGGAGCACCTGGGAAGCTGTCTAGCCTAGCAGCACTCAAGAAAAGAGTCTAGTTGGCAGTGCTGGCCATTTGTAGAGTCAGGATAGTGGCCCTTCAGCCATGCCAGGTAACTCAGCATGCACTTCTGCCTGATTTGAGATCTGCAACCATAGATTTTGCAGGTCTTATTGCCTGTTCTGCCCTGTCACCCAGGCAGCAAAGCTAATTCATAGCCCTGTCCATTGTTGAGTGCAGCCCCCAGCCTTGACCAACCAGAAAACCTAGACAGAGCACCCACAAAGCATGACCCTTTAGCACTTGGGCAAAGTCTGGCCAGTGGCTTCGTCCTTCTGCAGAGTCCAGTTGGTGGCCTCATTTGGCCCGAGAGTTTGCTCCATAGTTCTTCCTGAGTTGGTACCTTCCTCCCCTAAAATGAGCCTTACCAGCCTTAGAACTTATTCTGCTTCTCTTCCCCTTCCCCATCAGAGGGAAACTAATTAATTGCCTTATCCATTGTTGAGGGAACACTTTATTCCACCCACTCAGGAAGCCTGGCTAGAACATCTGGGAAATTGTGTTGCCCAGTAGCATTGAAGCGTAGAGCCTGGTCAGTGGCTCTGCCCTTCTATAGGGCCATGCCAGCAATCTGGCTAGGGAACTTCGTGCACAATTTTGCCTGATTTGGGATCTCAACCAAGTCTTGCTTGCCAGCTTTGAAGCTGGTTCTGCTGCCCTGCCCAGGTAGGGAAGCTAATTCACAGCCCTGCCTACTACTGAGTGACACCCCAGCCCCACTTGACCAGGAAACCATGCCAGACCACCTGGAAAGCACCTAGCAGCATCTGAGCAGAGAGCCTGGCCAGCAGCTCTGCTATGTGTTAAGCCAAGTCAGTTGCCCTGTCTGGCCAGGGAGTTGGTGTGCAGCTCTGTCTGATTTAGCCCCAAATAATGAGCCTTGACAACCTTGGAGTCTGTCCTGTGGCCCAACTCAAGGGAGGAAGCTAATTTGTAGCCATGAATACAGCGTTAAAGACCCACCCAATTAGAAAGATGAACCAGAGCATCCAGAAAGCTATATAACCCATTCTACAGCCCTGTTTATAATGGCAAGTGAACAAAGAGCCCAGCTAGTGATGTGCTTGTCTGCAGAACAAAGCCAGCTGGCCCATGTGGCCAGGGAACTCAGTGCACAAATATGTTTGCTTTGGTCCCCAAACAACTAGCCATGCCAGCTTTGGGGGCTATTCTGTTGATGCAACCAGGCACTGAAACTAATTCATAACACTGCTTACTATTGAGTTCAGTGACCAGCCCCCTGGTCACAATTCACCACCCCACTCCCTCACTAGGAAGCCTAGTGAGAATAATCCAGGCAACTGCAGAGCCCAGCCCACAGCCATGTTTGAGCAGAGAACCAAGCCAGAAGTCCTGCTCAAGTGTTCCCAACAGGCAGCATGACCACACCTGATTTCAGAGAGTGGGCAGAGACTTCCCAGAACAAATAAAAGCTGAAGGAGTTTCTTAGCAAATATACATGCTTCACAAAAAATGCTAAAGGAAGTTCTTGACACAGAAATAGAAGTATGCTAATTAACACCATAAAAGCATACACATAGGTACAAAATTCATTGACAAAAGTAAACATATAGTCAAAGTCATATTCTCTAGTATTGTAAGAGGTTAACAAAGCAAAAATATTAAAAATAATCATGATTATAATAATTTGGTTTTTAGATATACAGCATTAATAAACTGTAATATCAATAACCTAAAATGTGAGACAGAGCTAACAGTGTAAAATTTAGGAAGGCTATCAAAGTTAAATTGCTATCAGCTTAAAATAGGGTGTTAGAAATACAAGATATTTTATATAATTTTCAGTATAACCACAAGGAAATAATGTGGTGAGACGAAAGATTATGATAGAAGAGTCAAAGTATATTGCTACAAAAAAATCATCATATCACAAAGAGGACAGCAAGAATAAGAGGAACTCTGTATCTATAAAATATTTAGAAAACAATTAACAAAATGGAAATAGTAAAGTCTTTATATACCAATAACTACTCTAAATGTAAATAGGTTAAATTCTCTAATCAAAAGACATACCTGGCTGAATGGGTAGAAAAACAAGATCCAGTGAGCCGCTGCCTACAGTGCATACTTAATTTTAAAGACACATGGACTGAGAGGGAAGAGATGGAAAATGGTATTTCAAGCAAATATTAACCAAAATAAATTAGGAGTAGCCAAACCTATATTGAGGTTTCCCCTGTAGCTCAGTCAGTAAAGAGTCTGCCTGCACTGCAGGAGACCTGGGTTCAGTTCCTGGGTTGGGAAGATCCCCTGGAGAAGGAAATGAAAACCCACTCCAGTATTCTTGCCTGGAGAATCCCATGGACAGAGGAGCCAGAAGGGCTATAGTCCATGGGGTTGCAAGAGTCAGACACAACTTAATGACTAAACCACCACCACCAAAACTATATCAGATGAAATAGATTTTAACCTAAAAATGGTAAAAGGAGACAAAGAAGGTCAGTATATAATTATAAGATTGTCAGTTCATCAGAAAGATACAAACAGTTACAAATGTTTGTGCATCCTACATTGGAGTACCTAAATATCAAAAGTAAATAATAACAAAACTAAAAGGAGAAGCAAACAGCAATATAATAATGCTTGGGTACTTTAATATCCAACACTCTCAACACTGGATCAGTTCAGTTCAATTCAGTCACTCAGTCCTGTCTGACTCTTTGCAACCCCATCGAGTGCAGAATGCCAGGCCTCCCTGTCCATCGCCAACTCCTGGAGTTTACTCAAACTCATGTCCTTGAGTCGATGATGCCATCCAACCATGCCCCCTTCTCCTTCCATCTTCAATATTTCCCAGCATCAGGGTCTTTTCCAATGAGTCAGTTCTTCACATCAGGTGGCCAAATATTGGAGTTTCAGCTTCAGCATCAGTCCTTCATATGAATATTCAGGACTGATTTCCTTTGGGATGGACTAGTTGGATCTCCTTGCAATCCAAGGGACTCTCAAGAGTCTCCTCCAACACCACAGTTCAAATGCATCAAATCTTCAGCACTCAGCTTTCTTTATAGACCAAATCTCACATCTAAACATGACTACTGGAAAGACCATATCTTTGACTAGATGGACCTTTGTTGGCAAAGTAATGCCTCTGCTTTTTAATATGCTGTCTAGGTTGGTTATAACTTTTCTCCCAAGGAGCAAGTGTCTTTTAATTTCAAGGCTGCACATCTGCAATGATTTTGGAGCCCAAGAAAATAAAGTCTGTAACTGTTTCCACTGTTTCCCCATCTATTTGCCATGAAGTGATGGGACCAGATGCCATGATCTTAGTTTTCTGAATGTTGAGCTTTAAGCCAACTTTTTCACACCCCTCTTTCACTTTCATCAAGAGGCTCTTTAGTTCTTCTTTGCTTTCTGCCATAAGGGTGGTATCATCTGTATATCTGAGGTTATTGATACTTCTCCCAGCAATCTTGATTCCAGCTTGTGTTTCATCCAGCCCAGCGTTTCTCATGATATACATTGGATATATCATCCAAAACGAGAATTAATAATGAAGCAGTAGATTTGAACAACATAAAAACCAAATTGTTGTGCTTAGCCACTCAGTCGTGTTCAACTCTTTTTGACCCCATGAACTGTAGCCCACCAGGCTCTCCTGTCCATGGGGATTATCCAGGCAAGAATACCAGAGTAGGTAGCCATTCCCTTCTCCAAGAGATCTTCCCAACATAGGGATCAACACAGCTCTCTGCATTGCAGGTGGATTCTTTACCGTCTGAGCCACAGGGAAGCCCATAAACCAAAATGGACCCAATATGTAAACAGTGAACATTTCATCCAGCAAAAGGAGAATGCTGTTGCATGTAATCCTCAAATGCACATGAAACCTTTTCCAGGATAGATCATATGTTAGGCTGCAATACAAATCTTAGCAAAGTTAAGAATATGGAAATCATATCAAGTATTATTTTTCCCACAATTGTGTAATGGAAAACTGGAAAACTCACAAGTATATGGAAATTAAGCATCACACATCTAAACAATGAGCAGATCAAAGTAGAAGTTATAAGGAAAATGAAAAAGTATATTGAGACAAATGAAAATTGAAACACAAAATTAGATATTCACATGTAAAGAATGAAATAGACCTCTACATTACACCACTTACAAAAATTAACTCAGAATGAATTAAAGCCTTAAATATAAGACTTGAAGTCATAAAACCCCTAGGACAAAACAGAGAAAAAGCTGTTTGACATGGGTCTTGGCATGATATTTTTACATATGACACCTAAATCATAAACAACAAACTATTTTTTTTTTAATGGGACCACGTAACACCAAAAAGCTTCTACACACCAAAAGAAAACATCAACAAAGGGAAAGGCAACCTACAGAATGGGAGAAAATATTTGTGCAAACTACACATCTGATCAGGTGTTAATAACCATAATATAAAAAGAACTCCTATAACTCAGTAACAACAAAAACCAATATTGGCAAAAACTTGAACAGACATTACATTTTTCTAAAAGGAAGTATTCAAATGGTCAAGAGGTATATGAAAATGTTCTCAACATCATTAATTATAACATTTGTATTATTTAACTAACCAGCAAAGCTGGCATAATAAAGAGACTTCAAAATGCAAGGGCTTTTATAATATTAGAGTTTGTTTCTCTTTGATATACTGGCTGGAGTTGAGTGGTTTCATATTAGAATATCTCCCACACAGTGTAAAGTGAAACAGGAAGTGTCCTTACCTTTCAGGAAGCATGCTGTCTCTTCTCTATTCAGGCTGGAATCTAGTCACGTGGCACTCCAGGCTGTAAGAGAAGACAGAAAACACAGTTCAAATCTAGGTGTCAGTGTGTCCAGGTAAAACTAAGAAAGTTGATTATTAAATAAAGGAAAAAGGAAATTGATGAACAACTGTCTGCCACTTAGTACTCGATTGATTATTTTTGAATAAGTAAATATCATTTATATAACATTTGTTTAAAATCTAGATAATTCTGGATGAATTCCCAATTGAATCATGATAGTTTTTTTTTCTAAGATAGTATTATACTGTTTATGAAAACATCTTAGAATATAAAAACTATATTCTAAGATAGTGATATTTTCATTTAAAGTCATTCAGAGGAGAATGTCAATCACAAGTGTTCTTCCCATTATTAATATATATTTTTCTTCTTTTTGCATTGTCTAATGTAGTACTATAAAATATTTCTACAGTTAAGAAGGAAACAAAATAAGCACATGAAAGTTGATTTGAATTTAATAATACAATCCCATATACATACCTATGCTGAGACATACAGTGAGAAAAAGAAAGCAATATTCTATTTCCCATTATTACCCATGCAGAGTTTTCCAGTTCTCCTTTCATCCTTCTAAGCCAACTGCCTTATTCTCACTGAGACCACCTGGTACATGCTTGTTTTCCTGGATGTTTAAGTAGAATGTCAACCCCGGACTCTACACTGCATTTCTGTCTGTATTTCATAATATCTAGCAAGACTGTGGTTACTTAATTAATCCAGAGCAATGGTACTAATAATTAAATAACATGCACAATCCATTTTAAGAAGAATAGCAGTAAGTGATTTTTTTTTTCCCTCCACTAAACCTTGTCTAAATTAGCTATGTGCGTTTCCTAGCTTGTTGGGCAGCCTGAATTGAAATTCAGTTCACTATATCTTCGTCATTACCTGCACATTATGCACCACTCTGCCAAAGGCTTTCAAATATGCCTATTTATATGCTGCGTTTGGGCTTCCCAACACTATTATAAAAGCAAGCTGACCTAGAGACACTCTTGTTTTCTCTAAGGAACTGAAATATCTACTGCATATAGGCAATATTAAGGGCAACGATTTATTTAAGTTCTAAAGTGAAGAGCTAACAAAATTGCATATAAGATATTGATATCAAAATCCATACAAGGAGAATAATAAAGACATGTAATAAAAAAGTTGATCAAATTTTAATCTAATAATATCCTATGTAATTTTAATTAACTTATTTGTCTAATGCTACATAAGGTTAAATCATTTACAGATGCTGTTTGTGTGTTTTAGCAATGTTATTAGTGTCTCCTGTTTCATTTTCTCTATTCACATGCTGAATCCACCCCTTTGAAGTAATTAGCATAATCACTAACATTATAAGATCATTTTCCTCACTCCAAATAAATGACCATCAAATTCATGCCTACTCTCTATATTCAGAAATGCTTAAATAGTTCATTACTACCCAAATGACTATGGGGAAATGCTGTGCATAAGATGAAAGTAATAATGACTCATACCCCCCACAACGAAGATGAAACTCTTCCACATAGGAATTAATTCACTGTAAAATATCTGAGATCAGAAAGATAACTGAAAGGACTAAAAATAAAATTGAATGCAATAGGTAATCTAAAGGTCATGAGACTTGTCACTAAACAATTAGAAGATTTTTTAATTTTGATAGGCTTTATAAACATTACTAAGGTTATATTCTGAATATAGATTGCTTTTAAATTCAGCTTTCTTATATCTAAATGTATATCTAATGAAAACATTTTATATGCTATAAGCTTTCACTTATCATTCATATTACATTGATGAAAAAAATTAAATGTCATGAGATATCAAAAACAGATATTTTCATTTTGGTAAGGTTAAGTTTTATCAATACTACTATAGCTTCTGTTCTGATTCAGAGCAATTTTTAAATGGTGCTTTATCTAAATGTACATCTAATGAAAGTAATTTTATACATTATGTTTCACATTTCTTATCACACTAAATCTAAAAGGAATCTGAAACACTTAATAGTATTAATTTAATTTTCTAACAATAATATATCCTTTTGATAATAGGCTTTATTGATTTTCAAATCGGAACCTATATTATCTGATACAAATGAGGAAAAATAAGGAAGATATTATTCCTAAATTTAAAGATATAAGCAAATTTGATATTGATTCACAGGGCATCACACAATAGATTAAAGTGATACTGGTTAATAACAAAATTTATATTTCTTAAGACTGAACTTAGAGCCCAGATCTAAACGAAACTGTGAAGAAGAGAGCTTACTCATAGCATATTTCATTTTTTTGTATGCATCCCTTTTTTCTCAAATACTTTCTGAGCGCATGATGGTCGCTAGCATTTCAGTACCCAGGACTTAGGCACACTGGCATGCAACCTTTATGCTGTAAGCCTACTATGGTTAGCCTCTTAATAGGATCAGTTCTTACACCAGACAGGTGATGAAATATTTTGAAAATGACCCGTGGTTCATGCTCTCTAACCACATCCTTCCTTTCATGGGAGACTTAACTAACAGAACTCAATGCCAGAGTTATTTTTCCTTCTCTTTCCTCTCTGTTCCACTTTATATTCTTATAGTCCCAGAGAATCTTATAAAAGATTAGGGTCCCTGTTCACTTAGGCTAATGTATATTTCTGAGGTAAAATATTTAGCCTACCTTTCATATCTGTCATGTTGCTTACTAGGGGCTATTGTTCACCCTACATTGAAATCTCCAGGTGCTTTCAAGCACCTTCAAGTCATTCTAAATGTGTAAGGCTATTGTGACAGTTTTCTCCGCAAATGGCTTTGAAGGATATCAAAAAATGGAGGTTTTTCCAAAATTTGCAGAAACAGTCAACAAATATTAATTAATTTCTAATCTCCAAATGGTCAGATATATCAAAAGGTGCTCAACATCATTTGTCACTAAAGAAAAGCAGGTTCAAAATATAGTAACTACTAAGCATCTACAGAAACGGCTAAAATTAAAAGGATTGAGAGCAAATTAGACTGACACATTGATGGAGGGGATACAGCTTGAGGCAGCTACTTTTTGATAATTGCTTGGTTATATCTAATAAATCTGGACACACAGGAATCCAGTAAGGCCAGTTGTGTGTATGCCCAACAGAAAGGCAGATACATGGACTCAGACATATAAAAATTTTTCATATCACACTATCCATAAAAGCCAAAAACTGAGAATAAAAACAATATCCATCTGCAATAGACTGAATAAAGGACTGTGATAGGGAGCAATGGAATACTATATATTAAGAGAAAAGAACAAATATTGCTAAATGCAGAAAAGGCAGAATGCCATAGTAAACAAACAAACAAAACCCATATAATTTTTCTCCTCATCAGAAATAGCAATTCATCTCTCAGGGATCAACCTACATTACCAAGGCACATAAGAGTTAGGTGAAAAAACAAAAGACCACTTCATCAGTGATGTAAATTAGTAAATTTCAGCTTCAGTTTAGTCACTCAGTCATGTCTGACTCTTTGCAACCACAGGGACTGCAGCACACCAGGCCTCCCTGTCCATCACCAACTCCCAGAGTCTGCCCAAACTCACGTCCATTGAGTTGGTGATGCCTTCCAACCATCTCATCCTCTCCCATCCCCTTCTCTTTTCCTATGAGTCAGCTATTCACATCAGGTGGCCAAAGTATTGGAGCTTCAATTTCAACATCAGTCCTTCCAATGAACACCCAGGACTGATCCCCTTTAGGATGGACTGGTTGGATCTCCTTGCAGTCCAAGGGACTCTCAAGACTCTTCTCCAACACCACAGTTCAAAAGCATCAATTCTTTGATGCTCAGCTTTCTTTATAGTCCAACTCTCACATCCCTACATGACTACTGGAAAAACGATAGCCTTGACTAGACAGACCTTGGTTGGCAAAGTAATGTCTCTGCTTTTTAATATGCTGTCTAGGTTGGTCATAACTTTTCTTTCAAGGAGTAAGCATCTTTTAATTTCATGGCTGCGATCACCATCTTTAGTGATTTTGGAGCCAAAAAAAAAAAGTCAGCTACTTTTTCCACTGTTTCCCCATCTATTTGCCATGAAGTGATGGGAGCGGATGCCATGATCTTAGTTTTCTGAATGTTGAGCTTTAAGCCAACTTTTTCATGCTCCTCTTTCATTTTCATCAATAGGCTTTTTAGTTCTTCTTTGCTTTCTGCCAGGGTGGTGTCATCTGCATATCTGAGGTCACTGATATTTCTCCCAGCAATCTTGATTCCAGCTTGTGCTTCTTCCAGCCCAGCATTTCTCATGGTGTACTCTGCATATATGTTAAATTAGTAAGGTGACAATATACAGCCTTGACATCCTCCTTTTCCTATTTGGAACCAGTCTGTTGTTCCATGTCCAGTTCTAACTGTTGCTTCCTGACCTGCATACAGATTTCTCAAGAGATAGGTCAGGTGGTCTGGTATTCCCATCTCTTGAAGAATTTTCCACAGTTTATTGTGATCCACACAATCAAAGGCTTTGGCATAGTCAATAAAGCAGAAGTAGATGTTTTTCTGGAACTCTCTTGCTTTTTCCACGATCCAGCAGATGTTGGCAATTTGATCTCTAGTTCTTCTGCCTTTTCTAAAACCAGCTTGAACATCTGGAAGTTTATGGTTCATGTACTGCTGAAGTCTGGCTTGGAGAATTTTGAGCATTACTTTGCTAGAGTGTGAGACAAGTGCAATTGTGATGTAGTTTGAGCATTCTTTGGCATTGCCTTTATTTGGGATTGGAATGAAAACTGACCTTTTCCAGTCCCGTGGCCACTGCTGAGTTTTCCAAATTTGCTGGCATATTGACTGCAGTACTTTCACAGCATCATCTTTTAGGATTTGAAATAGCTCAACTGGAATTCCATCAGCTCCACTAACTTTGTTTGTAGTGATGCTTCCTAAGGCATGATTATACAGGTAAGTTAGTAAATATACCTGTTTCAATAGGATAGATACATTTACTCAATGAAAACAATCCTCCATGTAAAGCAGCAGTATACAAATACAAGAAGAGTACATGTGGACTAATAAATACCCTTTTACTGCACAATGCCCAGAACCTTGACTAAGTATGAAGGGCAAGTTTAATTCAAGAGGCATTTAGTTATATTCAATGACACTTGTTCAAGTTTGCTACTCAAACACCCAAATATGTTATCAAGCTCATCTCCTGGCTCTCATAGGGCTACAGATATAATGTTGACACCTAAAGTAACTTCCATGGAAGAATTTCAAGCCACTTAGGGAGTAGGATCCTCAGAGGAAGTTACTAGTGCTAATCAAAAGCTTAAAGACAAAACCAAATCCAAGTCATGTTTATTTTAAGGATAAACCCAGAAGAGGAATTAGGATGAAGGGCTTCAATCCAGAGGTGCAAGCACTCATTCACTCATGGGCTATTTATTGTGAAACAGTTATTTTTGGCCAACTATTATTTTCTGTGCTAGAAATAAAGTGGTCTTCAGAGAGGTATTTTCCCTCAAGGTGATCACCTTCTACAAAGATAGACACTATAGGCACCTAGTTTTGGTGGGCTAGTGGTAATGAACTCACCTGCCAATGCATGAGACTTAAGAGACCTGGGTTCGGGAAGATACGCTGGAGGAGGGCACAGCCACCCACTCCAGTGTTCCTGCCTGGAGAATCCCATGGACAGAGGAGCCTGGTGGGCTGCAATCCATAGGGTTGCAAAGAGTCAGACACAACTGAGGTGACTTAGCACGCATGCATGTACTTACAGGCAGACTTTGTTTTATTGTGCTTCACTTTATAGCACTTCGCAGATACTGCTTTTTTCTTTTTTTTTACAAAGTGAATGTTCATGATAACCTAGCCTCAACAAGTCTATGGGTGCCATCTTCCCAACAGCATTTTCTCAGTTCATGTCTCTGTGTCACATTAATAATAATTCACAGTGTTTCATTCTTTTTCATTATTATATTTGCTATGGTGACCTGTGATCAGTGACCTTTGATGTAGCTAATATTGCTGACTGAAGACCCAGATAATGATGATTTTTTGGCAATAAAATACCTTTTAATTAAGGTATGTACATTTCTTTAGACATAATGCTATTGCACACTTAACAGACTACAGTATAGTAAACATAAGTTTATATACACCAGGAAACCAAAAATCTCGTGTGACTGGCTTTCTGGCGATATTCACTTTATGGCAGTGGTCAGGACCCAAAACTGCAGCATCTCCAAGGGCTGCCTATAGATAAACAAGATTTACTTTCATGTAGATGCTCTGAGAAAAACACAAATGGAGATTAGAGATAAAGGCTGACTGAGATGAGGAACCAGTTTCAAAAAAGTCTTTAGGGACGGCCTTTCTGCAGAGGTCACGTTTGCACACACAACTGAAAGATCAAACAGAAGGAGTCAAATGAAGATCTGAGAGAGGAGCCATCTAGACAGAGGGACCCTGAGGAGGCCAGAGCAAGGCTGACACATTCAGTGACCAACAAGGGGCTCAGTATGGTTAGAGTACAGAGTGAGGAAACAGTAGGAAATGGCATGGAAAAGGCAGATGGGAAGCAGATCATGTCAGGCTTTTAAAACCATGATGAGTGGCTTGTTTTTTTTTAATTAATTAATTTATTCTAATTGGAGAATGATTACTTCACAATATTGTGATGGGTTTTGCCATACATCAACATGAATTAGCCACATGTACACATGTGTTTTTATTTTAACTGAAATGAAAACACATTTGTAGGGCTTTAAGCAAGACAAATGCAATGCCTACACTTTGAAAAGATCACTCTGGTGTGCTACATAGAAGCCTGCTTCCATACTGAGAAAATTTGGAAATGAAATACCTTTGAATCATCAATAGACCTACTTCCAATGGACAAAACATTCTCTAAAATGCTTTATAACAGCACCCAGCTCAGTGCTCTCTCCTCTACATTTTTTCAGGCTATTTCTAGGATTTTTATTTTTATTTTATTTTACTTAACAATACTATATTGGTTTTGCCATACATTGACATGAATCCGCCATGGGTGTACATAAGTTCCCAATCCTGAACCCTCCTTCCACCTCCCTCCCCATATCATCTCTCTGAGTCATCCCAGTGCGCCAGCCCCAAGCATCCTGTATCCTGTATCGAACCTAGACTGGCAATTTGTTTCTTACATGATAGTATACATGTTTCAATGCCATTCTCCCAAATCATACCATCCTCTCCTTCTCCCACAGAGTCCAAAAGTCTGTTCTATATATCTGTGTCTCTTGCTGTCTCGCATACAGCGTTATCTAGGAATTTTACGATTGATAGCATTACCCTCACATTCATAGAAATCTAAGGAAGATCAGAAATAAAGGACAGTCTTATCCCAAGGTTCTCTAAAGAGAAACTGAGTTATAAAGAAATAGCTTATAGGACGTCCCTGCTGGTCCAGTGGTTGAGACCCCATACTTCCACTACAGGGGATACCGGTTTGATCCCCGGTTGGGGAACTAAGATCCCAAAGGCTGTGCAGGCCGACCAAAAATTGTTCAAAAAAAGAAATAGCATATCACTCAACATTGTCACTACACAATATGAAAAATTCCTTAGGTTGCCAGAATTTGTAACCATGTTTATGGCTTACCTTCCTCACATTCTGCATATCTCTAACTAAGTGAGTGAAAAGACATTTTAGGTATGATTTCTAGGTTTTGTGAAGACTATCATCCCTAAACTCAGAGATCATTTCCTCTGTTAACTTTGATCCCTAAAAACTTAGCTAAGGTTGTCAGCTCACTAATTACAGCTCACTAATCTTTGTTCTCAATTCATCTGAAAATAGGAAATGCTTCTTATCATCTTTGTGAGACATGAAGTCACAAATATCTTAGTTTCCCCTATAAAACATATGTTCGAAGCATGTTAGAACATTATCTCCCAGCTGGCTATCACTTGAGGTCACTCTCAGGTGAAATACCAATGACCAGAAATGGGTCAAGGATGAGTCCAATTTCATTAACATCTGAAAGCTTTCATCTGATAGAACAGCCAGTGCTCCTCTCGTTGCCAAACAGATCCCTCCAAAGAAAGTTATTAGTCAAAAGGGCAAACTAGAATCCCAGTGGTGATACTTCTTGTGCCATGAGTACTAGATTAAGTGAGGTAAATAATAGATGGTCTGTTCACTGGGGAGTTGATTTCAGCGCTTCTCAAGATACAGATGGAAATTTTAACCCCCTCAGATCCGATCTCAGTCTAGAGCCATCTTTCTTTTCCTCCAAAGAATAGAGACTGAATTTCAGGCTAGTTAAATCATTTCCCAGCTATCCTGTTTTAACTTGATCAGCTATGGGTTCCCAGAAGAAAGAGAACCAGGAATGCTTTCTTGAGAGAGGAGAAGCCGTTTTTGGCCTAAGTCATTTTGTGATCTAAACCTGGCCACAATGCTTGCCCTTAAACAGGTCTCAGTAATTAATGATCTAAGGGAACAAAAGAATACAGAAACACTGCCTGTTACCAAGCAAGAAAAGTAATGATAGCAAAGGCGACATATCAGTTGTGAAGACTGCCAGTTTTGTCTCACCAGGAAAGACCAGTCTGAAGCACTCAACCACCAGATTTACAGGAACCTAATGGATGATGATGTTGACCTTTTCTGACCCTTATGACTTCAATCAACTAAAGCTTGGACTCTATCAACCACTCAAACCTCTTCATAAATATGCATATACGATACTGGGTTAGCCAAAATGCTCTTTTGGGATTTCCATAAGATGTTACAGGAAAACCTCAACGAACAGTTTGGCCAACCCAATACTTTTAGCTTTAAACTTCCCCAGTATTACTGTTCTGGAGAAGGCAATGGCACCCCACTCCAGTACTCTTGCCTGGAAAATCTCATGAACGAAGGGGCCTTGTGGGCTGCAGTCCATGGGGTCGTGAAGAGTCGGACATGACTGAGCGACTTCACTTTGACTTTTCACTTTCATGCATTGGAGAAGGAAATGGCAGCCCACTCCAGTGTTCTTGCCTGGAGAACCCCAGGACAGGGGAGCCTGGTAGGCTGCCGTCTGTGGGGTCGCACAGAGTTGGACATGACTGAAGCAACTTAGCAGCAGCAGCAGCAGTATTACTGTTCAGGGAGACACGGCTTTGGGAAAGATCCCCAGTGTCTCCTTACTTGCTGTAAGTAGTAATAAATCCTTCCTTCTGATCTTCAGCATGGTTGTTTTGGCTCAATACCCATCAAGAGGTGAACTCTGAAAAAAAAAAAAAAAAGAGGTGAACTCTGTTCTCAGGTAACACTAGGGGTATACAACAAGAACTTGATGAATCCCTGCTCTGAACTTCTGCCCCGATAGAGCTGACTGCTTGATATTTATCTTCCAAACCCAAATCAGGTTATAGCACATAACCTTATTCTCTTGGTGGAGGCACTCATTTGAGCCTCTTTTGATTTTGATTTTATATGTGTATGTACACACATACACAACTATGCTGGCTAATCTTTTCTTCTTTTCCCGAATCCAGTCTGGTTTCTCATTAATTCAGCTGATGGGAGACTCTGGTAGAACAGAGGGCAGGAACAAAGTGAGGTCAGGATATGTAAGTTCTCCCTGAGCTCAGCTGCTGGATGGTAGGGTTACATTTCTCCACGGAAGGCCACCGTTCCATCTGGCTGCCCTCACAGACAGCTTCTAGACTCCCTTGTTCTCTTCACCTTGAAATACCTCCCTGAAAATTCCATACATTAATTTCTTTTTGTTTGAGTATACCATCACTTTCCTGCCTTGCTATACCAGGCTTTACTTACAATATTCAATTACAAAAATATTATATGGGGATTACTACAGTAAATATATTAGCAACATTTAATATTATTTTACTATAGAAGATCAAGGTTACAATGTAATCAATCTAAGATATTTCATTGGAATTATTTATAAAAGAATAGCTTTATAAGATTCTTGAAACAATGGGTGAACATTTGCCTTAGTGTGCATCAGCCAATAAATTAAGTTTCAACTTTTAAAGTAAACAGAAAAGAGCTAACATTTATTTTAAGTCCTCTGTGTAGTGGAGAATTTATATATTTTTCATTTCAGCTTCATTTTTCACTGTTTGACTCTTGTATTTCTTCTTGCTATTTTCTCTTTATTGAAACTCAGACTATGTTCATTCTTCTTCCCAGTTTGGTGAACATCTTTGGAATTATCGTGTCCAACTCTTTTCTTAGATACTTATCTCCACTTCACTTAGTTTTTTTTTCCTGACATTATGTCTTATTTCTTCATTTGGAACACACTCCTCTGTCTCCTCTTGTTGCCCAATTCTCTGTGTTTATTCCTTGTGTTAGGTGGGTTGGTTATGTTTCCCAATCTTGGAGAAGCGGCCTTGTGTAGGAGACATCCTGTGGGGTCCTTACCATGCTCCCTCTGTTCAACAGAGTGTGTGCTCTAGGGGTGCCCCTTACGTGGGCAGGCTACATCATTCTGCTATGGCGGGGCCAATGATCATGGGGGTGCTTATAGGCAGGGCTGGTTCCCTGGCCTGGTTGGCTATAAGGCCATGCTTTGTGTAATTGCTTGGGATCTTCTGGAGAGCAGAATAAGTTGACTGTGGTGCAGGGAGGCTTGGGGCTGCTGCCAGCCTGCTGGAGGACAGGGCTAGGTCCCTGCGTGGCTGTGTGCATAGCCCACTAATGAAGCTACAGATTTTGGAACTCAATTTCCCTCTGCCATATAAGCCAAAGTGCAAATATCGAGCACAAATGGTTTTCTACCTTTTTCCCAACATTTCCACTAACAAAGGGTTAGGGCTTCCCAGGTAGTGCTAGTAGTCAAGAATCCACCTGCCAATGCAGGAGAGGCAAGAGAGGAGGGCTTGATCCCTGGGTCAGAAGGATTCCCCTGGAGAAGGAAATGGCAACTCACTCCAGTATTCTCGCCTGGAAAGTTCCATGGACAGAGGAGCCTGGAGGACTACAGTCCATGGAGTCACAAAGAGTCAGCCACAACTGAGAGACTGAAGTCTGGCTGAAGGGTTTTCAGCCGTCTCCTGACACATTAGTGAGCTGCCACAGCCCCGCAGCCCTCTTCCTTTGCTCTGGGACTGTGGACACGGAAAACCTCCTGCAGTCCACTTCCCACAGTTTCCCTCTCGCTGCCACTTCCTCCTGCCTGTGTTTGACTTTCCTCAGGATCAGCTAATTTCAGTTCAGCTCGCCAGGTCTCCACCACAAGAGGGGAAGCTCCTTGAGCCTGCTGCCTCTCACTCCCTCCCTGCTCCCATCTCCACCTCGGCTCCATGACATCATTTATCCATTTGCAGACTTCCGCTCGGCTCCCACAGCTCAGATCACAGGCGTAGGTGGAGGCAGGGACTCCTGTTCCCCTCAGCCTTTCCCTTAGCTTAATTGCAAATGACCGTATCGATTACCAGGGGTAAAGAGTGTCCAGTCAGCATCCCCAGAGAAGACTGTCTGAGAGAGTTGAGGCTTTTCCACTTTCCTTTTAAGGATTCATTTTTCTTTTCTCTTGGGATTTGCCATTGCAATTAATCTCTCTAAATCAGTGTATTCTCCTCTTTCAACTTTTCTCTTCCTCCTTAACTGTCTCATTTCCTCCCTCCCTTCCTGCCTCTCTTTCTTCTTCCTGTTTTTCCTTCCTCCACCCAACTCTTCATTTTGCTCTTTTCTGGGAAAAAAAATGGTAAGTGAATAATGATAAGCAAATTTTAAAAGGTGATAATCAAGGGGTGAACCTCAAATGCCTAGCCCCTAGTGGCAATGTATAAAGAAAGAAGGCATTGTATAGAAAGGGCCATGTTCATGGAAGAAGACACACTAAAAAAAAAAGCCTAAATGTTAATGCTCTATTTTGATAAAATGTGCTTAATTCTCTACATATAAGGAATGACATTATAGGTTGCTCCCAACTGAGTAGGAGGGTTTGAGAGCTTTTTGCACAAATTCACTAACTTCCTCAAAAATTAGCCTTATATATACTAAAAAATAAATTTTACCCATCTTTGTGCACATGGTATTTTGTTCAAAATCAAGGATAACAAATCTATGGCATAATTCCCACATCTCTCACTCCCCAACCCTACCACATTAGTCTTTGCTAATTGTTCACTACTATTTTTCCATTTCAGCTTAGAAGCAGTTCCTGCTTTTCTTAGAACAGTAATCCAAATAGCTTGCACCAGTTAATAGAAGACACCCTGAAACAGAAATCTATTTTCTACTCTTGGAAAAGAAGTTTAGGCACAAGCTACTAACCATGAGATATTAATCATCTCCATATATTGCATTATGGGTTGTATTTTTTTATTTTCTAAATTATCAACATGTGCTATGATGATGCATCATGTTAATAATCAGATACAAATCAAGTTTTCATTAGTAAATTGACTCTCCTACATAATTTAAAGACAGGGTTACCAACAAATAGATTTCATTCTGACAAGACCAAAATGGAAAGTCATGCAAATTATCTGAGCAAATCTTTTTATCTTACCTAGTTCTCTAAGAATTATAAATACCCCAAGATAATCATATTTAATTGTCATTTTAAAGACATAAACGGAGAAGGCAATGGCACCCCACTCCAGTACTCTTGCCTGGAAAATCCCATGGACGGAGGAGCCTGGTAGGCTGCGGTCCATGGGGGTGCTAGCGTCGGACACGACTGACCCCTTCACTTTCACTTTTCACTCTCATGCATTGGAGAAGGAAATGGCAACCCACTCCAGTGTTCTTGCCTGGAGAATCCAAGGGACGGGGAAGCCTGGTGGGCTGCCGTCTATGGGGTCACACAGAGTCAGACATGACTGAGTGACTTAGCAGCAGCAGCAGCAGCAAAGACATAAAGACCAGGATTGATTTTTCAATCACGGTTTAAGACTTTTATTTTTAGGTGAGCAAGGAGAGAAGGGAAATGACAAAACAAGCTGCCTGTGATGATTAGTAAGTTGAACACAACAGGCTCCAAAGAAAGAATTGTCCTCAAGGGAAAAAACATTTTCTATTTCCATTGATAAACCTTCAAGTTAGTTTCAGTATACACTTGGGAAAATGTTAACATTCACAGGTTAAAATATTACCCCAGCTTAAAATTAAAGAGTGTGTGTGTGTAACATATGTACGTACACTTCTATTTCACCTTTACTTATATTTACCTTGACATTTACCTGGACTTTGGTAATGGCATTTATACCTAACAATTTATCCTTAACACAAACCCTATAATTTTACTCTCAAAAGAAACTCTTAGTAAATATTGGTCAAGGATAAGGCATCTGACAGGGAAGCTAATATTGGCTTTGACTTTTAACATTTTTTTTCTCATTTCTATATAAAAGAGAAATCAGAAATCATTAGCATTCAGGATTTAAGCTTTAGTATGCGTCTTATGAACAATCCTGGAATGATATCAGAGCTATGGCAAAAATCTGAATAATATTATTGTAGTTTGGTGTGAGATATGATTTACTAAAATCACTTAGCTACATTTCACACACCAGATACTCCTACTCACAACCCTGAAGATTGTAGGATGGAATCCTGGATAGCCCCCCTAAAAGTCACAAAGTTAATGTATTTATTTGACAAAAAGGTATTGAGCGTCTCTTATTGCTAGATTGTCTCCTTGTTAGAAAGTGAACAAGATAGATATGTCCCTGGCTCATAGAGCTCACAGGTTAGTGAAGAATATAGACAAATAAACGGCCAAATACAATACAGTGTGTTAGTATTTACTAAATGATGATTCACGATCGTGCAGCATCAGAATCACCCAAGGTTTTTTTATAAATACATATTCTCAGAACTCTGCTCCAGGCATCCTGAATCAGAACCATGCTTTAGCAAGCCAGGAAGGTCAGGAGAGACAGCTCACTTCCCAGAGGAAACGAGTCTCAAAAAACGCCGGGAAGTGATCAAGGAGAGGCGAGTGTGCGGCTACTGTTGGGCGGGTCAAGGCCAGGGCTGGTGGGCCGAATACAATGAGGGTGGGAGAAGACCGTTACAACCTGAAGGGGCAGGACGCATGACACCTGAAATGTGAGCAAGCATTTATGACGATCACGGCATAGCATACAGTGTGGAGCGGGGCAGGCCTAGGGACACAGTCGAGAGAAATAAAACTAGTGATGTGAGCTCTTGCTCATGCAGGACCTCTGTTTTAAGGAGTTTAGACTAATTCAGTAGCAGTTAGCAGAGGAGGAATTTGCTCAAGGTCAGTGTTACAATGTTTCTGGCTTGAGAATGGTGTAGATGTTGTAAAGATTTCTCCAAGTATGGAGCACAGAAGGAAGAAGGAGTCCTGGGGGTAGGTTAGAGATTCCATTTTGAACACAGTTTTGAGATCCTTGTCTTACCATCTACAATAATTAACAGTTGTCAATTCCAGGGGAAAGTTAGGAGTCACCAATCATTTACTGAACAAACAGTCACTGAGCATTTCCTCTGTGCTACACCTTGTGCTCAATCTAGAGAAACAATAGTGAAAGGAGAAGGTGGGGTCCCCTGGACCTACTTGTGGATAATTACTGAAACCCTAGGAGTGCAAGAGATCATCCCAGAAGGGGGGTGTAGTTAAAATGGGTAAAGATTGAGAAGATGAGTGGCACACACTCTATAAATGTTAACTACTAACCAAATAAGCAAAAATCAACAGCAGTCATTGCAGAGAATTAAAATGCGATCAGATCAAGTACTGCAGGTAAAGAAGTCTGAGCACTGAATGATACTAACAAAGAAAAAGCCATCCATCTGAAGATCAGGGAGAACAATGAGAGACTGAGGGCATCGCTAAGGTGCAGACCCTGAGATAGGAGAGAGTGCACACAAGGCTCTCTCTCACGTTGGGCTCTGAAGGCCTGGTAAACGCACTTGGATTTTAGCCTAAATGGAAGGGGAAAAGGTTACATGGTTTTAAGCCTGAGAGTGACTTGATGCCATGTATAATTTTTAAAGATATTACTCTGGCTGTCTCGTGGAGAACTGATTTTGAAAGAGGAAAAGAGAAAGCTGGGAGATGCTTCAGGATGTTGATTTAGACATCCAGGCCAGAGATGACGATGATGCCAGCTTGGTCTCATAGTGATTGGATTTCATTTGTTTTCCTAGAGTAGCAAGAATGGACTTGCTGATGAAGTAAATGTAGGAAAATGAGAAGAAAGAAACAAGTATAACTCCTAATTTGGGGGAGCAAGGGTGGACGGTATACCAATTACCGAGTTACATTTAAAAAAAAGAGAGAGAGAGGTTGGGATTTTTGACTTCTTCAGGAATTCTCATATTGGATACCGTTTTGTTGTTTTCCTAAGTATAATGTAAGTTACTTGAGGAGAAAGAGCATAGTTCCTGCCACAAATGGTTTACTCTCCCTACCCTTGTTTTTTCAAATGGTCTGAAAATGTCTGAAATGTTTTCAGACAGTCTGAAAACAAGGAATGCTTTTTGAACAAATGAGGAAATGAGAGAACATGTCCTCAAGTGGAAAATGAAACCACTACTATCATGAGTTGTTTTTCTGCTGCTTAATTTTACTGTGTTCTCTTAGAGCATTAATCTCTGTTGTGGAGTGTGTGTGTGTGTGTGTGTGTGCATGTACACATTCAGTCTCTCAGTTATGTTCGACTTTTTGTGACCCCCATGGACTGTAGCCCGCCAAGCTCCTCTGTCCATGGAATTTTCCAGGCAAGAATACTGGAGTGGGTTGCCATTTCCTACTCCAGGGGATCTTCCAGACCCAGTGGTAGAACCAGCATCTCTCATATCTCCTGAATTAGCAAGTGGATTCTGTAGCACTGAACCACCTGTGAAGCCCTGTCGTGGGGTCCTTGATCTTTATTTACTAAAATATGGATAAAAATAAGTTGTAGCACTTCCTTACACTTTTAAGAAAAGAAACATGCAAAATAAAGGAAAATATCATAAAACAGGCTTTTCAGAGACAGCAGATTTATCCCTGGAGAGGCTACTCAGCATCTGGAGCTATTTGACTTCAGGAGGGATGAATGGTGGTTGTGAAAAAAATTCACATTAAGTAAGTACCTATATATGCCAGATATCATTTAGATGTGTTTTACACCTCACAACAACACAAAAGGGAGATGACATATTATTGTTATTACTATTATTTGCATTTTATAGATGTGGAAACTGAACTCTCAAAGAGGAAATGACTCGTATAAGTTTTTTTAACAACAAGGTGCCTAGTCAGGAGTCAAACAGGAGTCTGTGCTCACAGTTTTTGTTTTTTTGCATCTGAGGTTTCCCGAGGCAGAGACCAATAAGACTTGTGTCTGAGAAGTCAGTGGAGACCTAGGAGAGACCTATACACAAGTTCATGGACACTTAGGAGCCATTCCACCCCCCGCCCCAGGTTTCACAGATGAGCAGTGCAAGGGTTCTCCAGGAAGACCTGCCAAGCATAGACACATCTACTTCAGGGCAATCAAAGATCTGGAAGCCCTTTCCTAATTGGGCAACACACACCTGGAGATAAGAAAGCTGAACTGAATGAATGTGGTCTCTCAGATTTTTTTCCCAGTCAGATGAAACCCAGACATTGGGATGGCCAATCTGAAACCTTAAAGTCTGTGAACCTGGATCACAGCTCTTAAAGCTGGAGCTGTTTGACTATCTCTCCCATCCCAAGTGCCTGTTTAGCTCACAAGCCTCTTGGCCCACAGAAAGAGATACTGAGGCAGGAGAAAGTTTAGGCTAAGGGTCTTAATAAATTGTTCCTATGAAATTCGCTTCTTCCATTGTACAAACTGGAAAAGAGATTTTCAAGTAAATCATTCCAATAACTCCATTCTTACTGTATCCTCTGCCTCTCCTGGAAGCCCTCTACTAGATGTGTTTATTCTTACATTCTGTTTGACACCTCAAACCCAACCTCTTTTACACACATACACACCATTCACTTATTTCTAAGACATCACAGAAACAAGGAAATATTTCAAGCAGCTAGGTTTCATTTTAGCAAGAGGAAAATTTGGCATTGAAGGAACTTTCTAGGACAGAGGTTCTTAACCATTTTTGTAGTATGAAACCCTTTCACAATCTGGTGATTGTCATCGACCCCTTCTCCAAATAATGTTTTTAAATGCATAAGATAAAATACACAGGATTAAAAAGTGCATGCTTATGTGCTCAATTGCTCAGTTATGTTCAACTCTTTGCGACTCCATGGACTATAGCCCATCAGGCTACTCTGTCCATGGAATTTTCCAGGCAAGAATACTGGAATGGGTTGCCATTTCCTTCTCCAGGGGAGCTTCCTGACCCAGGGATCAAATGTGCACCTCCTGCCTTGACAGGTGGATTCTTTACCACTGCGCTACCTGGGAAAAGCCCAGGATTAAAAAGAAAGTCAATTATATTGAAATAAAGTTTCAAAATACAAAAAAATACAATACAAAATACAAAAAAATTTAAGTTTCAAAAAACAGGGCTGTGATATAGTTATTTATGCAGTTCTTTATTGATACATTAAATAAAAAGATCTAGCAGTTGGTCTAATAACTACCATTATTTTTAAGTGGTGACAATCCTAAACAATATTCAGAGCTGTCTGCAACCAACATAAAGTGATAAAAGAAAGAGTTGTGATTCCTATTAATAACAGAATCATGGGTATGCTGAAATGCAATCTGTCTACATTCAAAAATGAAGGGAAATAAATTCTTAGTGGTTAAGGAAACTAAAACTGTAGTGTTTCCACCTCCAGGTTATGAGCCTCTTAAGTTTATGTTAAGAATCACTGTTTTATAGAATACTATAAAGATCATAAATTAAGTGCAACTTGATAAATAAATAAAGTGCAACTAGAATATCTCTGACTCTTTTAGTCTTCACATATGTTTGTTTTTGTTGTTTAGTCCCTAAGCCATGTCCCACCCTTTTGCAACGCCATGGGATTTTCCATGCAAGAACACTGGAGTGGGTTGCCGTTTTCCTTCTCCAGGAGATCTTCCTGACCCAGAGAATGAATCCTCTCTAGCACTGCAAGCAGATTCTCTACTACTGAGCCACCAGGGAAACCCCTTCAATGTGGTATTTCCACTTAACTTCATTACAAGAATAATCTGATGACTGTTTCAAAGTGGCCTAAGACAGTTTGGACAAGAACAACTCTTTGGTGGAGAAAGTTAATTACAGAATAGTTTGAAGTGAGAGGAAGTTAGCTAGAGAATCTTATACCACGTTATAAACAAAATAATTTTTAGAGAAAATTCTGTTGATATAGAAAATATTAAACATTTACATGCAATCAAATCTCTATTCTGTAAGCTGGATGAAACCTCACTTTCCTGCCTACCATCTTGCATGAATCTTTCTCTCCAGGTAAGTGTTTTAACATTTGGGGGATGTAAAACTGTGACTTTAATAGTTATCATCAGGCCATCAAGGACCAGCCAAAAAGTCATTAAGTGTTCAAGCATCAGAGGCCATCCCTGAGAACCACAGGCTATGAGCCTCCTTGAATTACACACTCTGTCCATGCACGTGTACGCAACAGCACTAAAATATTTCAGCCAGGCCACATCTCCAGAACAGTTTTCATTTTATCTCACCAGAGTACGGTTCTACTCAAGATCATGCCAAAAACCAAGTCACTAATTTCACTGAGTAAACCCTTGTCTGACCTTCATTATGCTGATTAGAAAATCCTCAGATGTTGATTGAGCTATAGATAGTTAAAGGCTTTTAGTAGTCACCTTTGGAATTAGCCTTTTTCCTATGATGTTAAGCGCCTTCCTTGGAGTGTGGATTCTTGATTAGAGATACTGAATGGCCCTAGAGTTGAAGCTTAAACTAACTAGCATGCACATAAGATTGTACAGTGTGTGCCAAAGTGTTTTAAAGTAAATCATCACAGATACTTGTAATGGTCCCCCATTCAGCTTGAAAGTAACAAGTGTGATACTTTAATAAGTTCTCTCACTGAGTATTTCTGGATGCCCGACAGAATGCTCACATGTCCTCAGATCTACCACGTTGTCATTTGGTACCTCAAGTGAGGTACTATCACTGAAACTTTCTGCATCTTCTCTTGTCACCCTCATCATCCCCTCCTTTTTCCAAATACCAGCACTTTAAAAACGTAAGATTGAACTCCAGGATTGAAATGAGATCCTTCTTTAACAAGTTGTTTAGTTTCTGTTATCTTCAGTTCAGTTCAGTTCAGTTGCTCAGTTGTGTCCAACTCTTTGCGACCCCGTGAATTGCAGCATGCCAGGCCTCCCTGTCCATCACCGACTCCCGGTTATCTTACATTGTCTTATTTACTAAGATCGCCGGTATAGTAAAGTATGAGCTGTTTATTTATTAGTTTAGTTGTGTACTTTCAGCTCCTTACAGGGAAGGGAGATAAGAGGTCCCATTAATCCCCGTTATTATTGCAAAAGTCTAAGCATCTTTTTTTCTATACAATGTAGAGATGAATTGTTCGTTCTAAAGGAACTAGAAAATATATGCTCGTGGCACTTGCAAGTTATTACAGTCTAATTGTAGTTAATTTTATTTTATTCTCTGGGACAACTAATCTCTCGATAACATTTGCAGTGACTGATTAAAATCCACTCCTTGCTAAAATCAAGGTCTTTAGATAATTGATGTGCTAATAGATTCGCAATTATTTGAGGCTGTGCTTCCTCACGGAGAGCAAGTCAAGGAATGGATAAAGCCCACATAAAGCACCTATTTTGCAACAGGAGCTCTGATAATTGCCAGGAGACAGCCTGCTTATCAGTTGTGAGAGGTTTTCATCCTTCATTAATATGGAGTTCAGTTGGACATCAGAGAAACTGGCCCCCATGGGAATATGCTTTGAATCTCCCATTATCTCATTTTCCATACATTTGGCTTGACCCACCTTTTATCTACATTCACAGAGATCTGGCTTTTCACATATGGGCTTTTTAAACAATCAGCTAGCCATGAACCTGGAGTCCCTAAAGCTCCACACAGTGTCGGTTGCTATAAATTTGGACAAGTGTGTCCACCAATAAAGTATCAGTTTAAACGGTTCAGACTAAATATTTTAGAAGTAGACAAAATAAATATTCTGAAGTGCTAACCTGTGAGTTCTCCACGCTGTGGCTCGTGCTTGCACGGCTTTCTGTGGTGGGCTCTCAATGGAGGCTATAGGTCTGGACTGTTGGAGAGCCGCCCTGTTCTGCTTTAGGTTTCTTATACAGCAGGCTGAGCCCTCTACTGAGTCGAAACATACCTGTGAAGAGATTGGGAGTAATGCTTTAAGATTCCATTTAGTGAGGCAAGAACTACAGTCCTGGGCTTGGAAAAAAATGTTTAAGTGGATCACAATTCTTTACGGCTTTGGCTCTCTTTATCTTTGGTCTCATAAAGAATATTCTTTCCTGGGAGTTTATGACTGAAGTTCATTAAAGATGATTCTTTACAATTATGAGTGATGAGTGGTTTGTTTTTTGACTCCATCGTCATTATGGCACAATATCCAAGGTGGTCAATTATTGTGGACGATTATCAAGAAAAATCAGTTGTTCAGTTATTAGTAGAGTATACTTTTCAGGTACTACACTAACGGTTAACATATGTTTTGAGTTTAGTGCGTGTCAGTCTCTGTGTTAAGTGTTTTATCCCCAGCATATCATTTAACCCTTACAAGAAGTATTATTTCTATATTACATCCCAACAAGTACTATTCTCCTCCCCATTTTACAGATGAGTACACTGAGGAAGGGAAACATTAACTCAACTAGGGTCCTACATGTAATAAGTAGCAGATCCCAGGCCAAAACCAGAATAGTAATTGACTGTTTGATGAGAACCCTGTTAGGTATAACCTGTGGTCTTCTGAACAAAGTTGGACGAGGGAGAACTGGCCATCCATCATCTTAACCAAGTTTAACTTTTGTTGTTGATATTTAAGCATGATTTTGTCCTGGGACATTCACAGTGAGTGATTGTGATTGCATTTTCCTCATCTACATGCCTCTGACACTCTTGTTGAGGATGCTAATCTCGTGCAGAGCTGTCTTTAGAGCTGACGATGCTGCCACATCCTACTCCTGTGGGAAATGGAGAGATGACATGCATAAAATTGAATAAAATGTATTAGGGCCAAGTTAAACTGCTAATAAGATAATCACAGTAATAGATCCAAAAATTATTTTAAATCTAGTTTTAATTACGTAAGTTCATTCCAGAAGTCCTACTGATGTGATGAGAAATTCACAAAATCTATACAAATTGAAAACAGAAATTATATTGTTTATTAAAATACTATCTCTATATTATCACATATGTAAATTTATGCACATATACATAAATTATACATTTACATGTATAAACTTTAATTTATCAGGACTACTCAATTTCATCTCCTAGTTAATAATTTAGTACTTATTAAAGTTCAATATTCCCATCAAAATATATTCGCCCATCAATGATGAGAAAACATAAAAGCATTACAGAATGTATTTTCTAAACAAAACTTGCTTCCCATTTTAGAAACTTGATGTCACCAAGGCATTACCATCAAATTTAACTTCTGTATTTTACTTTAAGATAAAAATAGAGAAGAAAGCTTTCAAATCTGTAAGTCCAAGAAAAACTATAATTAGAATCCCTGGCTCTGGCTTAAGATGTATTCTACATCTTATTTCAGCTTGACAGTAGGCAGGAGATTTCTCATTCAATTTCAAGTTGAAGCCAGAATGAAAAATGCTTAAAAAAAAAAAATGCTCTGGTTTCTGTCCTTATAATTCCCTTCTCTCCATGCAAAGAACCTATGCAGAATATTTGAAATAGCATCCCAAATATACCCAGCTCTTGTCTATTTGTCATTAAAGAAGTTGGATGACTGAGTCTTGAGGGGTCCATGGTGGATCCAATTGGAAACTCATGTCTACAGGGCTTTCCCACCAATGGGTTTCCATCAGACTCAAAACACTGTTATTTGTGGAGCAGTTCCTGTGGCTCATGGCTGGTGTTAGATATTGCATAAGCCTTGGGATTTGAAACTCAAGACAGGCTCCCGTGGATTCTCAGCTTTCTTTTTAGTTAAGGACAGAAGACTATCTATCTATCTCTGTGGCTGAGCTGTCAAAAATGCCTGCTCTGAAAATGGATAGGCCTGTAGCTGGGAAATTACTGGCCAGGAAACCTACAGTGGCAGGGCTCAAAACCTCCTCTGAAGATATGATATGGAAATAAATGAGTGGGGTTGAATCGGAAGGTCAGGCTAGAGGTCAAAACATTATCCAGACAGACAGAAAGAGACCAGTTTCCTAACTGGTCTTACTGTCTTTAATGGAGTGATCTTTCTCAAGTGAAGTGTTGGATTCCCTTGCTTAAGACATTTCAGTAATCAAGGCCTGGGGCAAGAGTACAAACAGGGTCCCACATACATGTGGTTAAATATATAAAAACTATTCAATTTAATAAATTGATAGATAGAATATGTTCTGGGAAAAATATGCCTTTATATTACATTGTCTTATATATAACATGTAAAATTATGTTTTTTTAAAATATGAAGTCAGGAAAATAGCAAAAATAACTAAAGTGTGTCACTATTCTGCATATTTTAGTATTCTGTTTAGTCTGGTGAGTTTAGAATGGGTAATAAAAGAACACAAAAATGTAGATTTTATATATGTCTATAATATTGACTTCCCTAGTGGCTCAGATGGTAAAGCGTCTGCCTACAGTGCAGGAGACACGGGTTCGATCCCTGGGTTGGGAAGATCCCTTGGAGAAGGAAATGGCAACCCACTCCAGTATTCTTGCCTGGAAAATCCCATGGACGGAGGAGCCTGGTTGGCTACTGTCCATGGGGTCGCAAAGAGTCGGACACAACTGAGCAACTTCACAAATTCACTGTAATGTTGTCAGGGGAGGGTATGTTCCTTGGTTCTTTGTCTCGTCACAAAGATTTGGAGTGACAGACATTAAAGCCCCCTCGGCCCCTCTCACCTGAGACTATGAGCAATTATGTCAATAGCTATCCTGATCTTTACACTAAAATTCATATATTTCAAACACAATAGAGAAGACAAGGGTTTTTATGTGCAAACTTGCTTTTCTTTTTTCCACTTGATTCTTTCCTCATTCTGCCATGTTCTCATCCCCAACCAAAGGAAAGAAAACAAATTATTCTTGTTTTTCATTTTTTATAATGTTGGGTGCTTTGAAAAACTCTAGTCCTTTTGCTTTCAAACCCTTTCACTTCACTCCTTCCTGATTAATTGGTCATTAAAGACTCAAACACAGATATCACCATATATGGGAAACCCTTCTCACACCCATCTGGGTAAGGGTCCCTTCCAGGTACTTCTCCAGCACCCTGGGTCTCCTTCCATCATAGAATTGGCCACACTGTAGTGTAATCTTCTAATGAGAAGACTGCTCCTAATTATTTGCATGTTAAGGACAAGAACTGCATTTAATTTGATTTTATAATCCCTCCACCTTGTACATCATCAATTGATGTATTGTGGGTGATTAATAAACATCTGCTAAAACTAAGCTATTAAATAAGTAAAGACACTTAACTGTTGAATTCTTGCCAGTGTAGGGTGATATCAACTCTATTTATATCCATTTGTTTGATTTTGCCAGACAGCCAAAGCATGGTCAAATCAAAGCCCATCCCTGGGATGTCCACCCAGAACAAGGTCTTTATGGGGGTCATAAAACAAGGCACTTCCCTCAAGGTACACAGACTTCTCTTCAAATAGAAACTGAGGTGGCTGGCATCAAGCCTTGCCTCTATTCCACTTACTCCTTATAAGCCTCAACTTCATCCCTTTGTCACCACATGTATGAAAAGACAGCTGATGTCAGTGTTCCAGGCAGAGTTTTCAAAAAAGGTCAACCAGGATTCAGATTTATGCTGCTAAAATTCATCCCTTCTCTTTCAAAAATTTAATGAGAAAGGACAGCTTTGTGAAATGGAGGAGCAAGAACAATATTGCTTAAATAAATTGGAATTTGCACTTTGATTACCCTGCAGTTTCTGCCATACTTTACTGGAAATACTCCCTGCGGTGCAGGCTTTCTCTGGAATGACATCATCATATGAAGCCATCCTCACTATAATTATTTCCATCCATATTTGTAGAGCACATAGCAAGAACATTCAGTAAGGAATATTTGATGCATAGAGAACCATTTAAAACTGTAGAGTCACCAGAAAGCCCCATTAAAAGGCAAATGATATATCTTTATGCATGCCTTGAACCCCAAAGGAGATATTTCACATTCACATTTAGAAGAAGAAAAAAAGAGTCCCTTTCAAACAATGAGACTCTGATAAGAGCAAATATCCTATGCCATGAAATAACAAACAAGTATAGCTTCAGTTTCTTTTCTTGGAATAACACTTTTAAAAAACTGTGACATTGCAGGAGCTGGCATATTTTAGTTCACATTGTCAAATTGAGATCCTTTTGGAACTTAGGCTCTGTCAGTGCTAATACCAAGTACTGGGATTTTAAATTTTTATTCTTGGGAATCCTGGTTTAGAAATTGATTGTTCTCTTTTGAATGTATTATTTTCAATTTTAATAAAAGTGAAAACACCAATGTATTAATTTTCTCAAAAATCAAATAGTTAGAAAAGCAAGATGCTTTGACACTGTATATAATATACATGTAAAAGCTGAGATGGCTACCCTCACAATTTGCAATTCCCTGATTTCCTGGGGCTAACTGTAGTAGAGGTGGGGGTGGGGGAGTGCAGCCTCCCGCTGTCGTGATGTTAAAAATATGTGGGCAGGTTCTTTGTCTTCTGGAAAAGAAAAGCTTCTACCATCTGTTCACCGAGGCTCTGATTTTGTTTTAAATGTAGAAAAACACGTGTTGAACTCTGCAGTGATAAGGCCCAAATTCATGTGTTCATCCATTCATCCATTCAACATAACAACCAGGGAAAAGAAAAAAGGTGTTGAATATGAAGTTGAATTGAGAAGTGTACTTAACAGGATGGAAACGAGATTCTTCTATTTCTCTCTAACCACTATTTTCAAACCTGCTCTGTAAAATCTCCCTTCCATGTCCTTTAATGTCATCTCGATCAAATGCTATCATTTTTAACTAGTATCAGTTGCTTAAAAGTTCAGACTAATCTCTGTTTGAAATTTCTGTCTGCAGCAGTATACTGCTTTTGCTTCTCCCCCTCCAAGGTGGTCTTCAACCTTGTTGGCCACCACCTGCTATCTTCTTCTCTCTTCTGAGCTCTCCCACCCTGGCCTTGTCCCACCAGGAGGATGGTTGTGCTGCTATGGGTCATCTTTAGACTCTGGCCCCAGCCCTGTGTCACAGGTAGATGGCTATTTTCTATGGTAGGGGGAGAATCTTGGTCCCTCAAGTCTCCCCAGAAGCCCCACTCCCCATGAGCCTTGTGACTGAGTGTAACCTCCCTCCACAGCACCCCTTGGCCCTGGCCTACCTCAGCCTCTCAATGTTGGGGTCTCCTCAAAGGGCACACTGTCCACCTGCCTTCATAGCTCTTCACCATGTCCCCAAACTCCTAGGGACAGATGTTGTCAAGCACGGCTTTTACTGACATCTGTTTTGGCTGCCTGAAGATTGTTCTCTTCCATATTTTTGGCTTCACTATTTTACTCTGAATGATGATGTATTTCATAAAAACTCAGATGTACAATGAAGTCAGTATTATATATTCATCCAAGCAACAGACAATCACCCATGTTTACGGGTCAGGATCAGATACCCATCTAAACCAGTGGTCAGACACCCACCCTGGTTTGTGCTGCAGTGCAAAGCCTGCCATGAGACAAAGTCTCATTTGTCTGGACATGAGCCACTCTGGGGGCTGAGCTTCAAGGGTTGCTACTATGCTTTCATTTGCACAGGGCACAAAAAACATTGGTCAAGTTGACTGTCTATGATAATGCCATCAAGAGTTGTCAAACACATCATTTTTCTCTATTCTTATATTTTCCTGTTTCCTTGATGGAAATTTGTGATGGTAAGTGGCAGCAAGTGGCTCCGACTAAGTTCTGACCACATTCGTAGCAGAATGAAATAGTTCTGTTAAAATGTTCTACATTTTCCATTGTTTCTTAGGGTACTTGCTCTGTAAGGAAAGTAAAACCACAGTATCCTGACAGTGGATGGTTTTCTTCTCACTAGCTTTAAACTCCTGAGAACCTCATCACTTTTTTGAGTTCATAATCAGAAACTAGAAACGCTGACTCTCACGGAAAACTCTATTTCTAGGATTTGGGTAACGAGTTATCCCAGTCACTAAATAAAGCTCTACGTGCCAGAAAAGAAACAGTTACATTAAACAAGTCTGCCAAATACTTTAAATACAGAGGGGCCATTAGGGGATTTAGATTAAATACTGATGTTTTCTACCATCACAACAATGAGCCCGTACCGTTCTGCTTGACCAAGAAGGGTTTTAAATAAGTCATTTATACCTACAACCTTCATAAATCATATGCTTCTTTCACACGTGTTTAAAGAAACTTAACACCTCTTCAACTATACATTGTAAATAATATTGACCAGGAGGCAAGTAACAGATAAGACTGTGGATAACTGCTTTAGAATTTGTTTTAAATCATTGTACTTTCTTCATTTTTCAAAGAACATTGAATTAACACTCATAATCCATCCTTAGATCTCACTAAATAGCCCTCTTCTCCATTAATGCAAAAATATTCAAATGTGGAGCTGTTTAAAAATTTTCTGTGAAGTTATAAATACTAATCTACAGTTTTCAGAAATTCTTTCTCATAAATTTCCAATGTAAATTTATAACTTGCTACCATGAGGGGAGGAAAAAAACCAACTTCTTACTATTATCATCTTAGAAAGGGAGGTGAAAGTATTTTATCATAAAGAAAGCTGGGCCTTTAAAAAATTTTGTTTTGAAACTATCTAAATGCCTCCTGCTAGGTGTGTGTAGGGAAATTTGTTCTTCTTGAGGAACAGGGCATGATTTTACATAAAAATACTTCCGTGGTTGATTTCCCCAAATTTCTTAAGTGTCTCTGGCGAGTTTACTTGAAAATGCTGATAGAATCCCTGGGTCAGGCATGAGGCAATGAGTGGCTGCTCACCAGGGTTCATCATGTGCCTTCACATTCAAACCAAATAAAATCTGATTGTTTTGCTTGGTTCTGAAAAATGACTCCAGGTCCCCTTTTCCTCTTTTCTTTACGACAATTCTTTCATTTTCTTTCTCTTTAGGCTCAATTTTTGCTTATGATTATAACTGTTCATCATCCAATAAGGCTTCGAAAGGCTGATAATACTAGGGAGAAAAACAAAGGTATGTATGGGCTGAGAGTAAAACCTAATTAGGAAATTAATTATCATTTCTGTGCATATTTTCATTAAAATGCAATTTGGTTCCATTCCAAACAAATTTAAATTCCAGAGAAACCATGCTTGCATATCTAGATTAAGAAAGCTGAATAAAGTTTCATTTTTAATAGAAGAGATCATAAGACATATAGATATTAACCAAATGAAAATGTAAACAATTCATGAATGTTTCAATGATTATAACTCCTCTGTGTCTGTGTTAGTCGTTCAATGTCTGACTCTGTGCAATCCCATGGGCTGTAGCCCACCAGGCTATCTATCCATGGAATTCTCCAGGCAAGAATACTGAAGTGGGTAGCCATTTCCTTCTCCAGGGGATCTTCCTGACCCAGGGATCAAATCCAGGTCTCCTGCATTGCACGTGAATTCTTTACCATCTGAGCCACCAGGGAAACCCTCTAACTTGTCTACCTTAATCTTAAGCTCTGGAATTTATGCCACTCAAAGTTTCCTGATTTTACCTCTAAAATGAACTTTTCCCCTGAAACATCATCCCTGGCTATTTTCAGAAAGGCAGTGTTCAAAGCAGAGTCCAGTTACTAATGCCTATTAATATCTTCTTTAGTAACAATAAAATAACCCCTGAAATAAAGTCTTAAGTAAAATGCAACTATTTTATATATTTAGGTGCTGCTTGCACAGTAACTAAGCCAAAACTGAAAAGAAGCCATTGAATTTTGCCTCCCCTGGTAAGTATTCTTTAGGTGTGCAGGATTAGGCAATCCTCTATTGTTCAATTGCTATTAAAAAATAATAATTCATTGAAAGATCACAAGCGATGTTCTCTTATTCAATCATTTATTAATTAATTCATTAGGCATTTATATTGTGCCTACTGAACCCTAGTACACATATTAAATATTAGAAATGTATTGCAATGTAGAACTCCATCAGTGCACTTGAAATCTCAGAGACAGTGACTAACAGAGAGGAAGACCAGGAGATTCAGCTAATATTTGATGCATTTCATCAGGCTTCAGGAACACAACAGGGAACCATGGTCTTTGGTGACTGACTGCATGTATAATGAGCAGGGCAGTAAGGTTAAAAAGGCAGCCACACAGCCACAGTGAATTCAGCAAACTACATCTCACTAACACATTTGGTGTTTTTTCTTTTTTTTTAATGTATGAATTTTGAGCTACCTTGAATCACTAGCAGGCTCCTTCTAATTACTAACAATGACAAGTCTGCCCTCTCAGCTGCAGCTGGATGCCCCAGGCATCTTCAGAGCAAAACCAACAAATGATTGGAATCCTATGATTTAAACTCAAAACCAAAGCACAGTTGGAGATTTTTTTTTTACAAGGCTGCTTGAAAGTCTTGCATCCACGGTTTGCCAGATCATAGAAGATGCAGAAGGACAACACAAGGTCAAATCTACATCTCATATACAAAGAAAAAGCTGGTTTTCTAATCCGTTTGCCGTAGCTCATAACCTAGAGGACACGTAGGATGAATAGCAGGGTCCCGGGCATGGAGACCACACCAGTGACCCCAAGTGCCCTGCTATGAATAATGGCCATTATGAGAGGGAGGCGATAGCAGCAGGAGTAATATACCATCATCTGTCCTCCTGAACCAGAGAGGGAAAGTGCAGAAAAAGCAGCCTGCAGATACACACTATGCTAATTATTTTTGTGATGTAATCTTGGGGGCATCTCTATCTGAACAGCCAAAACAGCCCTTCAAGTGTAGCAAGAGACACCTTGCCATTAACCATCTGTGGCTTGAGGTCTGTTTTTGTTTTTTTTTTTTAATTTGATAAATATGTGGTATCCATTTTGGTCTCATAAGATCACTAAAAAAAAAAAAAGATTCAATATGCAGCTTCTATGAAGGAAGGTTCTCTTTGATATCCTTGATAACACATATGGTTATGCTGTCAACATAAGAGTTTGGGGGCCATTTTCTATCCACCGTTTTTAACATGTTAGTTATTATTTCTATTCACTGGTGGCTCAGATGGTAAAGAATCCGCCTGCAACGCCGAAGACCCGGGTTCACTCCCTAGGTTGGGAAGATTCCCTGGAGAAGGGCATGAGAGCTTACACCAGTACTCTTGCATGGAGCATCCCATGGACAGAGGAGCTTGGCAGGCTACAGTTCACGGCGTTGTACAAAGTCAGACACGACTGAGTGACTAACACTTTCACTTGAGGTAATCTCTTTAAACAGTTCCCAAGGTGAGTACAATCAAAGGACCAGAGAGTTGGTCTCCTGCATGAGGTAATATTTGTTTCTAGGAGCTGAGAGAGGTGATGTTTTCCAGGGCGAGGGAGGAGGACTGAGGGGAAGACAAGAGAAAGTGGACTGTGTTTTGTTTTGGGTGTTTTTGTTCTACACTTAGCACTTGGGATGTAAAATGTCATTTTCCTCATCTCTCTCTTTTTAAGCCACGGAGTCAGAAATATTACGGAGTACCTGCACTGCTTGTACTGCTTGTACGGCGACATCTGCTTGGCATTCAAACACATATAAATCAATGTGATTAAAATATAGCTAGAATGTCCATTTCTCATGACAGTCGTAGGAAACACAAGAAGGTGCATACTCAGCTGTCTCATTCATTGATGCAGCCCTGCCCTTTTCTGTCTCACTGAGGAATCTGACTGTGGATGTTTCCACAAGGCCACGTGTGCTACAGGTGAGCCGTAGTTACAAAAGACAATCGAGGGGAAAGAGTTAAAACTATTGGTTTTCTCTCTAGTGTGAAAGGAGGCTTTTAACTTCTCCTAAACCCATCTCTGCACCCTCTGTACCATCACCCAATCCAGGCTTATATTGTTAATTTCAAAGATTAGCATTTCAAGAAACCCGGGATGCTACAAGGCCTCTCTGTGGGAGACCGAATGCAAAATAGGACCCCAGAAATGTATTTGATTTATATCTATTATAATGATTGTAAACTCTGCTCCTGAAACAATTCAGATTCTGGACCAGAAGAAAAAAAATGGCTTTCAAAATCTAAAATGATTTAGCACTAACAAGAAATTCAACCTATCTTTATGCAATCTAAGTAAAAAATTGACCTTGAGAGTTACAATAAAAATTTGTCTCTGGAATATTCTCCACCTGCACACATACTTCCCTCACTATGCATACTCCAATATGAATCACTCAGGGAAATTAGCTAGTAAAGACTGGGGTAGGGAGCCATTCCAGCAAAAATACCCACACTGCCAACCTTAATCTGTAGGCAGACAGTCACCATGTGCCTCATGCATATCCCATCAGATTACACCAACATCCAGACCTGACCTTATCTGGCATCACATGTGAAGCTTATCTCACATGTGCACAGAATTCTCAGGATACTGTGGTATACTGCTGACATCTACCTTGATTCCATTAGGTTATAATTGGCTATTTACAGTAGCCAGGACATGGAAGCAACCTAAATGTCCATTGACAAAGGAATGAATAAAGAAGATGTGGATATACAATGGAATATTACTCAGCCATAAAAAGGAATAACATTGTGCCATTTCCAGAGAGATGGATGGGCCTAGAGACTACCATACAAAGTGTAAGTCAGAAAGAGAAAAACAAATACCATATATTAATGCATGTATGTGGAATCTAGAAAAGCGGTGCAGATAAACATTTTGCAAAGAAGAAACAGAGACACAGAGAACAAGAACACTAAGTGGGCAAAAGGGATGGGATGAATTGGGAGATTGGGACTGACATACATACACTGCTGCTGCTGCTGCTAAGTCACTTCAATTGTGTCTGACTCTGCGCAACCCCATAGACGGCAGCCCACCAGGCTCCCCTGTCCCTGGGATTCTCCAGGCAAGAATAGTGGAGTGGGATGCCATTTGCTTCTCCAATGCATGAAAGTGAAAAGTGAAAGTGAAGTCTCTCAGTCGTGTCTGACTCTGTCAACAGGATTTTCCAGGCAAGAGTACTGGAGTGGGTTGGCATTGCCTTCTCCAGACATATATACACTACTATGTATGAAATAGGTAACTAATGAGAATCTACTGTATAGCACAGGGAAAAGAAATACTGCCATCTGTATGTAGGACATACATTAAGCTCGTCTTAAAAATGTATTCTAGTATACATTAGGTGCAAATATTGTTTGCTTCCACTTATACGAGGTACCTAGAATAGTGAAATTTAGAGAGTCAGAAAATACATTGGTAGATGCCATGGGATGGAGGGTGGGGGTGGGGGGTGGGGAGGGCAAATGGGAAGTTAGTGTTTAATGAGGACAGAATTTTAGTTTAAGAAGGTGAAAAATTCGGGAGAAATGGATGATGGTGAGAGCTGCACAACAATAGGAATGTACTTAGTGCCACTGAATTGTATAGTTAAATATGGTTAAAATAGTATGTTTTATATCATGTAATTTTTACCACAATAAAAACATTTTTTTTAATGGATTGTTCCTTGTGAAGTGCTCTCCTAGGTATTGCAGAAGATATGGAACATTTTATGGCCCCTGTGGTTGAGCAGTTTCTATTTGGGGAGGAAAAAAAAAACACATAAAATGTTAAATGTCACAAAGACAAAATCTTGGTTTATATCACAGAGCAAAGAAGACCACATGGATGTGTCTGATAAATACATACAACAATGCTTTGGGACAATAATTCCCATTTCAAATATTAGAGAATCTGTGTGTCTTCTCTGCTGTAAGTTGTGTCACCTGTAACTTATTATAAATAATGAGCATTTTGAGTTTGTGTTTTCATAATTATATCAATTCAAGGCCACTTTTATAAGAATGCCATTCTATGCACTTACATTCTGATGTGACACACGGAAGGATGGGGAAAGTGAAAGATCCAAGTGTACACCTACACCTGGCCACCAGCCCTCACTGCCCTGTTTAACATTACGCCATGTCCCTCCTGGAGTCCTTCTTATCCTGCTCTGTTCTTATTCAACAGCATTTATAACTTTCTAACATACGGTATAAGTCTCTTATTTGTGAAGTGTCAGTCAGTTCAGTCGCTCAGTCGTGTCCGACTCTTTTCGACCCCATGGACTGCAGCACATCAGGCCTCCCTGTCCATCACCAACTCCCGGAGTTCACCCAAACTCATGTCCATTGAGTCGGTGATGCCATCCAACCAACTCATCCTCTGTCGTCCCCTTGTTAACTGTAGTTTTGTTAAGTTTAGTCCCCTTGTTAAGTGTAGTCTTTTTTTAAGGGTTTTTTAAAAATTTTTATTTAGTTTTACTTATTTATTTTGGCTATGCTGGGTCTTGGGATCTTGGGTGCTGAATGGGCTTTCTTCTAGTAGCAGTGCTGGGTCTTCTCACTGAGGTGGCCTCTCCTGTTGTGGAGCATAGGCTCAAAAGTATGTAGGCTTCAGTAGTTGCAGTTCCCGGGCTCCAGAGCACAGGCTGAGTAGCTGGGCACATGGGCTTAGTAGTTGCTCCATGGCAAGTGGGATCTTCCCCCAAACTGTGAAAGCCAAGCAGTTATTCCATTTCTGATCATTCAGGCAGACTGTAATTAAAAAAAAAAAAAAAAAGTGATTCACACTGTGGAACAGCAACTCATCTTTTTCAATTTTTTGTTTTTAAAGTATATTTGAGGTGCAGTCATCAAAGCATTCACTGACTAAAATCAGTGCTTTGGGGGTCTTCCCTGATTGTCCAGAGGTTAAGACTTCGCCTCCCAAAGCTGGGGGTGTGGGTTCGATCCCTGGTCAGGGAGCTAAGGTGCCAGGAGCTAACATGCCTCTTGAACAACAAACCAAACCAAACCAAAATGAACAAAAAACAGAAGCAACATTGCAAGAAATTCAATGAAGTTTTTTTTTTAATGGTCCACATCAAAAAATAAAAAAAATAAATTTAAAAAAAGTCAATGCTTTTGTCTCAGCCTCTCAGGGTAAAAGAAGGATGAAAAAAAAAAGTGATGATAAGCCTAGGGCTGAAATACAAACATCACAGAGGAAAGGCACATAAAAAAACTGCACCAAGAGCAGAAGGAATGACTGACAAATACTAAGCACCAGGAGAATCACAAGTGGAAGGGGACAAGCAGGCCTTGCTGACAAGTGATGAGCAGTGAGAAAGTAGCTGAGTTGAACATATTTTTTAATGAGGTGTTAAGTAGATCACCAAGAGAGGTAGGTAATGACTGTGATGAAGAGTTGACCAGGGTGCGGAAAAAAAAAAAAAAAAAAGCAAAATTAAGTGACACTTGGTAAATCACAGGAGGACATGAAACCTGAGAGCTTCTGAAAAGAATGGTCCATCCCTCATTACACTCTGATGCCTTTTAGTAATCAAATTGGGCAGCTCATTAAAATTATGTGTGAATAGATAGATACTCTGGCAAAAAGGCAAAGGAGCGAGACAAAACTAGAGCAATACAATGGCTATATCCACAGATGCAGAAAACCAGCACTGGAAGATTCTGGAGGATATGGACTGGAGAGATACTCATTGGAAAACAGTGAGTGGATCCCCTGGGAATAATAGGAGCAATGAAACTGGCCACAGGAGGGATGTGTCATGCCAAAAGATAAGTATTTAAAATTGGATGTGTTTGCATGAAATAATTCAGTTAACATCAAGGGAATTTAAATAAACTAGTTGAAGGAGTCATGTGAGTAAATGGGAGGATAAAATTTGGTTTCTCTCTGTGTATGGACAGGATAAATATAGGATTTTTCCCAACCAGGAAACTGGGCATTGGTCAGTGGCTTACAGTGTTTTCCTAAATAAAAGTGACGCACTGGGCCAAAATTATTTCAAATGGTATGGTTACTTCTCTGGATGACACAGAAAGGAAGCCAATTTACTTGTACAGAATGCTGATTTTGTATTGGGTCCTCTTTGATATTTTAACATATATGAAGTCTTTGGCTTCACACAACAAAACTGTCACATAAAGGGCATGATTACCACATGTAGCCGGAGGAACCTGAAATCACACAGTTCTCAACAGCTTGGAATCACATCTAAGCATAAAAAAAAAAAAAAAAAGCTCAGTCATGTCCAACTCTTTGCAACCCCATGGACTGTAGCCTACCAGGCTCCTCAGTCCATGGGATTTTCCAGGCAGGAGTACTGGAGTGGGTTGCCATTCCCTTCTCCAGGGGCTCTTCCTGACCCAGGGATCGAACCTGGGTCTCTCACATTGTAGGCAGACGCTTTACCGTCTGAGCTACCAGGGAAGCCCCATGGGTGGCTCCAAAGCCAGGGGCCATCAAGCTGCTTGCTGCATCAAAGGAAGTTGAGAATGAAGTATCAAATTATTAAAGAGAAAATATAACTTAAGGAACTGGATATTGCATGTAATATGCTTATTCACACTCAGAGTCAGATGGCCAACTTGGATAATTTGATTTATCCTCCTAGGGTCTTGCTAAGGCTTGTTATTTAATGAGACCAACACATACCTCTATATAATAACAAAAAAAAATCTTTAAAAATGGTACACAGATCCACTTAAAAAATCTGTAGTATGTTTCACTAAGCATAACAAAATTCCCCATTTTTTCTCAAAGGGCTGGGATGAGGGTGAGCAGCAGGACTTAGTCATTCATTCATTTATTTCTTTATTAACAACCATTTATTGACTGCCTGGTCTTCCCTAGTGGCTCAGATGGTAAAGAATTTGCCTGCAATGCAGGAGACCCAGGTTTGATCCCTGGGTTGGAAAGGTCCCCTGGAGAAGGGAATGGAAACCCACTCCAGTATTCTAGCCTGAACAACTCCATGGACAGAGGAGCCTGGCAAGCTACAGTTCATGGGGTCGCAAAGAGTCCAGCACAACTGAACAACTAACATATACACACATTGTGTGCCTAATGTGAACCAGGAACCTTGCTAGATTCTTAGAATAAGCAAAATGATCATAGTTCCTGTCTGCTGAGAAGGTACAGCCTATTGGTTGATACAAACCAGTAAATAAGTTTTACTGATTCACTGAGAGTAAGAGAGCATATTTTCTTTCTCCTCTAGTCTAGTGGAAGGGTAAAAAATAGACAGGAAAGTAGAATATGATCAGTAGGGATATAAAGTTCTCCAGGAACACCCAGAGTGGCTCTTGCCTTGAGTACTTGGCCAGGCTCAAAGAAGGTGGCAAAGTCATTTAAACACAAGGACAGCATGTGTGCATAGCATGTGTAGCAGAAACTTCTTTTACTAAAGTGATGACAGTGAAGCAAAGAGAAGGTGCCCTATGTATCCTGAATACCTACTACAGTTTCAGGAAACTTAAAATGGATGTATGAACTACAAGGAAGAATGTGTACTGTGGATGAGAATCTGCAGAGGCGTGAGAGCTGAAAGAAACAAAATTTACAACCCTCAGTGGCATCTTAGTCCCCTGCCAAAGTGATGTAATCACTGATGCTTGTGTGAAATACCAAATACTTGGAAAGCCTCACAGAAACTAGAACGCTAAATATGTCTGCAGATCACTGACAATGTGATGAACACACATTTACTTGGAATGCTTGAACATGATCTTCAGAACATTCATGAATGTATCTGACTGAATACCCCCAACAAAGCGTCAGTAAAAGGCCAGGAGGTGCCCTTTGTTCAGTAAAGTAGCTAATTCTTGATCAGTAATTTTGTCACTGAGACATGCTTGTTCAGAAGAAAATAAAAAATAGCACCATAATTATGGGAGATTTTAAAATCAAAGAAATTTTTAGAAAGCAGTGTCTTTTTCAGTCCACATAACATTCTCTGGTCACCAAAGCATACATATAGGGCCTCCTGCCCAGAAGAAGAGGGGTGAGAACACAGATTTTCCATGTCTCCCTTTCTTTATTGGGTTTTTGTATGTGTGTGTGTTTACTAACTCTTGTGAATCATTCTTTAGGTGCACTATTACTTAAGTCACCATTTTAATTACAATATTATACTCACCAAGAAGGTTGCTTCCTAATAAACACTAAAGTTTTATATCTTCAACTTTTAAACAAAAAAAAGGAAGAAAGAAAGAATACAAAGACAAAGACTCAGATGGTATAATAGTAATTTCACTTTATGTCATTCAGGTTATTGAATCATTTCAGAAGATGTACCTCCACAAAAACCTTATCAAACCTGCATGCCTGCCTGTGGCAAATATAGTTATCCATATTCAGAATTCCTATAGTCATATACTTCTTGGAAAATACTGAATGTACAATTGTCTTCATCATTTCACAAAGTCATTTAACGAGAAAACAATTGTCAAATGTCCCAAATGGTTTTTCTTACACACCCACAAGCAATGTTTGCTAATATATTATTTTCCATACAAATTTCTAAATGGTCACTTCAAAACAGTAGAGCATGAGTACTTCCATTTTATTCAATAAGAAATTTTATACAATAGGGAACGATAAAAACAAAGCACCCATGATTTACAAGAAGAGACATCTGCCTTTGAATTTTGGTTCATTGTCTAGTTGTCTGACCTTGGGAAAATAACAACTCTGACCCTCATCTCTCTCAGCTTTGCTGAGTAGGTACCTAACTGGGTAGTTGTATTAATAAAGACATTATGTATAGAATACAGTACACTGACCTGACTCATTCTAGAGACTCAAGCTACTCTCATGATTACTTGTTACTGATATGAAAATAACATTTTTTTTAAACCTCTGATTTCATGGTAGTGCTTTTCTGAAGGGCTTCCCTGATAGCTTAGCTGGTTAAAGAATTCCCCTGCAATGCAGAAGACCCCGGTTCAATTCCTGGGTCAGGTAGATCCTCTGGAGAAGGGATAAGCTACCGTGGGCTTCCCTTGTGGCTCAGCTGGTAAAGAATCCATCTGCAATGAGGGAGACCTAGGTTCAATTTCTTGTTTGGGAAAATCCCCTGGAGAAGGGAAAGGCTACCCACTCCAATATTCTGACCTGGAGAATTCCATGGACTGTGTAGTTATGGCGTCGCTTTTCTGAATGCGCAACTCAGGGGGAGAAGCTTAGGCTTGGACTAGCAAAATTTGTATTTGCAACCTGAGTGTTCTGTGAAGTGCAAGGAAAGCCAGAGTTGCTCTCTGAACCAGAGTTGCTTCCAGTGGAAAATTTGAATACTAATACCTACTTGCCAGATTACAATAATTGAATGGGGCCATTCTTCTCAGTAGACGGTAAACATTCACTGAATAGTAACTCTTAGTATTAATATTATTGTAAACAGAAATTACTTTGCCAACAAAGGTCCATCTAGTCAAGGCTATGGTTTTTCCAGTGGTCAGGTATGGATGTGAGAGTTGGACTATAAAGAAAGCTGAACGCTGAAGAATTGATGGTTTTGAACTGTGGTGTTGGAGAAGACTCTTGAGAGTCCCTTGGACTGCAAGGAGATCCAACCAGTCCATTCTGAAGGAGATCAGCCCTGGGATTTCTTTGGAGGGAATGATGCTGAAGCTGAAACTCTAGTACTTTGGCCACCTCATGCGAAGAGTTGACTCATTGGAAAAGACTCTGATGCTGGGAGGGATTGGGGGCAGGAGGAGAAGGGGACGACAGAGGATGAGATGGCTGGATGACATCACTGGCTTGATGGACATGAGTCTCAGTGAACTCTGGGAGTTGGTGATGGACAGGGAGGCCTGGTGTGCTGCGATTCCATGGGGTCACAAAGAGTCGGACATGACTGAGTGACTGAACTGAACTGAACTGAACTGAACCAGAAATAGTTGAAAAGCAAGGAATCATCTGATGTATCTGCCTTGGAATAAAACATGTGTGTGTGCTAAGCTGCTTGTCATGTCCAACTCTTTGCAGCCCCATGGACTGTAGTTCGCCAGGCTCTTCTGTCTAGGGGGGATTCTCCAGGCAAGAATACTGGAGTGGGTTGCCATTTCCTCCTCCAGGGCATCTTCCAGATCCAGAGATTGAACCCCCTTCTCTTCTGCCTTCTGCATTGGCAGGCCAGTTCTTTAACACTAGCGCCATCTGGAAAGCCCTGGAATAAAATAATACCATTTTATACAGGGACAAAAAAATAGGACTGTCTTCAGTTGCTAACCAGTAAGGTTAGCAATGGCCTGGCAGGTTCTATGAGAAGGACTTGAGTATTTACTAAGTCCTTGTATGCATGCAGTGTTGACCAATACTGAAACTGGAACCCAGCATGAGTCCCATTAAGTAGATCCTCATAACCCCAGATACTTGCACAAAGCATTGAAAAGACACAAAGTATTCTGCAGATACTACATTAAGAATTGGAAATAAAAAGTAACTCCCCACCCCCCCCACCCACCCCCCCGCCCCCTACCTCCATAAAGTGTTGGGAGTAGTGAGATCTGGGAGAGCAGCAAGAACAAAAGAAAGACTGAATCTGTTTTTTGGCAAAGCCTGTAGAATATTAGAAACTCAGTTGCTGTCCCAGGTGTCACCATTCCAGCATTTTAAGTTCACTTCTTTCTACTCATTCTAATCAGTGGCAGTAATTATTATAGACAGAGTGAACTATAAATACCTTAAGAGAAGTTTATCGAGAGTGATTCTAAAGGAGCCCTGTATATTACAAATAATTGCTTTTAACATAGGATGTATAGAAAACAAAGAGGAACATTAAAGGGCAAATTCTTCAGAAACCAAAGGAACAGACTTGAGATTTGTTAAAGTAATCAACGGGTTTTATTTCCTCAGAACTGAAAATATTCAGATCTAAACTTCGAAAGCTACTGTCAACAATATTTCCTCAGAGCCCAAGGGAGAAGGGCATGGGTGAGAGACAAAAGATGGAGGAAGGCAGAGAGACCACCAGGAAGAGGTGGGGGAGGGGCCCCTTGTTTTCCTGACTTAGTCGGTTACACATCAGATCTGGTGACAATACTGAGGGGACCAGGTCCGGGGATGTGGATGGGAAAAAAGGAACAGCGAAGCTTAACTACATAAACGAGCCATGAAACTCCAGGTAGAAAGGGAAGCACCTAGTTCATCTCAGAAACGGTAACTGCAACGGTAAAACTAGGAGAGTGGAGGTACCCAGTTCTTCTATACCTGGGTGATGTTTACGACTTGCAGTGGCCTTGAGGCTGGGGGAGGAGGGGAAGGGGTGGCCAGGGGTCTTCCCAGAACATCCTGTGAGCCTCTAAAGATCTAAATGGGGACAGATGTCCTCAGCCTTACAACCCAAGAAGCTGGGCGAAGCTAAGCTTCCGCTCGCGCTGACAACCAGTGCCCCCTTATCTGATGAAAAACTACAACTCCCATAACTCTCTGGCCCGCCAAAGCCGTTCACTTTCTCAGAATCTAGGCCTCAGATACCGTAGGCCTGGGAGGAGTGGACGCGAGCTCAGGAAGACGCCACCTCCTGCCATCCCCACCACCACAGCTTGAGGGTTGCCCCTGCCAGGTCCCTGGACGTGCCCCCCCCCCCGGCTCCTTATCCTTAACCCCTTCCGAAACTACCGGCTCTGATTACAACGTGGACTGCAGAATGCCTGGGAGGGGAGGGACAGAGGGGCATCAGGAGGTGGAAAACGGCCGGTCTGGGCTCCAACAGAAGCCTTGGCAAACAGTTCCAGGCAGGGAGGGGCCACGGTGCTTTCACTCGCCCCAGGGAGCAGAGGCGCTGGCTCACATCCCAGGGTGTGGGGCGCAGAGGTGAGGGCCTGGTGGGCTGCCCGCTCCGGGTCAATCCCCGAGGGCCGGGCGGGAGAGGCAGAGAGGGCGGTGGAGAGCAGGTGGGGTGGGGGAGGCGGTCCCAGTTTGCAGGCCGTGGCCAGTTCCCCCTGTGACAGCCAGGCCGCAGCAGGAATGGGGCGGGGGGCTCTTCTGGAAACGTTGGTGACTACTGGCTCTCGTGACCGCCTCCGACGCCTGGGGCCTGGGCCTCTCTCTCGGCGGACTCTTCCTCTGGCTCCTGCTCCATCGCGGGCAGCCCACAGGCTGGGCCCGGCCCGGAGGCGGCAGGGTCGTTCTCCGCCTCCACAAGGAGCGGCCTCGCATCCTCGGCCTCTTCGGCGACAGCGGCCGCCTCCTTCATCTCCTCTCCTTCTTCCGGATCAGCCTCCTTGGGACGCTTGGCGATGTCCTCTGGCGGGTCCTCGGCGGTCCTCTTCAGCGGCTCCTTCTCGTTCTCCTCCTCAGCTGGCGGGTCGACGCGCAGCTCCCCTTGATCATCGCCGTCACCGCCGTTGGTGTGGCTCTTCAGGTCCTCGCCGCCCTCGGCGGCCTCGGGCTCGGGCTCGGGCTCCTCAGGGCAGCTCTTCTCCAGGGCGCACTGGTAATCGGAAGCCTGGACCGTGGGGTTGTTCTCGATCTCCCACAGGCCCTCGCTGAAGCCCCTCCTCTTATTCGGTTTGCCAAACTTCTCCTTGGACTCCTCGTACGGGAAGAGGTGCCTGGGGCCCAGGAAGGCCGTCTCGTGGGTCCCGAAGAAAAACACCTGGTAGCGGTTGGCCTCGGCCGTCTGCTCGATCCTGGCGGGCCAGTGGGCGTAGCCCTTTAATTTGGCGAACACCAGGTCCCCACACTTGTACTTGCGACGGTAGAATCGCGACATGGCTGCGGGACGCGGCCTCAGCGGCCGAGAAAGGCGACCCACCGCGGCAAGCACGGCGGCGGCCGCTGGGCTGAGGCTGCGCGCGCCTCGCCTCGAGGGGCCCCCACGCCCCCACGCGCCCCTGTGGGCTCAACGCTCCGGCGCCCTGAGAAGGTTCTAGTGCGAAGAGTGCAGTATCTGGGAGAGCCTAAGCCTGTTTGGGCCCAGCATCGACGCTGGGGTTTTTTCCTAGAATGAGAGCTCAATTGAGGAGCTTCGGTGTCCCGGGTGGCGGCTCTGCTGTGCCCATCCATCACTAGGCCTCGTTTATTGTGATAGCCAGAGGGCCCTAGAAAGGGAGGCATGAGGCAATGTGGCGAGACAACGCAGTGACAGGATGAGCACCCATTTCCGTGAGACTAGTCACAGGTTAGGGCACATTTGCAGGATTGTTGGGGATCCCGATCTGCTCCTGACAGAAAACCACTCTCGCCTCAGGAGATTCCCTAAGTCAGTGGTTTCACCCCATTTCTGATTTCCTTGAGAGCTAATGCTGGTGCCTGCAAGGGGATTCAAAAACAGTGGAGTCAGCCACCTTGATAGGATGTCTAGAGGGCGACTCTTTTGGAAACCAGTGTCCTAAAAGTGTAGTACTTTGGGGGAGGAGGTGGTGGCGGGGAGGGGGTGTAAGGGTGGGGTTATGAATGTAAGAGAGGCATCATGACCATGTCCAAACAGGCCATGTGCTTTAGATGGGATGCTGATCATGACTTTTTACCCTTTCAACTATCCTTGCATATTTTAAGAGATAAGTCTATGTGTTTATAACATGGAAAGGATGTCAAATGCTCTTAGTATTTTTCTAGGAGAAAATTGAGCTGAAGAATTAGATAGAGGTCTGTTCAGATCAGATATCTTGTTATCTGGAACTTCTTGGTTGGGGGGTGGGGGTGGGTGTGGAGGAGGGGGAGGTTGGCCCAGACTAAAGAAAGAGCATCCTCTAAAGGATAGACTTTTCTCCTTAACTGATATTTATGGGAGTGTCCATGTAACTGCCCTTGTTACACGTTTGTCTACACTTTTTTTTTTTTTTTGAGCCCTGCTAGCTAGCTATGAGTTTGCACTCTGAAACCTAGCCAAATTTGTCATAAGGGCTGTTATGACAAAGATCTTTCAGTGTCAATTACACAATTTAACTACAAAAGTTTTTTCTTTCTTCCTTTCTTTTTTTTTTTTTAAAGGTAACCAACAGTGATTAGTGGAGAATTAGAACCACTGCCCGCCCTAGTTGAACATGACTTTCAGCAAGAGGATCACAGGGGTATAAACCAAACATCAAAGACTGTTGGAGAGCTGGATCACTGCAGGTGAACAGGTAGGCATTTGAGACAAAAACAAAAAACTAAGGAAGGAGAAGTGAAAAGATCTAGTAAAGAAGGATCCCAAAGGGTAATAGATATTCTGTTAGGCAAAAGGGTGTAATTTTTGTACTGCTACACGTTGCCCACAGTTGGCACAAAAGATGCTGATTTTGAGGACTTTATAACTTAAGAGCAAAGCATCAGGGACTTCATTAGGAGAAATGCAAGCTAGTCTTCAAGTGTTAAATCATGTGTTCTTACATAAATATTGAAGGCATTCCAGGAGAAACCAGTGAGAGTGTGGTATCCTTCACTTGTTTACCAGCCTTGTAAAGCTTGGAATAGATATAATCTTTCTGGTCTTCTATTATAAGATCTTAAGGTGTTTAAAGTAATATTTAGAATTTCCCTCAGGATTTTAAAATATTTATTAATGAGATTATGGGTATTAAAGTACAGACAATGGGTATAAAGTTCTAGAATGTACTAAAGAGTATGTCATAGAATTTCATTATGGATGAATCAGGCTATTATTATTAGGCTAAATGAAGGAAAACATATGTCAAAAAGAATAGAGTCATGACTAAGGACACTGTAGAATGAAGAAAGGTTACCTACCAACCAAATTCTCTATTAAGCTTGGAATTCCATATGGCATTATATATCAGCACAATTCCTATACGAAACAACATAAAAGTTTTTCCTACATGGAAAAGCAGTGTTCTTTAAATTTATCACCTGCATATGTGCTAAGTCACTTCATTTGTGTCTGACTCTTTGTGACCCTATGGTCTGTAGCCCGACAGATTCCTCTATCTATGAGATCTCCAGGCAAGAATACTGGAGTGGGTTGTCATGCCCTCCTCCAGGGGCTCTTCCTGACCCAGGGATTGAACCTGCATCTCTTACAACTCTTGCACTGGCAGGAAGGTTCTTTACCACTAGCACCACCTAGGAAGCCCAAATTTATTTCCTAATGGTAGCTAATTCCTAAAAGGGGAGGATAAGAGGAAGGTTGAGCAAAGTTGAATGCATTTACAGAATTGATATCATTTTGACAGATACCCCATTCCTTTTGTGCCTGCATGCTCCCTGATGGAATTAAATAACAGGATCTTGGCTTCTTTTACCCTTGAAACCAACTTGTTCTTAAAGTTATTGTCTATCTTTTGCTCAAAGTGAGGAGACTACATAAGTAGTAGTCATGATAATTTGGTTAGGTCTATATTTGGCTATTATATAAACAAAGTACTCATGAGCAACTCTCATTATTAATTTTAAGAAACTAGATCTCCATGAGCTCACATATTTCTAATAAAATCAAATGTACCAAGAACATCTATTTGTAGAAAGGACCTAATTGCAGCAGCAGCAGCAGCAGCAGCAGCAGCAGCAAACCTATCAAAACACCTTAGGTTCCAGAACAGATAACACATCACAGTTTCCTTTTCTGGAAAACTAATGATAGGATATAAAAGCTGCTTGGTAACAATTATGAAACATGGGCAATAAAACAATGTAATTGTACAAGAGAGAGAATAGATATCTAATTGATGTTTTCTTGTTTAATTAGTTTTAAATTCAATTACTTTGGTGTAAACTATGATTTAAAATAAATGTAATTGTCTTCTACGTGCTTTTGTCTTCATTAAAAAATATTAGCTGCCTCTGGTTTTATACAATAGAAGTATTTATACACAGTTGGTATTTGGGATCAAGGGTTTTCTTTTTGAAATGTTCTAGCAGACATAATCACACAGAAAATAAGCCCCTTACTCCACCATGGGTAGAAAATCCCCCACCCTGCTTTCTTTAAAAGTCATAGGAGGTGAGCTAGCTCTGTATTTATTCACTTCTTTTTATCAGGGTGAAGTGAAAGTCGCTCAGTCATGTCCAACTCATTGCAACCCCATGGACTATACAGTCCATGGAATTCTCCAGGCCAGATACTAGAGTGTGTAGCCTTTCCCTTCTCCAGGAGATCTTCCCAACCCAGGAATTGAACCCCGCATTGCAGGCAGATTCTTTACCAGCTGAGCCACAAGGGAAGCACACTTAGCCTAAGCTTTAAAGCCTCAGGGATTTCTGAAATCCACAAGATCTGCTGGGGGTGGATAAATTCTGTATCTGTGGGGATGTCCCGCAACTAACAGATAATTTAAGGAATGTTCCTAAGGAGCTGTATCATTATCAATTTGAATGGTGTGTCAAGTCTGTGTCTAATTTGATGATGAGTTTGGGGTCGTGGGGAGAGATGGGAGTGCCGATTTTCCAAGTGATGTATGTGTTTATGTGTACTGGTTATTCAGGCCCACTAGGCTAGTCATAAATATCACAGGGTGGAGTGTCAGTAGGGCCATATAGAGAGATCAGAATTTAGTGGCCTTGGAAAGAAAATGACCACTGTAAAATGAATAAATGTGGCTGGTTTGGAATATGTCATAATGATTTTAGGGCTTCCCTGGGGGATGAATGGTCAAGAATCCACCTGCCAATGTAGGAGACACGGGTTCAGTCCCTGGGTCAAGAAGATGCCCTGGAGAAGGAAATGGCAACCCACTGCAGTATTCTTACCAGGAGAATCCCCTGGACAGAGGAGACTGGCAGGCCACAGTAAATGGGATCCCAAAGAGTCGGATACGACTTAGCAACTACACACTGGCACAACAACATACTGATTTTGGGATCACTTAAAGATTTTAAAAATTATTCTTTGGAAAATGTTTTAAATGAAATGCATCAATATTTATTTGAGCTCTGCTATGTGAAAATATATGAGGGTTTTTTCTTTTATGTACATAATTAGCAAAGTTTAAACAAGTTATCAATGCTGGTGAATATTTAATAATTAGGTACTGGATGTATATAACATCGGAGAAGGCAATGGCACCCCACTCCAGTACTCTGGCCTGGAAAATCCCATGGACAGAGGAGCCTGGAAGGCTGCAGTCCATGGGGTCTCGAAGAGTCAGACACGACTGAGCGACTTCACTTTCACTTTTCACTTTCATGCATTGGAGAAGGAAATGGCAATCCACTCCAGTGTTCTTTCCTTGAGAATCCCAGGGATGGGGGAGCCTGGTGGGCTGCCATCTATGGGGTCACACAGAGTCGGACACAACTGAAGCAACTTAGCAGCAGCAGGAGTATATAACATCATCTGTTTATGCAATAATTATATAATTAAATGGCTATCTTCTGTGTTTAGAGTTTTTAAAGTATAATTTACTAGATAGTTACTAGATATTTACTTGGAAATAACTATATTTACTAGATAGTTACTTGGAAATTCTTACAATATGAAGTTGAGTGAAAAAACAGGACAAAATCTATAACATAAATAATTTATTAGCCTATGTGAAACTCCTTAAATCTAAAATGTGGATAATCTTGAGAGAAACACCGCTTAAAATAAGCAGAACAGTGTGTCAAGTATGTTGTCTGGCACCTATTAAGTATTCAGTTACTATTGCTAAGTCCCTTCAGTCGGGTCCGACTCTGTGCGACCCCATAGACGGCAGCCCACCAGGCTCCCCCGTCCCTGGGATTCTCCAGGCAAGAACACTGGAGTGGGTTGCCATTGCCTTCTCCAATGCATGAAAGTGAAAGCCATTGCTATTAAAATAGCCATTTCTAGCTGTATCTTGGGTATCCCAGGTGGCTAAGTAGTAAAGAATTGGCCTGCCATGCAGGAGATATAGGTTCAATCCCTGGGTTAGAACATCCATTGGAGAAGGAAATGGCGACCACTCTGGTATTTTTGCCTGGGAGATCCCATGGACAGAGGCGCCTGGTGGGTCCATGGGGTTCCAAAGAGAGTCAGATATGACTTAGCAATTAAACAACAATAAACATGCTCTATTTTGTATTGTTAAAGTATAATTTTTTGTAGTATATGATACATATTTTTTCTTGTAACTATTATTTTCCCCTGTTCAAGTTGTTTCTTTAATTTTATTATCATATTTTTTTTCTTATTTTTTGGAAAGGATGCATTCTTCATAAAATAAAAATACATTTTCAAAGGTTTAAGATCAACAATGTTGTATCTATAACTAAATATGGAACTTGGTTTTGCAATTTCAATTTTTTACTTCTTGCCATTACATGAAAATATCACACAAATTTGGTTAAAACAACCAAAGTTTTCAGAAAGTCAGGCTAAAGTTTTTGATGATGTAACTTCAGTCTTTACCTCAATTGTTTCTCAGTGGTTTCCTAGCTTTCATATATTGAAATATTATATGAAATAATATTACCAAAATATTAGTCTTTGGGAATAAATAATTATAAAAGTTAAGGAAGTCATCAACAAGGTGAATAATAATGAAAAGGAGGAAAATTTTAAACTAAGATGTCTAATTTTGAATTAATGATAATGGTATGTGGAGCTGGACAATCATTTTGACTTATCAAGGTTTTGCTATTTCATTATTACAAAATGACTTTAACTTTTCACTTAATTTTCATTTAGTGATATCTGTATTGAGTTGATAGTTAACCAGAGGATTATTGGAGGTGGGTGACTTTCTCCTTTTAAACATTATGAGAGAAATATTTGGCCACCTGAAGAGATTAGGATTTTCTGTATTAAGGAACATGTATATTATTTATTGGAATAAATATTACAATATAAATATTATAGATAAAATGTACTTCTTTTTAAAAAATGTCCCACTCGTCTTTTTCTCTTCAGATATTTATAACTTTAAACTCTAACCATGTAAGAGAACTTTTTTGAAGTTTTCAAAAGGCATATATTCTGAGCTTTTTATCAGCTACCAATTTGTTTCATGATGGCTGAACCAAGCCTTTTGCTCTTCGAGTAAAAGCAAAATCAACAGTTTTCATTGAACAGATAAATTAAAAAATGCATAACTATTAAATTAAACAATGTTATGCTAATTAATAATAATATATTAATGATGCATAGGAGAATCCTTTGGAAAGAGAAGCCTGGCAGGTTACAGTCCATGGGGTTGCAAGAGTCGGCCACGACTTAATGACTAAACCACCACAATGACGCTTCAGTTGATTATAATTTTGAAGTAGTTGAGTTATTTTGTCTTCACTAATTTTAGCTGTTTCACACTTTTAAATATAACTGGAAGAAATAAAAGAATGAAAGCATATAGCTTTTTCATAGTGGGAAAGACTAATCTGGTTTTGTTCAGTTTTTTCTTCTGTTCACTTTATAGGACTCCTGTAAATTGACAGGCAGTTTGTAGGGTGCATATATAGAAAACAGTGAAAACTGAAATCTAGACTGTAATGTATCTTTTAGGACATTAGTTCAGGCAGTCCAGTTTATGAGTACTTACTATGTGGCCACCAGCTAATGCTATGAGAAATATATCATGAGTGTAGAATATTTTAACCACACTAGGTGGTCTGTGTTATATCAGTCCTTTGATATATTTTCAAACATTATTTGTGATGTTTTATAATTTACATACTTTTAAAATATATACATTTTCAATATACATAAGCAATCTCATTGTTAATAGTTCTATGTAATTGCTAATATTTTATCTATTTTATTTAATTAAGAACATATTTTAAAATTTTTCCATGGTTTATTTCTAGATTTGTCCTTTTTCCTTCCAATTAGGTTTATTTCTGCTTTGTGCATTTCAAGGCTTTATTACTGTTAGTTCAGTTCAGTCACTCAGTCGTGTCCGACTCTTTGCGACCCCATGAATTGAAGTGCTCCAGGCCTCCCTGTCCATCACCAACTCCCGGAGTTCACTCAGACTTATGTCCATTGAGTCTGATGCCATCCAGCCATCTCATCCTCTGTTGTCCCCTTCTCCTCCTGCCCCCAATCGCTCCCACCATCAGAGTCTTTTCCAATGAGTCAACTCTTCACATGAGGTGGCCAAAGTACTGGAGTTTCAGCTTTAGCATCATTCCTTCCAAAGAAATCCCAGGGCTGATCTCCTTCAGAATGGACTGGTTGGATCTCCTTGCAGTCCAAGGGACTCTCAAGAGAGAGTCTCAAGAATCTTTTCCAATACCACAGTTCAAAAGCATCAATTCCTCAGTGCTCAGCTTTCTTCACACTCCAACTCTCACATCCATACATGACCACTGGAAAAACCATAGCCTTGACTAGACGGACCTTTGTTGGCAAAGTAATATCTCTGCTTTTTAATATGCTATCTAGGCTGGTCATAACTTTTCTTCCAAGGAGTAAGTGTCTTTTAATTTCATGGCTGCAGTCACCATCTGCAGTGATTTTGGAGCCCCCTAAAATAAAGTCTGACACTGTTTCCACTGTTTCCCCATCTATTTCCCATGAAGTGATGGGACGGACACAATGATCTTCATTTTCTGAATGTTGAGCTTTAAGCCAACTTTTTCACTCTCCTCTTTCATTTTCATCAAGAGGCTTTTTAGTTCCTCTTCACTTTCTGCCATAAGGGTGGTATCATCTGCATATCTGAGGTTATTGATATTTCTCCCGGCAATCTTGATTCCAGCTTGTGCTTCTTCCAGCCCAGGGTTTCTCATGATGTACTCTGCATAGAAGTTAAATAAGCAGGGTGACAATATACAGCCTTGACATACTCCTTTTCCTATTTGGAACCAGTCTGTTGTTCTAACTGTGGCTTCCTGACCTGCATATAGGTTTTGCAAGAGGCAGGTCAGGTGGTCTGGTATTCCCATCTCTTTCAGAATTTTCCACAGTTTATTGTGATCCACACAGTCAAAGGCTTTGGCATAGTCAATAAAGCAGAAATAGATGTTTTTCTGGAACTCTCTTGCTTTTTCCATGATCCAGCGGATGTTGGCAATTTGATCTCTGGTTCCTCTTGCCTCTTCTAAAACCAGCTTGAACATCTGGAAGTTTACGGTTCACGTATTGCTGAAGCCTGGCTTGGAGAATTTTGAGCATTACTTTACTAGCATGTGAGATGAGTGCAATTGTGCGGTAGTTTGAGCATCCTTTGGCATTGCCTTTCTTAGGGATTGGAATGAAAACTGACCTTTTCCAGTCCTGTGGCCACTGCTGAGTTTTCCAAATTTGCTGGCATATTGAGTGCAGTACTTTCACAGCATCATCTTTCAGGATTTGAAATAGCTCAACTGGAATTCCATCACCTCCACTAGCTTTGTTCATAGTGATGCTTTCTAAGGCCCACTTGACTTCACATTCCAGGATGTCTGGCTCTAGGTGAGTGATCACACCATCATGATTATCCAGGTCGTGAAGATCTTTTTTGTACAGTTCTTCTATATTCTTGCCACCTCTTCTTAATATCTTCTGCTTCTGTTAGGTCCATACCATTTCTGTCCTTTATCGAGCCCATCTTTGCATGAAATGTTCCCTTGGTATCTCTAATTTTCTTGAAGAGATCTCTAGTCTTTCCCATTCTGTTTCTATTTCTTTGCAATGATCGCTGAGGAAGGCTTTCTTATCTCTTCTTGCTATTCTTTAGAACTCCGCATTCAGATGCTTATATCTTTCCTTTTCTCCTTTGCTTTTCACTTCTCTTCTTTTCACAGCTATTTGTAAGGCCTCCCCAGACAGCCATTTTGCTTTAAGTACCTGCATATTCTTTATTTTGATATTGTTTTACTTTTGTTAGAATCTTCATTTTATTAGAATGAAATGATTGCCTTATTGAAGGTTGTTGCTTTAATTTTTGCTTTGGTATTAGCATGCTGCTTTTGCTTTTTTTGATTAGCATTTCAGTGTTAAGTTTCCTTTGTCATTTTGTTTAGTTATACCCTTGAAACCAAGATATGGTCAGCCCTCTGTATAGGCAGGGTATTGGTTCCAAGATAGTATCCACCCATCTCCCCTGATACCAAAAATCCCCCACTGCTCAAGTCTATTATATAAAATGGCAGAGTACAGTAGCCCCTCCCCCATCTCCCCCCTCACCCCAGCATCCCTGGTTCCACTTCTGTGGATTCAACCAGTGAAGTGCCAGTCACTCAGTCACATCCAACTCTTTGCGACCCCATGGACCATACAGTCCATGGAATTCTCCAGGCCAGAATACTGGAGTGGGTAGCCTTTTCCTTCTCCAGGGTATCTTCCCAACCCAGGAATCAAACCAGGGTCTCCTGCATTGCAGGCGGAATCTTTACCAACTATGGATCAAATCCATAGACCCTAAACCCTTGGATACAGAAGGCCAACTGTGTAAGTAAATTGTCTTTAATCTAATATTTTATGAAGAGAATTTAACTTCCTTAGCATGTCGTGATGAATTCTGTGTCTACCACCTCATTTTGTGTTTTTGACTACAACTTTGTAGGATTTTCTTTTTCCCTTTCTCCTTTTCTGCCTTCCTGTAGGTCAGTAAAGTTTGTAATATAATCATTGTGTGCTATGTGCTAAATCCCTTCAGTTATGACCTACTGTTTGCTACCCTATGGGCTGTAGCCGACCAAGCTCCTCTGTCCTTGGGTTTCTCCAGGCAAGAATACTAGAGTGGGTAGCCAAAATCATTATCATCATTATTATTATTGTTTTCCTTTTTGCTGGTTCCTCTTTGCTGGTTGGTAACTCTTCCTTCATTATTTTCAGTAATTATTATTTAACATGCAGAAGAATAAAATTTTAAACCAAATTTAAAGACTTGAGCATATTTTAAGTAGCCCTAACACTCAACTTTGCAATTGTCTAAAATTTTACATTTTAAAAAGTTCATAATAGGTATTTTTGCAATTATTTATTATATTTATTCACATATTTATCATTAATTTCTTACACATTCTTCCCTTACTTTCAATAAAGGAAATATGTCACATAGTAATTGTTTTAGTGATGGTGTGGAGTAGTAGATATACTCTCTTAGCTTTATATAGTTGAGATATATTTATTACAACCTCATTATAAAAAGTATATTAGCTGGGTATATAATTTATATTTAAAATTTTATTCCTTTAATATTCTGAGGGCATTATGTGTTCAAGCATTTATTACTGCTTCTGAGAAGTCTCCCATCGTGTGATTGGTATTCCTTGCCGAGTGTCATGTCTTTTTCTTTATCCTTGATATACTTCAGTTTCTTTAAGACAGGTATCATTATCAACTTATTTTCATCCATTATAGTTGGTGGAGACTTTGAATTCATGTCTGACTTCAAAGGTGGCTCAGTCGTAAAGAATCCACCTGCAGTGCAGGAGCCACAGGAAATGCAGGTTTGATCCCCGGGTCTGGAAGATCCCCTGGAGGAGGGCATGCAATCCACTCCAGTATCCTTGCTTGGAGAATCCCATGGACAGACGAGCCTGGCAGGCTATAGTCCATGGGGTGGCAACGAGTCGGACACTACTGCGACTTAGCACACATCCTTAATTCAGAAAATTCTTATATTTTTAAATACAGCCTCAGACATTTTCTCTGCTGGAACACTTATATAATTACATTAAATTATCCCAATCCATAGCCCATACTTCTTATACATCTTTTATGTCTCTATCTACTGTGCTACATTCTGTAAAACTTCCCCCAAACTGTATTTCCATTTATTTATCCTCCATGTCTCATTTAAAGGTTAATCTAATTATGACCATTTCAAAAACAATAATTTTCATTTTAAGAATCTCTTATTTTTTTAATATTTATCCTTCATTATTATATTTATATCTGTTTTGGTTTCATAATTTCTCATTCTTGAGTTACTCCTTTCTCATTCCCTTTAGAGATTCTAAACATACTTATTTTAAAACCACTATTGATGTTCTTCTCTTATTTTCATTTAATCTGTCATGAGTTCATTTCCTGCTGCCAAGTGGTGGCTTGGCTCAAGGTTGCCTGGCTGCAAGGCTGTCTGCTTCTTTGTGCTTCTATAAGAGGCAGTGTTATAAGCACTGTGTCCCCTCAAAGTAGTAAATCAGGGATTTTTTTCAGCTCCTTTTCAGTGTCAAGAAGCTCCACAGTGAGACCAGCTCTAGTGCCCCATTGCACCCAAGGAACCACATTTCCCTCTGCTCCAAGAAATCTGCCTTTCCTTGCTTCTAGTCTCAGATCTTAACAGACCTGCAATGTTAGTTTCTCTCAGTATTTTGCATTTCCTCCCATTTCTGGTCTTTCAGTATGTCAAAGATATTTAATTGTATCTTTTATATTTTATCTGCTTTCTGCCATATGTTGGATCAAAAAGGGAAGGTCTCAAAGCGTGAATTTATAACATCTTAATTAGGTATCAGGAAGTTATAAAATGTCATGCATACCCTTCCCCTTAGCAGTCTGCAAGTTAATTGAGGAGAAAAGATTCTTGCATGAAACATTCTAGCAAGAAACATTTAGAGAATACAAGAGACTCTAATGAAAATAAAAACTTGTACCCATTTATACCAAAATAATCAGGGAAGGCTTTTTGAACATAGCAGAAGGAGTTGAGATTTTTCTTACAGAATGAGTAGGATTTGTAGGAAATATATGAATTTTAATTCTTTATAGATGCACTTTATTATGTGCCCAGAAGATGCAATATATGTAACTTCCATTAGGGTCTTTTCAGTAACTTCCATTAGAAAGACAGTGTGTTAAACTGTAAACCTCTGGGTACACACTTAAGTGGGAATATTAGATAATTTTAAGGGGGCCCTAAAAGTTTCACATAAAACCTTGTCCCAGTAGTCACTCAGTTTTGCAGAAGCTGATGCAAGAGGTTGAAATCTGTGCACACATCTATGTCCTCTAAGAAATGCTAAGACTATAACTACTATGTTATTGCATTTAAAGGAATATTCTTCCAGGAAAGTATTAGCAACAACTAATTGGATCAGTATTGACTCATTTCCCAGAGAAATCCAGTACCTAATGCTGAGTGTCTCTTACTCCTCCTACTCTTTCTGCCTGAATTTTCAGCTTTAAGCTACTTCATAAACTGTTCATATCTTCAGAAAAGCCTAAAAATAATTGCATTACATAATTCCCTATTATACCTCTGATGCCTGCTCATCAGGGCCCATACTAGGGGTTCAGCACACAAGCCAAGAGCCAGTAAATGAACAGTAACCAAAGGCAGGGCTTTTCACAAATAGGCTCACAGTTTATTTAATGCCTCTGTTTAAGTCTTATTCATGCTGCACTGAAGTTCACCCAGCCATTTTACAGAAATAATGGATATATTTGGCCCTGTGCCTTGTTAGTTCTGATGGTTAGTCTGACTCAGACGAATAACATTCCAGGCAAAAAAAAACTATGTAGCTCTTCTAGTGTATGGAAATGAGCAACTGCAGGCTTCAGCCATGGGCTATGGCAAGGTCTGCAAATGGATGACTAAATAGGTTCAAAGTAGGTGATGGAAATCAGGAGACAGGAAGATTAACCCACAGACTGGTCTGTTTTAAGTCAGCTTGACTTCCATTTATTGCAACCCTGACATTGGAATAAACCTATTAAATATATTTTCAAAATGTAACCAAGTGGTAAAACATGATACCTTACTTTAAAACTTTTTAAATTGAATGCACCTGGTGAGGCTCTCTATCAATTTATGTTAATACCACACACCAGCAAGCCAGGACCTAATTACCAATTAAGCAATAAAACTGTTTATAAAAGCAAATGTTCTCTGGGTCAAGTCCATTATATATATTTATATATATATACACACATGTATGTATAAATATAAATGTAAATATATATACCCATATGCATGCTTGCATGCTCAGTCGCATCCAACTCTTTGCGACCTCATAGACTATAGCCCACCAGGCTCGTCTGTCCATGGAATTTTCCAAGCAATAATATTGGAGTGGCTTGCCATTTCCTTCTACAATATATACCTGTATACACATACTATATTTCTTAACCTTTGTTATAATTCCCAACATGTTATTGAATATATGTTTCATAGAGATAAATTCTATGCAGTGATTTGATCATCCTAAACAACGAGAGGGATCCCATAATTATATAAAGTTTAGGGTCTTCGTAAGTCCAAAACAAAAATTCTTTAAAATGCATGAAAAATAATTGTTTCTTGAATGGTCACTGGCTGAGTCCCCTCATTCTGAAAATGGCTGTTTATGATCACAAGCTTCCACAAAGAGACAGAGTTCTGACTGAACTCACCCCAATCCACCCAATAAACCTTTCTCTAGAGAGCTGGTGTAAAAGCTGAAGGTCAAGCAGCAGAGGGGCTCCCTGGAGGCTCAGCTGTAAAGAATCCGCCTGCCAATGCAGGAGATGAAGAGATGCGGGTTTGATCCCTGGGTCTAGAAGATACCGGGGAGTAGGAAATAGCAATCCACTCCAGTATTTCTTGCCTGAAAAATCTCATGAACAGAAGAGCCTGGAGGGCTGCAGTCCAAAGGGTCTCAAAGAGTCAGACACAAGTGAACTACTAAACACGCACACACATACACACGTATAGGTTGTGATTCCAACAGATACATGTTAATATGCAGCACTATTTCCACAGTGTTTCACTTACTAATTTCTTTAGTGATAAACACCTGTACTAATCTCTGTTTAGGTATCCATCCATTCATCTATATTCTGTCTTTTTAAACAGTTCAGTCATCATGTTTTTTGATGATTTTTCCCTCCCATGTAATAGAGTGTTAATGCAATTTTCAATCTCTGTGAGTAAAATACAATGAAATCTGCTCCAGCATCCAAGAACAGTCGTCTTCAAATGTGAAGAAATAAGTGCTGGAGTGAGGTTCTTGGTCATCCAGGTTATACTCATTTAAATATCTTCAATATGGTTACAAACTGGATCAGAAGTCTGTTTGGAATTAAAAGGCTGCCTTTGTCACACACAGATGTGCTAAAATCTCTTACATACTGTGGACTAATTTCAAGTTTATATCCAAAGAATTCTTATTTCTTCCAAATATTGTTCACACTTCCAAATGTCAATTTCACATACTTCTCTTCTGAATTTGCCACTGAATGTATTATTTTGATTAGTGTTGTCAGGAAGTACCTAAACATTTTTCCTTCTTGATTGGTATTCAACAAATTCTTTATTAGTCCCAGGCTGCTTTAGTACATTCAGGAAAGTGTAAAGAAGTATGGGTTCTAGATCTTGCCACCTTTCCTACTTTCTAAATCAGGTGTCCCCAACCTGTGGGGTCTAATACCTGATGATCCCAGGTGGAGATCATGTTGAATAATAGAAATAAAGTACACAATAAATGTAATATGCTTGAATCATCCTGAAACTATTCCCCATTTTTGGTCTGTGGAAAGACTGTCTTCCACGATACCAGTCACTGGTGCCAAAAAGGTTGCTGCTCTAAATTACTCTTGGGGTACTTCCCTGGTGGTCCCCTTTCAATGTAGGGGGCCTGGGTTCGATCCCTAGCCAGGGAGCTAGATCCCACATGCTTAAACTAAGACCTGGCTCAGTTTAATAAATAAATATTTTTTAAAAATTACTCTTGGCCTCAAGTTTTCTCATCTCTACAAATAAGGGGCAGGACTAAATCACTGATTCTAGTAGGAGATGGATATAACAAAATCGCTGATGAGACAATATGAGCATGTCTGTCAATAGTGGTTGTGACATGGACTCAAGAGTCAAATCTCAGCTGTTCCACTTATTTGGTTTTGCGATTATTATTTAATTTTTGCAGCATAGCATGTCATCATGTAAATGAGGGAGAAATTATGGTGGTAAAAATATAATAAAAAATCTCACTCATATGCCTTTATGTGAGTGTGTGAAAATTAAATGTAATAAATTCTGTAAGGCATTTAGTTCATGCTTCAAATGCAGTGAGCACCCAGTAAATATCAGCAACAACTATAAAATGCCAGCATTACTGTTGCATCAAAATGGTGTGCAGGACTGCAGAGCTAAAACTATCATATAATTTATTCAGATATTTGACATTTATTGAGCACCTCGTAAGTGCCTGACATTGTTCCAAACACTCATTATACAATACCTCCACCCACAGAGTTTACTTACGTTTTAGTGGGAAACACAACAAAAATATGATATGACGAGACATAATGGAATATTGCCAACATGACATAGAGTGAAAATGGCCACAAAGGAAAATGAAGTAGGATAAAGGAATGCAGAATGATTTAGGATGGTCAGTGTTCCTTTCTGTAAGGTAGCAGGCAAGGCTTCTCTGAGGAGGAAGTGTTTGAGTAGAGGAGACTATACAGATACCTGAGGGAAGAGTTTTCCCAGCAGTGGGATCAGGATATGCAAAGACCCTACATGAGAGCAAACTAGCTGTGTTAGAAAGAAAGCAAGAAGGTGACTGTCGATAGGGAGGGGGTAACCTGATACAGAGTGGGTAATTGTAGGAGATAAAGGCAGAGGTGTAGACAGAGGCCAGAGAGCTAAGACCTCGTAGAACATGGTGGACTTGGGAGTTTAAGTGTGATGAGAAACCATCAGAGTACCATGAACAGGGAATTATCATGACTTAAGTTTTAAACACACCTGAGTTTAAATCCTCTGCAGGAAAGTTGTGAACCCCTATGGCGTGTTTCTTCACTTGTTATTGGAAGGTGTAAAAGAAGCACTGGGTGCGAAAGCAATAGACACAGTGTTTGGCACAAAGGATATGCTTGAGATCCTTAAACATTAGAAATTCTTCTTCTTCACCTTGAAAGTCTTAGGCGAGAAGAGACACAAGATGGATTTCAACCCATGCTTTCCCACTGTTATTCCCAGCTCCTGACATGACCTCCATCACAGCCACTCTTTTGGATAAAAGCTTTTCCCTTAAAAGACTCTGGTAATAACATATGTGTTACATAAGATGAATTAGTTTCACTGGCCTTTACTAACGAGAGTTCTAGTTACTATTATAGTTGGTGATACTTTGAGCAAATAGGGAACAAGGTGTGCGTGAAGCAGAGAGAGGCTCCTTCATGGCCCATGGAGAACAGCATGATCACTGGTCCTGGGATTGGAAAGAGGAAATTAGATAACAGCACCCTGTGAGAGGGTGGCAGGGGTGGTTGATGAATGAGATGCTATCTTTAGACAGCCTTCCACTCCAGGTTGGAATTTCTTTTTCCACACTTGAGGAGTATATGTCACATGGAGCCACACAGAGAGTAACAGATACACTCATATACTGGAGTCCAAGATTTCAGAGCCAAGCTCTTCTCAGGTTCAAGATTAACACTTGAGGGTTTCCTGGACTCAGTGTTTCATTTAGGAAATAGCATTTTCCATTTGATCTTTGCCTCTTATTTGCTCCTTCTTAGTTTCATCTTTTATTATGATATTTGTATTGGGCCATTGCCTTTCATTGAGTCAGTAAGTTGGTATTCAGCACTGTGGATTTTTCTACCTAAGGCAATCAGTTGTGAAAATATAAGGCGAGAAGAGGGACTTCCAAAATATATACTTTCTTGCCAATGATTCAAAGAAGGCCTACCTGCGTTGGCTGTTATTTAACTTGAATATTCTACAGTATTTTAAGTCTTAGGAAAAAATTTTTTCTAACACAATTATACCAGGAATACTAATGAAGACTGTAGCAAATTCTAATTATAAAATGTTCTCTAGGTCTGCTTCATATAGAAATTCACGTGATATTTTGCATGACATGATTCAGCATCTTGATAGCAAATATGATACCATGTTTTGAAGTTTCTGCATAGACCTAAACTTGACACTGAGTCCCCTGGTCTTCAAAGCTGAGCTGAAAATGAAAGGAAAATCGGTCCAGACTTGGGCCCAACTCTTGTCTTCACCTAATTATAAGGATAGGGATGTTTCCACTCTGGTCTCAGGAAAGACTCACAATGTTTCCCTTGGAATCTCAAATCTTAGGTCTAAAGAAACCCCTACCAGTCTGGTAAGTGTGACAACTATTACACAATAAAAGTTTCATGTCCTGCACCTCTCAGATGACAGTGCTAAATGAAAATAAATGAGAGTATAGATATTTTTTATGGGCCTCTTCCCCAAATCCTTTTTCTCTGTCACCTTTTCATGTGGAATTCAATGTTAGCTATCTATAAATTCTCTTGCAGCTGTCCAAAATAAATTATTCAGGATGCATTTTCTTGACCTTTTACCAGCATTCCACATGCTTCTAATCCTTTTTTATGTAATAGGTGGGAAATACATTATAAATAAATGAGAAAACCATTTTCATCAGGTAAAAACTCCCCTTCCTTTTCTTGTCCCTTAACTGAACTTTATTACCATCCATTCTTTTTTCTCTATTCTGTTTTGAAGTTCACCATTCTTATTCCTGATCACATACTTTTACTCCTTCTCAGTGAACTTGTTCCATCAATTATTCACCCTTTCTTTATTTTTGGCCATGCTGCACAGCTTGCAGGATCTTAGTTCCCCAATCAGGCACTGAGCCTGCACCCTCAGTGATGAAAGCTCAAAGTCCTAACCAGTGGACTGTCAGAGAATTCCCTCTTTCTTTAATTTTTCAATCTTTATCAGATCTTCCCACTCTTAAATTCTGATTAAAGATCTTTCATAGAAAAAATGTTATTTTCTCAAAAGAAATGTTATTTTCTTAATCCTCCCTTCCCATCAGTCTCCCCCTCTCCACCTTTTCTTCCCATCATCTTCACACTCTACTTGGAGAAGCCACTTCACCATTTAATTCCAACTCCTCTGCTCATCCCTCTACTCCGTTTCCCTCTATCAACTACAAACTGTTCTTTCCAATTTACCTTCTAATTTCTAATGTCTGTGTCCAATGACCTCTCCTGGCCCTGGGTTGTACATTCCAGCTCCTCTGAACACCTCATTCCTTTTAAAAAGTCACACTAACTGTATTTTTCTTTGGCCACACTTCTTAAAAACTCAAGATCCCTTGATATGTATTTTTCATATCAGATGATATGCTGCGTCAAGGGAATCAAAAATAACTAAAATAGAGTCTCAGATGAGATAAAGTTTGTAGTCTGGGAGGGTAAACAAACACATACAAAGACAGAATACACAAATCCTTGTCACACTGCCTTTCCTGGTAAAAAGGAGACTAGATTTCCAGAAACTATCCTAACAAAAAACACTTCAATTGATCCAAAACTATTTTGTGTTAACTTCTCTTCAAAAGCCATGCTTAACTGGCAGAAAAGCAAAGGAAATCTTCAAAGTTGGGGGAAAAAAACGTGAAAAGGTGAAGCAGGAGAGGTAAGCAAACTGTAGAAATAGTGCTTTCCTTGAGAGCTGCTAGGTCCTGAACTGTACTGGGGACAGAAGCATAATTAGGAAATAAAACAAAACATGGTACCCAATCAAAGTAGATATCTGAGCAGAGAAAGCCCTATCCGTCTCATCTTTCTTTCCTCCAATTTTCCACAAAACTTTGAATTATGAAGGACAACTTTCTCAGAAATAACACAGTGAGAAGGGGAAAAAAAAAGAAAAACCATAGGGCATAAACAACTAAAATATCAGCAGTAAAAGTCAGAAGTCAATGAAACAATATCTTTAGGTCCTGGGAGAGATAACTCACGATCTAGAGTTATACACCCAGTTAAACTACCTTTCAAATGTTATGGCAAAGTAAAGACATTTGGAGGATTTTATGTCAAAAACAATCCCTCACAAATATTCCTTCTGAAGGCTCATGTAAAAAGAAAAAAGTATGTCAGAAGAAATGGTGAAGAAAGAAAATGTTAAATGTCTGGGTAAATGTAAACAAACATCAGTTGTATAAAACAGTAATAACCACTACTTTGTATGGATAATAAAAACAATATTGGATTTCTGAATACTTGTAATAACATAGCTTACAAATAAGAAAGAGGCAGTTGATTTTTCTATTTAATTCATTTCTGCTATTATATATTCTTCCTTTTATTTCTTTGATACTCATTTACTGTTTTTTCTAATTTCTTAAAATAGTAAGATCATCAATTTCCAGCCTTTCAAATTTTCTAATATATGAATAGAAGACTACATTTTCTTTTAAACTCAGCTTTCAGTTCAGTTCAGTTCAGTCGCTCAGTCGTGTCCGACTCTTCGCGACCCTGTGAATCACAGCTCGCCAGGCCTCCCTGTCCATCACCAACTCCCGGAGTTCACTCAGACTCACGTCCATTGAGTCAGTGATGCCCCAGCCATCTCATCCTCTGTCGTCCCCTTCTCCTCCTGCCCCCAATCCCTCCCAGCATCAGAGTCTTTTCCAATGAGTCAACTCTTCGTATGAGGTGGCCAAAGTACTGGAGTTTCAGCTTTAGCATCATTCCTTCCAAAGAAATCCCAGGGCTGATCTCCTTCAGAATGGACTGGTTGGATCTCCTTGCAGTCCAAGGGACTCTCAAGAGTCTTCTCCAACACCACAATTCAAAAGCATCAATTCTTTGGTGCTCAGCCTTCACAGTCCAACTCTCACATCCATACATGACCACTGGAAAAACCATAGCCTTGACTAGATGGACCTTAGTCAGCAAAGTAATGTCTCTGCTTTTGAATATGCTATCTAGGTTTTTCATAACTTTTCTTCCAAGGAGTAAGCTGCATCCTAATCATCTGATACCTAATTTTCCTTATCACACAAAAATATTTCTTTTAAATTTCCCTTTGATATCTTATTTGACCAACATATTATTTAGAAATGTAAAGCTTAGTTTGCTAAAAGTTGAGTAGTTTTTGTTATTTTCGTTACTGATTTTTTACTTAAATAAGGTCTGTGAGGCTGTAATTTTGGTCTCTGTTTCTGCAAGATTGCCAAAATCTCTACTTATTATTCTGCTTCTTAGTAGGAGTTCTCTGTCCAATACTTTGGATCCTAACTAAATCTTTTCCCCTATATCCAGAATCGACAAAAGTTATGAAGTTAAAGTTGAATTCTTTCTTCTCTATATGGTTTCCTATCGTCAGATTGTTTGCCCTAAAGTCTTGTTTGCCACAACAGTTTCCTGGTTTCTTTTAATAGATCCCTTTTAAAGAAAACTTTCTCAGCTTTAATGGTTGTTCTCAGTGACAACCTAGGTCTGGCTGAAATTATAGCAAAAGTAAAAAACCCTCATATTTAATTTTATGTTTGTAACTTGTTCTTAAAAATTGTCACCAAAATTATGTGTTTTGCCACCTTAAACATACAACTTCTTCCATTTCCATTACTCCTATGTTGTTAATATTAGTCTACTTTATAATGTTATGCAACTAGAATGTAAGTTATTGAAGGCAGCAACCAATATCCAATATATGACTACACTTTTCTGTAGAAATCTTAATTGGTATCTTTTTTTTTTTTTTGGCTGTCCAGTGCACAGCATATGGGATCTTAGTTCCCTAACCAAGGATTAAACCAGTGCCCCCTGCAGTGAAGGCACTGGAAGCTTAGAGTCAACCACTAGACCTCCAGGGAAGTCCCTTAGTTGGTATCTTTGAGCAAGAAGTTTTAAAAGTGGAAAGAAGCACTGGAAGACAGTTAGGATAGAATAAACACAAATGAAAATAGGAAAATGTGCTCTATTTTTCAGAAAAAGGCTTTTTAAAAACTTTAATGGAGGAAACAAAGTCTCATTCCCCAATTTATACAGACCTCCATAATTTTATATCTTGCCATTACATCTATTGCTTGATTAATTAAAAAGAGTTGGGACATTTCTGATTATTTTTTCTCTGGATTTCATTTGTCAACAATGCTTCTTTCTTCCATCATTATACATAACAGAAAAATACTGAATTGCATTTCTTACTAAAAGGAAGTTTTTACTGGAATATTCTCATTGAGTAGCAGAGATTGATATATTTTTATCAGCACTTCCCCACTAGTTACATTACATTACTTTGCATACTGTTCCCATTGACAGTGATATTATGAAAAGCCATAGTGCATGCTGGGTAATACAGACTTTAAGCATTCACACTCCATTAATTAATTCATCACCTAAAAGCTAAGTATTGATTTTTTAATGGTTTTACAAATCTATTTAAGTTTCTGTGATGTGATTAAGAGGATGTGTGTTTACTGTAAATTATCCAACAAGTACAATGGTATTAGTCTCAGAAATAGCAAACAATTTAGCTTCTGAGAAAGGAGGGGAAAAAATTAGTTAAAATATTTTTCCAAATACTGATTATTTATTCAATAGCTATTATAACTTTCTATTAAAAAAGAAAAAACCCTGCTATTTCAAACCATGGTACTATGTTTTTTGATTTGTGATGATAATGAAATCATATACCAGTAACTTTTTCCCCTAGATCCTACTGAAAATTATAGTGGATTAAATATTGTTTAATTGCTAGAGTTGGTCAGAAATTTTTCACTGTAGTTCTTATTTGGAATATTGTGGAGCATGTGGAATTATTTTGCATGTTTCCAACTTCGTTCCTAAAAATTCTAGCTCACAAAACCATGCAGACTATTCTATAATTCTTAGAGTAAAAAGATTTACCTTGTCAACTTACTAAAACCAGAAATCAAGTCATTTATAGGATAAATTGATTCTTAATAGCAAAATAGAAAAATAAAAGACTTTGGAAATGATGTGAGTTTCATTTAGAAGACATGATTTTTTAAGTACAGTTGGAAAAGATAAGAGTCATTTATGTATCTGCACAAAGTTAAGTGTATCCTCTAATGATATTCTACATAAAGTATCATATAGAATGTGACAGTAACATGTGAGGTTTGGCTTATCCTCTTAAAGGAATTTTATTGCAAAGATCCTGGAGATGTTTTACAAAAAATCCTATATCATGTTTTCCTGTAGTATAGTGCAATATAATCCTAAAACTAATTCACCTTGAAGCATTTCAGACATTGCTAATATACACAGCTAAGGAAAGCAGAGAACATTTCTTTCTAAAATTAAAATGGTGAGCAAGAATTATCTGTGAGTGTGGGTGGTGTGTGTATAGAAAAAAAGAGTATGGAAATAATTACATGAAAGAGTTTCAAGTAAAGAGGTTTTTTGTTTTTTGCTTACTGTCAAAGCAGAAAAATATTCTGGTGTTACTTTCCCAGCTAATCTTGACCTCACAACTACCTTGGAAAAAACCTGGTCATTAGATAATTACGTGCTGCCCATTTTCTTTTACTTTATATTTTAGAGGAAGTGGCTGCAGTATTTTTCCCAAGAACAGTTGCCGCTATTATTCAGTTTTTAGATGACATCCAACTGGTAAGGGGAGATGGGAGCTATTTGAAGCCACTCATCATGCAGAGATAAAAAGGCTGCAGAAACTCCTGCTAGGTCTTTTGATAGCATTAATTAGCAGCAGAGTTAAGGTTGGTATATGTCTGTGACTTTCTTAAGACAAAGTTAATGTTTTATTCTCAGTGTGGAAAGAAGAAGGAAAAAAAAACCAACATCAGAATGCTCCCTATTTTATGAATAAGGAAGTGAGACTATTTTGTAATGAAAGCTAAATAAGTGCATGTGCAGTCAATTTGGACTTAGGGAAGGACATACCCTTTTCCTAGGTTTGGTTCCTTTCTAGCTCTTTCCAAATCATCACCATTTGGCATTTCTTAAAAAGTGTGCATAATTAGGGTTTTTAAAAGGCTTTTTATAGGTTATGAAGCAGTTCTCTCATTTGTGGTTAACTTCAAATAAGTTTTTGGACTCTGAAAAGGAAATTAAGCGTTACTTATTTACGTATTTCTGCACACAGCCCATCCGTTCTGCATCTGTGTACTTCAATAACTACAGACCCACAGTTCTAAAGTATGCCACCTACAGAGGGTCATCAGAGATCTCTACTATCTAAGTTCTCATTTCTGAAAATGTACTCCATACAACGTCAGCTTGCCAAATGGCTGAGTGGTAATGAATCTGCCTGCCAACGCAAGAGACACAGGAGACATGGGTTCAACCCCTGGGTCAGGAAGATCTCCTGGAGGAGGAAATGGCTCTCTACTCCAGTGTCTATGCCTGAAAACTCCCATGAACAGAGGAGTCTGGCAGGCTACTGTCCATGGGGTCACAAAGACCCAGATATGACTGAGCAACTGAGCACAAACAGGACTGATAACAGTAACTGCTTTTTAATCAGGCTCTCAGTGCTGGGAAACATTTATGTTCTGTTGAGGAAATTTGATGCTATGTTTTGTTCAACTCAAAACATGTTGAGTAATACATGATTGACTGTCTTCCAGTGAGGGTAGTAAAAAGTCAATTTCTTGACAATGAAATCATTTTAATGACAGTACAGTTCTTAGAAATCCTGATAGTCTTGCACTTGGAACCATGATTGTTTGATTCTGAAGTATTAGTTATGTTGACAGAATCTTGACTTTTTGTTTGGCATTATCAACCACCTAAAGAAATTATTTTTTTTAATAACTTTTCTCTTGCCTCCATTGGATATTTATATGAGTACCTTTCCTTGACAATCAGCATTCTGTAGCATAGATGTGTATATCATGCTGGAAAAATGTATCTTTAAAGGCAAAATTTGATTGTATTTTCAATTTTAATTCTTTTCTTCACCACTGAATCAAAATTCAAAGACATATTATCAACTTCCAACTGTTTCCTCTAATTAATGTGGTAAGTGGATTGTCATCTTTGTGCAGCTTCTTTTGTTATGTGACAATGCCTGTCCTTGTTGATCAGATAGCTGAAACTATGCCAGTTAGGAACCAAATGCTATTTCAAGTTTATATTGTTTTTTAGAATAATCATTATTTAAATGAAAAGCCAATTGTTTTATCCAACTACAATATAAAAATATCTGCTAGTACATAGATAGTAATTAAACCTCCACTTTGTATGCCACTGAGACAATCTCCAAGTGTGCCTTCAGATTAGAGAATATTGCCAATTGATTATTCTGCTGTCTCTCTGAAAAAATTAGTATGAAGTGTGCAGGTTGTACAACTTAGCAATACCCTGACTTGCATCTAGTTGTGTACTGTTGAATGACACCTTTTCACACTGAAAGGAGTATTTTGCCCTGTTCTGGAAATGCTTCTTGCAATATAAGAAAGGTCACTGTACTTTGAAAATGACAAGAAATCTCATCACTTATTTATGAATGAATTTATGTGATTCATTAACATAGCTTCATAATAGATAACACTCTGAACAATTAAAGTAAAATGGATTGAGTCTCCAATAAAAATCTTATTTTCAGTTATTTGAAATTTGAAAATAAAAGGATATATGTAATACATACAAAATAATTTTATATAATAAGAATAAAAGGAATATTGATTCCTTTTATATTTTAGTGACTATATTATGAAACATTATTTTTATGACATTTTGATAAAATTCAATATAATAGTAATAATCAAATAAATTTAGCACATAAAAAGAATAGCATTTTATTTATAAAAATTAGTTAGGACAAACTCTACCCTAACAGTATGTTAGTCAAGATAAATTGACCACATTATTCCTTACAGCTTATGTTAAACCTTAAAAATGTAACATAAAAATATATCTGTGAAAAGAATAATTAATTTACATTTCACATTTGTGAAAGGTATACTGTGATACAAAATATTCTAATGTGTTTTCCAGGAAAGCATCAAACTGCCAGCAGAGGACTTATTATCCAAATGTGTATTTACTATCCAGCAGTGTGTTGCCAACAACATTTAGAAAGACTTTAGAAAAGATGGAATCTGTCTTATTCATCAGTATGTCCTTAGTGTTGAATACAATGTCAGACACACAGCAAGTGCATAATAAACCTCATTTAGGTGATGTTAATAAGTCAATATGAGACTGCATGACACTGAGAACCCAATATTATGGTGTCCAAAATGAGGGCTTCCAATAGCTTGCCTTTCATATGAGTAATTGGTTTGGATTGAGTGAGCTTGATGGGCTCTGTAGAGTTTATCATGTTCCTGGATCTGGGCTGCATTTCTGAGATGGAATGGTCATGGCAGGACTTCCCAGGTGGTACAATACTGGAGTGGGTTGCCATGCCTTCCTCCAGGAGATCTTCCTAACCCAGGGATTGAACTCCCATCTCCTGTTTGGCAGAGGGATTCTTTACCACCGCACCACCTAGAAAGCCCATATGAGTGTGTGTGTGTGTGTATGTAAACAATGCAATTAAGATACTAGTTTTAATAGTTACTAAATGGCTAGCACTTGGTTCAGAAATTTTAATTCTAGTCCAAAGAAAGTGATGGTCACCATTTCAATTCAAATAATGGCAACCACTGCAAAATTTAAAGACAGGAGCAGCATAACCAAAAAAGAGTTTTAGAAAACTTGCAGGTAACTAAGCCTGTGTATGTGAGAGAAAAAGTGTGATACTGACAGTTTGTAAATTTATGCTATGCCCCCCCTAGGGCTTTGGTGTCATTTTGAGATGATGTTGGAATTGAGAATATCAACAATATGTCACAGGCAGAGATGATCCATGCAGTGATCAGATTTCTCATTTAATCTCTCATTAGCTAAGAAACATCAGATAGTCTGCTGAGAAAAAAAAAAATGGTATTCCTATACCCTGTGTGTGTTTATAAATATCTACTAATACATTAAGATGAGCATTGAAAATAATTCACTAAATGATAGCTGTAATGAAGTGTGAAATAAATTATTGTCTTTATTGGTGATAGAGATTATTGTGCTGGGCACAAAACATATTTATCATTGGAGCCTTGACAGTACAGACCTGCTATAATAAAGGAACTATAAAATAAGCTACAAGGCAAACATATGAAATTAATTTGCTATTTAACTCTATATGGTAGATATGATTAAGACACTATCACCAGGGTCAGAAGGTGCCTTTGAGGATGTTTGGATTCCCAGACAGTAGCTGAGGGATCCATTGAAACCGTGCAAACTTGCAGCTGCTTCCCAAGATCTGAGGCAGAAACTTTAAGTGAAGGGATTTTCTTAGGAGTATGTCTCAAATATGAGCACCGTGATGATTTGGTTAAATTCATATCCAGCTCATCAAAATGTTGCAGTGTTTTTAGGTCACTATCAAAATTCAGTTATTTTCAGGGAAAAGAAAATCATACCATCTTCAGAAAGTTTCTTGTAACTATTTCACATGGCACCCATACATTTGCTACCAACACTCCTTATCACACACAAAAAATCTTACTCCAAAGCCTAACGTGTTATCTCCAAAGAACTATTCTGACATTTTGCAAAGGGAGGAAAGGCTGGTCATCGTGAATAACAATTTTGAAATTGTTTGCCATTTGGAGACATTTCTCTTTACATTAATTTTAGTACATGCTAATTTATAAGTAGGGCTTCCTGGTGGTTCAGAGGTAAAGAATCTGCATGCCAATCCAGGAGATACAGGTTCAATCCCTGAGTTGCGAAGATTCCATGGAGAAGGAAATGCCTACCCACTCCAGTATTCTTGTCTGGAAAATTGCATGGACAGAGGAGCCTGGTGGGCTACAGTCTCAGTTCAGTTCAGTTTAGTCGTTCAGTCGTGTCCAACTCTTTGCGACCCCATGAACTGCAGCACGTCAGACCTCCCTGTCCATCACCGACTCTCAGAGTTCACTCAAACTCACGTCCATTGAGTCAGTGATGCCATCCAGCCATCTCATCCTCTGTCATCCCCTTCTCCTCCTGTCCTCAATCCCTCCCAGAATCAGGGTCTTTTCCAATGAGTCAACTCTTCGAATGAGGGGGCCAAAGTATTGGAGTTTCAGCTTCAGCATCAGTCCTTCCAATGAACACCCAGGACTGGTCTCCTTTAAGATGGACTGGTTGGATCTCCTTGCAGTCCAAGGGACTCCCAAGAGTCTTCTCCAGCACCACAGTTCAAAAGCATCAATTCTTCAGTGATCAGCTTTCTTCACAGTCCAACTCTCACATCCATACATGACCACTGGAAAAACCATAGCCTTGACTAGACGGACCTTTGTTGGCAAAGTAATATCTCTGCTTTTGAATATGCTATCTAGGTTGGTCATAACTTTCCTTCCAAGGAGTAAGCATCTTTTAATTTCATGGCTACAATCACCAATCACCATCTGCAGTGATTTTGGAGCCCCCAAAAATGAAGTCTGACACTTTCCACTGTTTCCCCATCTATTTCCCATGAAATGATGGGACCAGATGCCATGGTCTTCATTTTCTGACTGTTGAGCTTTAAGCCAACTTTTTCACTCTCCTCTTTCATTTTCATCAAGAGGCTTTTTAGTTCCTCTTCACTTTCTGCCATAAGGGTGGTGTCATCTGCATATCTGAGGTTATTGATATTTCTCCTGGTAATCTTGATTCCAGCTTGTGCTTCTTCCAGCCCAATGCTTCTCATGATGTACTCTGCATAGAAGTTAAATTAGCAGGGTGACAATATACAGCCTTGATGTACTCCTTTTCCTATTTGGAACCAGTCTGTTGTTCCATGTCCAGTTCTAACTGTTGCTTCCTGACCTGCATATAGGTTTCTCAAGAGGCAGTTCAGGTGGTCTGGTATTCCCATCTCTTTCAGAATTTTCTACAGTTTATTGTGATCCACACAGTCAAAGGCTTTGGCATAGTCAATAAAGCAGAGATAGATCTTTTCCTGGAACTCTCTTGCTTTTTCAATGATCCTACAGTTTATGGGGTCGCAAAAGAGTGGACATGACCTAGCGACTAAATAATAACAAATTCATAAGTAGTATTTGTATCATTAATAAGACAGTACACTACTCAAGGCAAGTAGAATATATATGTTGTTCCTGTTTATTTTAACTGAAATTGACTTTGAACTGTGCACCATAATGTATTTTTGACCACTTACTACATGTTGACTCTTACTTAAAATTAATTTATCACTATAAATCTTAGTTAAGTTGCATATTAGTTACATTGTATATATTTTTTCATTTTCAGAATAATGAGACAGGAAGATGTATGTACACCATAATTCCTCTTAGGGAGAACACTGCCTTTGGGAAAATTATTTAATCCATGCTTTGTGCAGCCTGGGAGTGCTTGTCTTTTCCCTCCCTGGAGCCTAGGAGCTGTCTCACACTAAGATGTCAGAACATGTGCTAAACTCTTCTACATAATAGGAGGAGAAAAGTGGGCAGTTCTTGAGGGAAGTCCAGAATAGAAAAATAGGGAATCAGGATGTTGGGTATGACATATTATGAAAAAATGTATTTGTTTTAGTACTGAGTGAAAACACACAGTGGCCTAAAAAGCCACTTAAAAATATTTTAAAACTTAGCACCAGTTGAATAGAAGAAAATAGTTTACATGTGTTGACGGTGGTTATTTTAAATGGTGGGATTAGATGACTATTCTTTTCTCTTTATAATTTTTGTGCATTTTCTATGTTTTCATAATAGGCTTATATTATTTTTAAATCTTTCACTGTAAAATGCTAACTGTTACCAAGCTGCATAAAATGTATGTGTGTGTGGTGTCTAGGTAAGTGTGTTAGTATGTATATGTGGGCCTGGGAGTTTCCGTGTGTGTGTGTGTGTGTGTGACTTTCTTTTATTTACCAAATGCAAGTTATGTGACACTGAAAAAAGTTATTTAACTTTTCTGTATCTCAGTTTTCTCTTCTTTAAAATAGGGATAATACTATTTCTTTACAATACTACAATAATACTACTTCTTTTTAATATCAATTCTTTCACAGAAATACGTGAAGACTAAATTAGTTAATGTTTGAAAAGACAGAAGATGCTCAATAAATATTAGCTTTCTTTATTGCCATTATTCTTGTTATTGTATGGGCAGTTTATAGATAGGTATGTGTACATAGACAGACAGACTCCAAATAAATTTAATAAAACATTAACATCTGTTAACATTCACTGATGGGATTATAGGACATTATTTTCCTACTTTATATAACTTTTTAATTTCCAGAATAAACATCTATTATTTCCACAATTAGAAAAAAATATTTTGAAATGTGAGTTTCTATTCTTTGAGAAATTTTGTTATCTTATTCTTTTGAAGAGAGTATAGTATTTTGCTTGCCTGAAATGGTATAAAATATCTGAGACACATTTTAAGAGCAAGATGCTGAAGTGCAGGGGAAATACCGTTTATGGAGATTTCTTCTTTGCTTTCTCCAGCTGTGCCCTTAGGAGATGGAGTTACCTTCTGGGTGAACTATTTTAACTTCTTGATTTATTAGGTCTGTAGGAACAACACACTCTTCTTGTGATACTTGCTAGCAAAAGCAAAAAGAGACACCTCCTCAATATAGCACATATATTACGTTGACTATCTTCAGTTTTGTGTCCAAATTTCAATGATATTTCAGTAATCACAGACTATGGAGAATCAGGAAGCTGATACCAGAGTCCTGGCACTGGCTTGATGCTAAAAGAATTATTGTCTGTGGAGTCAGATAGAGTCAGAGAAGGGAGGTGTGTCCTGGGTCCATCCAAGAAAGAAGACTGGATCAGACATACATTTCCTCTTTGGATGGGGACTTTGGATGTTACTTGCACACACCAAGGCTGATGGGAGATTCACTAAACTACGGGGTAGCCCTTTCTGCTTCCCTGTCATTACTGAAGAGGCTGTGGGGTATTGAAAAGCTCGTGAGATCTCGAGGACATTTCTACAGATACCAGATGAACGTAAGCCATGGAATTCTGAGAGAAGAGCATAGACACAGCATCTCTCTAGTTCAGAGAAAATCTCCATGCATCTTAAAATATACATGTATTTTGATAAAATATACATGTATTTTGATATGTGGCTACTCATATGGGGTGGTTGTGTTTCACTAATACATTTCCAGAGAATGACTGCCCCGAAAGAGTCAATAACAGCAACAACAACCAAAATAATAATGCATGTGCTAGCTCATTGGGAAACCTGCAACAGCATCCATCTTAAGCTACCTCCAGAATCGAATTCTGCCCTCAGCAGTTACCAGTCTCCAAAGGATGACTGGGAAGATTTACTAACAGTTTGCACCAAAATAGTTCTTATTATCCTCCAGAGGATTTTCATCTATAAAAGTAATGGAGATGATAAGCAAATGGCCATTTTTGAGATTGCATCCAAGTACTGCATTTCAGACTCTTCTGTTGACCATGATGGCTACTCCATTTCTTCTGAGGGATTCCTGCCCGCAGTAGTAGATATAATGGTCATCTGAGTTAAATTCACCCATTCCAGTCCATTTTAGTTCACTGATTCCTAGAATGTCAATGTTCACTCTTGCCATCTCTTGTTTGACCACTTCCAATTTGCCTTGATTCATGGACCTGACATTCCAGGTTCCTATGCAATATTGCTCTTTACAGCATTGGACTTTGTTTCTATCATCAGTCACATCCACAGCTGGGTATTGTTTTTGCTTTGGCTCCATCCCTTCTTTCTTTCTGGAGTTATTTCTCCACTGACCTCCAGTAGCATATTGGGCACCTACTGACCTGGGGAGTAGCTCTTTCAGTATCCTATCATTTTGCCTTATACTGTTCATGGGGTTCTCAAAGCAAGAATATTGAAGTGGAGCTGAAACTCCAGTACTTTGGCCACCTCATGCGAAGAGTTGACTCATTGGAAAAGACTTTGATGCTGGGAGGGATTGGGGGCAGGAGAAGAAGGGGACGACCAAGGATGAGATGGCTGGATGGCATCACTGACTTGATGGATGCGAGTCTGAGTGAACTCTGGGAGTTGGTGATGGACAGGGAGGCCTGGCGTGCTGCAGTTCATGGGGTCGCAAAGAGTCAGACACGACTGAGCAACTGAACTGAACTGAACTGAATGTAAATGGCCTCCGCCTTAACAAGCTACTGCTTTGAAATAGCAGCATTTAAGCCTAACTTAAGGCTACCAGCTAAAGAGACTGATCAGTTTCCTGGAAGATAACTCTATGGTAACAGAAAACCTGCAGACCAATGTGGTCCAGTAAGAAAGCCCAGTTAGCAGTGGGGAGAGCTGTTCCTAGGGACATTGGTTGTGTGTGTGCATGTATGCTCAGTTGTGTCTGGCTCTTGGTGGCCCCATGGATTGTAGCTTGTCAGGTTCCTATGTCCATGAAATTCTACAGGCAAGAATACTGGAGTGGGTTGCCATTTCCATCTCCAGGGGATCATCCCAACCCAGGGATTGAATGCTTGTCTCCTGCCTTGATAAGTGGATTCTCTACCACTGCACTGCCTTAAACCATAAGTCCCAGCCCAAGTTCCACTCATTGGGGTAGCAGGAGCCTTGGAAACGTTTGAAGGGGAGGGTCTATCATTTTTTAAGGGCTATTTTGAAAATGACCATTATGGACATATGAAACACTAGGTTGTTGAAGCTGATTTTCCAAACCACTGCTTAGACTACAACCTGCCTTTATACTTGGACAACCCCAGAGAATTGAGCAATAAGCCGTGTCAATGGGTCTTAGAAGCACAGACTTTCTAACAGTGCAGGAGAATTAGAGGAGGAAAATGGAATGATACTGCATAGGAACTGACTAGACCTGCTTCGTGGTACATCTAAGATATCTCCTGGGTAGTATTTTAAGATACTGTAGTTCCTGAAAATGTTGTGTATATATTGGTAGACATGGGTAGAGCACAGAATTTGCCAGCTATAGGTTATAAAAGATTCAGGTTCTACCAGGTGTCTCACCAAACTTAGCTTGTTGCTAGAGCTTTCAGAGATTGACATGGTTCCATTTTACCTACTACAGAAAAATTTTTTCTAGACATTATTTGATTTAAAAAGAGAAGAAGTTTCACCACTATTATTTATGTTGAAAGGTCTTTCCAGGTGGCACTAGTGGTAAAGAATCTGGCTGCCAATGCAGGAGACACAGGTTCGATCCCTGGGTCAGGAAGATCCCCTGGAGAAGGAAATGGTAACCCACTCCAGTACTGTTGCCCAGAGAATTCCATGGACAGAGGAGCCTGACGGACTACAGTATATAGGGTCTCAAAGAGTCAGTCAGACACTACTGAAGTGACTTAGCACGCATAACAAAATGTAGACATTATCTGAAACAAATTGTCTCCATGGAAAATTAAACCAAGAATTACTATCAATCAACAGTTATATCAAGGAAGGAAATATGAAAGGTCCTAGCTATTTTCTTTGATACAAAATGATAGAAAAAATAATTTTTAAAGATAAGCCCAAATCATCCAAACTTTTTTTCAATCAAGGTGGCAAACTAACACATTAATTGACATTAAGGTACACCTTGAACTTACTACTAAATTGGGTCAGAGTCATCCAGCTTCCTCAGAAGTTATCATGAATAGACAGAGATAAAAGCAAAAACACTTAGTTCAAAGAGATCTGATGCCTATCTGTCAAAGTCCTGCTGCCTAATTCTCCATGGCTGTTAGGCTCAAGATTATTTTTTCCAATAACAATTAGACTGCCAGACACATTAACCTACCCCCATCTTGTGATCTTTTAAGTGCAGTTCTATTCACCTACACTAGTTCTCTAAAAGCTACTCATTTTTAAGCTATTCAATCATTTACACTTAAAACTGATCAAAATCGACAGAGGTTCAACACAGCACCACAGGTGATGGTATCTCCTGCTACTAATGCTTCATGCGAGTGGTTGGTTGCAGTGCATTGGTGTCAAGACAGAAAAATGGTATCAGAACAGTTTCAAAGACCTAGGGAAACTTTCAAACTAAACTACAATTACATATCCGATTTTGCATAACACTCTAAGCATAGTTTAAATAGTTTATTTTCTGTCTGGTGGAAGATATTTTGCCAGGCCCTATTTTTTTGTTTTGTTGTTATGAAGTCTTATGTTTTACTTTCCCATTTTGTTAGCTCCTATCTCTGCTCATGCAGGGTCTCATATGTACAGGTTTATTTTACATTTTCTGTAGCATCATATATTAAACAAAAATAGAGAGGTCATTTATTCAAGGTAATACAAGCATCATTTTAAAATATTGCTAACTCAACATCATTGAAAATATCAACTTTTAAAATCCTTTTGGTTCATGATGTGAGATTAAATTCCACTTGTCAGAGAAAACTATCCATCCTTAATTCAGTGGCCTGTCCTCAATGGTGGGCTGTAATTCCTTTAGACACCAGAAATGGGTTTATACACATAAGTTTATTGAAAAAAAAAAAGGCAGATCATTGTGATTTAATGATGTGAATACCTTCTCTTTTAATTTATCTTCAGTAGAAAACATCATACCGAAGATGTATTTTGGATGGTATAGAAGAAAAGATTGATCTTATAAGATGATAATCTGTTGAGCTTTATGGCATTGGGAAAGCAGACTAGGCTTCATAGGAAATGTAAGAAAAACTGAGATAAACCATTTTGTTATATTACTTTACTATTAACAGCTTTTTGTTCTCATTAAGTTTGATTCTGTCTTTGATGAAGATGAGGGGCTGGACATATGAATTGCCCTTGAGGTTATTCTATGAACAGACATAGCAGTGGAACCCAGTTTCTATTCTGAGGATGAAAGGGGTGCTCTGGGTATTTACTAAAGAGTATAGCTCTGTTTGAGCATCAAGAGTTAACTAAAAGGAAAATGTTAGGGCATAAGTAGTATTCTCCAGGTCTCTATTGATATCTGTATATGTTTTTCTAAGGTTTTAAATTCACAACATAGAATTACTCCTACATTTGTGAGTTTAGCATTAATAGCAATAGGCTGTCTTTTAAACCTCTCAGCATAAGTCATTGTGAAATTATCAAGATTATCTTAATTCTGAAATTTTACTTTCAGAAGCATGTAAAGTTGGGATATCCAACTGCCATCAACTCCAGTTTTGATCTTAAGCAAAACACTTAACAATTATGCCTCAGTCCTTGTTGTCCTAGCTTTATCTACCAAGTCAACTGGCATGAACTTGATTGGACCCAAGTTAATTCCTAAGACTATCTTACAATTGCTCCTTATAGAAAATAATTGATGTAACCTTTACAGCATCAGGGCCCATCACTTCATGGGAAATAGATGGAGAAACAGTGGAAACAGTGTCAGACTTTATTTTTTTAGGCTCCAAAATCACTGCAGATGGTGACTGCAGCCATGAAATTAAAAGACGCTTACTCCTTGGAAGAAAAGTTATGAAAAACCTAGATAGTATATTCAAAAGCAGAGACATTACTTTGCTGACTAAGGTCCATCTAGTCAAGGCTATGGTTTTTCCTGTGGTCATGTATGGATGTGAGAGTTGGACTGTGAAGAAGGCTGAGCACTGAAGAATTGAATCTTTTGAACTGTGGTATTGGAGAAGACTCCTGAGAGTCTCTTGGACTGCAAGGAGATCCATCCAGTCCATTCTGAAGGAGATCAACCCTGGGATTTCTTTGGAAGGAATGATGCTAAAGCTGAAACTCCAGTACTTTGGCCACTTCATGCGAAGAGTTGACTCATTGGAAAAGACTGATGCTGGGAGGGATTGGGGGCAGGAGGAGAAGGGGACGACAGAGGATGAGATGGCTAGATGGCATCACTGACTCAATGGACGTGAGTCTGAGTGAACTCCGGGAGTTGGTGATGGACAGGGAGGCCTGGCGTGCTTCAATTCATGGGGTCGCAAAGAGTCGGACACGACTGAGCGACTGAACTGAACTGAACTGAACTGAACATCCACAGCATTCTTACCTCCAGGATACTTTAGTTTCAGTATCAATATAATAACAGTACTTCCTGAATGTACTTCGACATGCAATTTGGGGTTGAGACATCCTTCTCTTTTTTAAATATCATACACTAAAATCTAAAACATGTTCCACTTTCCCATCCTAATTTTATCTTTATGTGTACATTTGAATTTTAGTGTACAGCTGAAGAGCTGAGTTGCGTGCATGTGCCAGAATAAAGGAATCTTATTTCTCTTGTTTAATTCACTACATAAAATTAATGGCATACTGTAATACCGAACTCTAGAGCAACACACTACAAAACTGTGCCAGTGGACATTCAAACATTATTTCCCAGTTTAGTCCTTTGCTGGACAGATTTCCTGTGCCTGCCTCATTTGAACACATTTAGTCATTTGTCATCAGACTCCAAATTTAACTGAGTTAACATATTTTATTTAATCTCCCCCAAAGGAAATATATTGAACTTCCCTAAAATAGCAGGGCTTTTTTGGGCAAAGAGGCTTCACAATAAATCACACACACACAGCTAACACTTTAATATCCTGCATATATGTAAGGAAAACAACTGCCAAAGTAGTTTAAAGTATAATGAAACATCACCTTCCTACCACGCATGAGTACTTGCCTTTCTATTTTCTTGTTATATCTTTTTGAGGAAAGGTAAAAATATCTTCTTTATTTTAAAACATCGCTTTTAATATTTTTGAAAATATTCTGTAAATATAGTTTGTTCTTTCCATATATGTTTGGAATAGAGGTTTCTTATCTCACAAAGTGGCACATATTCAAGCAAGTATTTAGTAGAAATGCAAGAACAGCCTCAAAAACTTATGACTTGACGTAAGGAGGAAAAGAAGCAGTGACTACTGCCCAAAGGGAGAACTACAACCAAATATATTTATTCTACTGAATAATCTGAGTGGAGTATTTATATGTCAAAGTCAGGGCTAAGGTTTGCAATAGGTGTTTGACAGCCCCTAAATGTTTCTGTTTAAGAAGCTTGTTAAGTTCTGAATAGTGGAACAGCCTGGTTTCAGACAAGAAGACCTAAACACATATCCCAGGGATATAAATTATGAAAATAGAAGATGAACTATGTAAATAGAAGATAAGTGCTTTAGAATAAACAGTAATAAGAAAAAGACTTTTTGCCCCAGAACAAGATTGAAAGGGAAAAAGTCTGTAAGTCAACCACTGATTTTTACTCTTCAGCATTGAGCATATTTTTGGTTAGAATGGAAGAGGTTTAGTTCTAAAATAAAATGAATTTTTCATTTTTCGACATATCCTATATTGAAACATGAGTTCTCATGTGAGTTGACTCGTGATTTTCTATATATTCCTCCTCATTGATTATTATCAACTCTTAGTTACTTTCTCTAAACTTCAGACATCAAATTTTCATCAATATTCAAGCTAAATTGTCAGCCAAGTAAAAAATAGTTGAGATCATTATTAATATTTCAAGCAAGAGGTTGCTATATTTGAATTTTATGCTGTGACCTCTTTTCCACAATCATATATTATTTAGGAGGTATAATGTCAAGTTTTCATCATACATATTTTGACAGATTTTCTTCATTCAGACCATCTTAATAAAGCATGGTTTTCACTTTATTAGGCATGGTGGAGGATATAAGCATGACTCTGCCCTCAAGATGCTTACATGAGATTAGGAAAAATAGAAAATATACACCATAAAATAAACTCACATTAAGCTTCATGAGGCTGCTTTCATTTGAAGACATACTATGTTGATTTTTGTGATGAAAAGAGTTTTGACTTTAACATCCAATGACCATAGTGAGTGCTGACTCTAATACTGGTAACTTTGTAGCTTTGGGCATGTGATTTTAACTTTTCCTCTTTGTCTGCAAAACTGGACTAGTAATATCTACATTACACAGTTACAGCTGGGATTGGAGATACTGTAGATGATGTGCCTGACATGTAGTTGGAGGAAGACAATTCTCCATGATTGTCCCATATTTCAAGCCCTCTGAGAAAAGGCATTTATAGCCAATGTTTATATAAGGAGATATTCAGGAAAGTAAAGCTGAATATATCCCCTCCCTGAAGACATCCTGGGACAATAAAGGTAAAGAACTTCCCTTCCCTTCCATTCCAGGGTAATCATCCTAAAGATGCCTTTACCCTCTTCTCCTGGGAACATTTGCTTACAATTTAGCTCAATGATTTCTCTTCCTTTCTAGAGGAGAGAATGGGCATGTTACCAGCAGCCCTATATACGATCAGAGTTTCCTAATTTTGGAGTTCCTTTCCTTTGATGCACAAGCAGCATCTGGCACTCACAACATAACCCTGTGGGAACTGGAGCCTTAAGGAATCCATGCAAAATATTGCTCTTGCTGCTGCTTTGTTGTGTGTAATAAATGGCCTTTGTCCCTGACCCAGATACATATAGTTGGTGGATGAGTTTATGTATGCACAGATAGACAGACAGATAAACAGACATAAACTGTCAGGTTAAATTTTTAGCTTGCAAGTACTCTAAACTTTCAGACTATTTACATCTTAATACTAGTTCCTTGGAGAAGGCAATGGCCACCCACTCCAGTACTCTTGCCTGGAAAATCCCATGGACGGACCCTGGTAGGCTGCAGTCCATGGGGTCGCTGGGAGTCGGACATGACTGAGTGACTTCACTTTAGCTTTTCCTTTCATGCATTGGAGAAGGAAATGGAAACCCACTCCAGTGTTCTCGCCTGGAGAATCCCAGGGACGGAGGAGGCTGGTGGGCTGCCATCTATGGGGTCGCACAGAGTCGGACACGACTGAAGCAACTTAGCAGCAGCAGTAGTTCCTTAGGCTTCCCAGGTGGCATTAGTGGTAAAGAACCCACTTGCCCAGTGCAGGAGACATAAGAGACACTGGTTCAATCCCTGGGTTGGGAAGATCCCCTGGGGTAGGGCATGGCAACCCACTCCAGTATTCATGTCTGGAGAATCCTATGGACAGAGGAGGCTGGTGGACTATGGTTCATAGTGTCTCAAAAAGTTGGACACAACTGAAATGACTTAGCACGCAAGCAGTAGTTCCTTAAAATTTAGTCATTATTATTAGTAAACTACTATACCCATAATTTAAAAGGCATTATTATTATCAAAGAAAGTATCAAATAAGATAGAGTATTAGAGCTGAGTCTTTAAGGATGGGTAGAATGAAACCCCTGACAAATGGTGTGAGAAAGCGTTGCAAATATCAGGAATAATATGGACAAGGCTATGTGCAGGAGCTGAATCATTGCTGGGCTCATCATAGAAACAACCATATATTCTGATGAAGTACAAGTGGCACATGGAAGAATAGACAGGAACAAACCAAAGAAAGCTTGATTTGAGAGCATGTGTTGCCTCCCTGGATAAGTAGTTTGAAAAACATTAGCTAGCAATGGAAAAAAAAAAATTACACTTTAGCAAACAGTAGGACATTCAAAAATCAATACTTAAGATAACTCCATTAGTAGTATATATTAGGGAGAACTGAAGATGGAGAAACTGGACAAGAGACCTTTCAAGTAATCCAAAAGAGGAGTAATGTGGCCTAAAATCAGTCATGGCCGTGGAAGCAGGTCTGGGAGAAGTCAGAGTAGTGAAATGCTTAGGGTCCTGGTTTTAGGTCAGTGTTTTTCTGGTCTTTGTCTCAAAGAGTCTGATCTGTGCATGATCTTTCAGAACACACACAGCAGACTCAGGGTTCTGCTGCATATCATTTTCTAATGGTTTGGGAATGAACTAAGTTCACAGTTCTTGGATTAGCAGAAGTGAACCAGGCTTTACAGAGCATATGAGAAGTAAGTTTGGCTGCACGTGACCCAAATGCTAATATAAAAATGTAACTAAACTTTTCACCTCCCATAATCTCTACATTACTGTACAGCTCTCTCCAAATGGTCCAAGGTGGCTGTTTGGACCATTATCCAGTCCAGCCTCCTTACGCCAAAGAGCAAGATGAAAAAAGGAGCTAAAGAAGCACACTTTAGAAATAGTTCATGAAGGAAACTTTCACTTAACATCTTTTGAATAAAACGCAGGCCTACATAAAACTTCAAGGGAAGAAGGGATATGCAGTATTTTAGCTGGCAGCAAGGTACCCAGATAAAAACTGGTTCTGTTATTCAATGCAAGGGAAAGAGGGCTATCTCCTAGGCGACTACACAGAGCAGTGCTATGGAAACCCAGTTTCCCTCAGTCTTTATGAGCTGCTTCAGATCAAAGCTCAGGGTTTGGGTCTTCCCTGGTGGCCCAGTAGTTAAGACTTGCCTTCCAATTCAGGGGACGCAAGTTCCATCCCTGATCAGGGAACTAGGATTCTGCTTGCGTTGGGGCAAGCCAATGCACCACAACTCCTGAGCCTTTGTGCTAGAAAGCCTATGCTCCACAATGAAAAGTCTGAGCTCTGCAACCAGAGGAAGCCTGCTTGCAACAATGAAGACCTAGTGAAGCCAAAATTTAAAAAACAAATTAAAACTTTTTAAAATTAATTTTTATAAAATCTCAAGATTTCCCCCAATAAAGATTGGACTTGCTCAAACTAGATTTCCGTAATATGACACTCACTGTCATAGTGACCTCTTGACTCAGAATCTACCTTCACTGACGAGTATTGTCCAAAGAGCTCTAAGCCATCATTTTAGCCAGTGGTATACTTCTCAACCAAATAAAATATAAAGAGGAAGCTTGGCGTTTGTTGCTATCTTCATTTCATAGTTTAACAAGGTTGGTTTGTTGGTTTGTTTTTCTGAATTTCCTTGGCAAATGAGACATACCACAAGATGAGATCGAAGGTGTTGAATGTCAGAGAGAATTATCAAGGATCTTCCAAAGGTATGAACAATGAAAAAGGATAGAGGGCTGAGGAAAGTTTTCAGAAGTATCTGGAAGTTGACCAAGGCCCTGAAGAATAGCAGAATTTAGAATACGTAGAGATAGAAGGAAGAGAGAAGGAGTGTTTAAGGGGAGGAGAATAAAGCTAGAGGGATGAAAGCACAAGGCAAGAATGTAACATGTGACTCCTGGAGGCAGGGCTACTCGAAGGGAAATGGGGAAGGCAGGCGACACAGTTCCTGATGAGATCACGAAAGGTTTTTAATTCTGAGTTCCAGCATCTGTGATTTATTCTAAGCATTAGACGACCGTTTTCTGTGGAAGGCATTTCACTGCTCTCTGTTCAGAGTCGATGTGGACACACAGGAAAAGAAACAGGGGAACGAGTTAAGTAGTGAGATGAGCAGAACAGGGGTAAGGTGGAACATTCTGCTGACATCCAGCCTCAGGACTGCTCTTAGGGCTAGAGAAAGCATATCACCTCCTGGGGATGGGCAGACCGTTCTGTAGGAGAGAACCTCAGGCAGAGAGAGGAGAGGGCACCCCCAGGCTGCTTTCTCCCTCCCTTAAGCAGAGAGAAACTGTCCTTTCAGTTCCCAAACCACCAAATTCCCATGACTGATATAACTCAGAGAACTGAAGTTCAACAAATGTTTGGCTGTTAAGAGAGCTATACAGCCACGGACATTGTGAAACAGCAATAAAATATTTATTGGGCACATAATGAAATCTAACTATATTTAAAGCAAAACAAAACTGTGTACTCAAGACCACCATGAGCTTTCATGTAAATTTAGACCTTGACCTGACTCTATAAAAGCTATTAACTATTCTTGGGCATGGCTAAAGTAAAATTAAAGGTGCTATTTTCACATAAAAATACCTATAAATACAGCTTTGAATGTATAAGAATAGGAGAAATGTACATGAAAATCAAGTCTATCTTGACATAGAATTGTATTTTTTTTAATTCATGTAATTTAAACAGAATGCTACAGTGTAGTTAAATGCTTGATTAAGCCAAACCACATCACTGGAAAACTTTATTTTGATTTGATTGTGTTTAATTTGACTTTGCATTCCCAGGTTAATTGTGATGAGAATTTAAAATCATTTAAACTCAATTTAAAGCATTTCTCCTGTTTTACTTTTCTGTCTCTCATAAAATCTTTTGGTGATAGGAAAACCTAGAAACACAAGTAAAACTGCCTCATCCCTAACCCATTACTGTTTCTCTAACGTCCAAAGGTCCTTAAAAAGTACAGAGCAGTTTAATTTGGTCCTAGGAAATTAAGAATGCTATCAATGACCATCAATAACTTCAGATTTTCTGTCATATCTATACCCACACTTAGTTTAGAGGAATCTGTTAATTTTAAGTATCCTTTCTAAGCCTAGATGTATGAAAGTAACATCATGGTAGAAGGTCAGGAAGCTCTAGACTCTAAAGACCCTGATTGTCATATTCAAAAATGTGTTTTGTTTTAAACTCTCCAACCTCAGTTATGCTTTTCCTAATACAAGACCCACTATTAGTTTTCAACTCCTGACTTTTGGTTTTGCTTGTTTATTCTCAATGGTCCAATCACTCTGATAGTTGAAAATCAATCCCCCTCAACAACTGGCCATATTCAGATGTGAATATTTATGTAATATACATAAATATACACCAGATGTAAAAATAATATTGTGAATATAAATTGTATACATTTTACATATATGTAAATACATATAAAATATATACACATTTTATATGTATATACATATATATGTAAATATATAGATTTTGCATATATATAAATTGTATATATAACATATAAATGTACACTATATATATATAATATACATATAGACATTTTTATATTTCCCCCTATGAGTACGGTCCATATCCTTTGTTCCTTCCTTCCTTCCTTTCTCTTTCCCTCCCTTCTTTCCTTCCTCCTTTTATCCTTTCTTGGATTTCTAATGTTTTTAAGCAGCTCTTTCTTCATTGTAAATATTAACCATTTGTTATATATGGTGTAAATATTTTAGTCTGCAAGTCATCTTTTAACCTTGTTTATAGAGTTGCTATTTAGCACTTCATTATTTCTTAATATTTTTTATGACTTTTGCCTTTTGTACCTTGATGAAAAATATACTCAAACCAGGATGAAATTTGTGAGCCCATTCTCCTACATGTGATCCTATGGTTTTTATAGTTTTGTTCTTTTTTTTTTTTTAAATTTATTTATTTATTTATTTTTAATTTTTATTTTACAATTCTGTATTGGTTTTGGCATAGATTGACATGAATCCACCACAGGTGTACATGTGTTCCCAAACATGAGCCCCCCTCCCACCCCTCTCCCCACAACATCTCTCTGGGTCATCCCCGTGCGTCAGCCCCAAGCGTGTCATATCCTGCATCAGACATAGACTGGCAATTCGATTCTTACATGATATTATACATGTTTCAATGCCATTCTCCCAAATCATCACACCCTCTCCCTCTCCCTCTGAGTCCAAAAGTCCGCTATACACATCTGTGTCTTTTTTGCTGTCCTGCATACAGGGTCATCATTGCCATCTTCCTAAATTCCATATATATGTGTTAGTATACTGTATTGGTGTTTTTCTTTCTGGCTCACTTCACTCTGTATAATCGGCTCCAGTTTCATCCATCTCATCAGAACTGATTCAAATGTATTCTTTTTAATGGCTGAGTAATACTCCATTGTGTATATGTACCACAGCTTTCTTATCCATTCATCTACTGATGGACATCTAGGTTGTTTCCATGTCCTGGCTATTATAAACAGTGCTGCAATGAACATTGGGGTACATGTGTCTCTTTCAATTCTGGTTTCCTCTGTATGTATGCCCAACAGTGGGATTGCTGGGTCATAAGGCATTTCTATTTGGAATTTTTTAAGGAATCTCCACACTGTTCTCCATAGTGGCTGTACTAGTTTGCATTCCCACCAACAGTGTAAGAGGGTTCCCTTTTCTCCACACCCTCTCCAGCATTTATTGCTTGCAGATTTTTGGATCGCAGACATTCTGACTGGTGTGAAGTGGTACCTCATTGTGGTTTTGATTTGCATTTCTCTAATAATGAGTGATGTTGAGCATCTTTTCATGTGTTTGTTAGCCATCCGTATGTCTTCTTTGAAGAAATGTCTATTTAGTTCTTTGGCCCATTTTTTGATTGGGTCGTTTATTTTTCTGGAATTGAGCTGCAGGAGTTGCTTGTATATTTTTGAGATTAGTTGTTTGTCAGTTGCTTCATTTGCTATTATTTTCTCCCATTCGGAAGGCTGTCTTTTCACTTTGCTTATGTTTTCCTTTGTTGTGCAGAAGCTTTTAATTTTAATTAGATCCCATTTGTTTATTTTTGCTTTTATTTCCAGAATTCTGGGAGGTGGATCATAGAAGATCCTGCTGTGGTTTATGTCAGAGAGTGTTTTGCCTATGTTCTCCTCTAAGAGTTTTATAGTTTCTGGTCTTACATTTAGATCTTTAATCCATTTTGAGTTTATCTTTGTGTGCGGTGTTAGAAAGTGATCTAGTTTCATTCTTTTACAAGTGGTTGACCAGTTTTCCCAGCACCATTTGTTAAAGAGATTGTCTTTACTCCATTGTATATTCTTGCCTCCTTTGTCAAAGATAAGGTGTCCATATGTGTGTGGATTTATCTCTGGGCTTTCTATTTTGTTCCATTGATCTATATGTCTGTCTTTGTGCCAATACCATACTGTCTTGATGACTGTGGCTTTGTAGTAGAGCCTGAAGTCAGGCAAATTGATTCCTCCAGTTCCATTCTTCTTTCTCAAGATTGCTTTGGCTATTCGTGGTTTTTTGTATTTCCATACAAATCTTGAAATTATTTGTTCTAGTTCTGTGAAAAATATTGCCGGTATCTTGATAGGGATTGCATTGAATTTGTAAATTGCTTTGGGTAATATACTCATTTTCACTATATTGATTCTTCCAATCCATGAGCATGGTATATTTCTCCATCTATTAGTGTCTTCTTTGATTTCTTTCATCAGTGTTTTATAGTTTTCTGTATATAGGTCTTTAGTTTCTTTAGGTAGATATATTCCTAAGTATTTTATTCTTTTTGTTGCAATGGTGAATGGAATTGTTTCCTTAATTTCTTCTTCTACTTTCTCATTATTAGTGTATAGGAATGCAAGGGATTTCTGTGTGTTGATTTTATATCCTGCAACTTTACTATATTCATTAATTAGCTCTAGTAATTTTCTGGTAGAGTCTTTAGTGTTTTCTATGTAGAGGATCATGTCATCTGCAAACAGTGAGAGTTTTACTTCTTCTTTTCCAATTTGGATTCCTTTTATTTCTTTTTCTGCTCTGATTGCTGTGGCTAAAACTTCCAGAACTATGTTGAATAGTAGTGGTGAAAGTGATGTTGTGGGCCATGTGGGGTCACTTCCAAGGCGGTTCCCTCTGTTTAACTTCTGTTTGCTGGTCTCTTCAGTGTCTGAATTCCGTCCTGACACATGGGGGCGGTGGTGGACACTTTTTTTTTTTAGGCTCACTCGTTCAGTCGCGCTGTGGGGAGGGGGGGATGCTGTTTTTGAAGACAATGATCTGCTTTTCTGGTTGCCTGATGTCCTCTGCCTGCATTCAGAGGTTGTTTTGTGGAGTTTGCTCCGCATTGAAATGATCTTTTGAGGAATTTGTGAGGGAGAAAGTGGTCTTCCCTTCCTATTCCTCCGCCATCTTAGGACCGCCCCTAGTTTTGTTCTTTTACATTTCAAATTTTGTGAATGTCAGGATTCTAAGTTTTGCGGGGGCGGCAAGGACAGTGAACTGTCACCATCCTGTAGAATATTCCAGGTTTTCCCCATTTTAATATTCGAAATTAGCAAATTAAATAAATGGGTGGAGACACCACTACTAACAGTTTCTTGACCATTCCCAGGCCAAAATGACAGAGTTTTAACATCTATTCTTTAAAACATTCTATTATCACACAGAACAAACCTCTCCCTACCCCCTGCCCTTGTACTGCCTTCCGCACTGGACTTTTTCGAAATTGCCTTGGATAATCTTGTGCTTTTTCTCATCCAAATGAATTTTAGTATCCAACCTATAAGGTCACCCAAATAAACCTTCAGGGATACTATCTGAGGTTGCTTTTATTAAAAGGTTAATTGGGGGGACAATTGGTCTAACAGATACACTATGCACAATCCATATAATCCAAACAAATCTACTATGTATTTTCCTGGTAGACCTAAAAGTACTGTGGCTCTAAGCCCAATGCAACTGCATAGCCTCTCAGTATCTATAGGTTAATGATGCCATGTGAGCAAACCCGCACAAACCACAGGACACTTATATTTCTACAGTTCTTTGTCATCCTTTTATGATATTTGATCAATGTTCTTTTGTACATATTATTGCATCTTGATCCAGCAACAGGAAGAGTTTATGAAAATTCACATGTTGCCATTACAGAAACTGTGGTCAACAATGTTTGATGAAATTACCAGACACAAACCTAAGTTTTATGTTTTCTGGTAACTTTTCCTACTCCACAAACCTGTTAGATCACCCTCTTAAGATATCATCAAAATAATTTATTTTCTTTTTATTGAAAAACTGGATCAGCCACTGTGTGGAGATAATATGCATGCTCTAGAAAAAGCTGTCTTTAAAAGCAACATAATATTTGAACTGAAAAGACTTGCAGAAAGTATTGAGTAGCATTACTTTGATTTATAGTTGAAGAAATTGAGGTTAGGAGAGTAAAGCCTCTTTCAAGATTGCCTAGCTCTAGTGGATGGTTACACTGTATCTGTTTTTTTTTTTTTTTTAAGCACATGTCTAGGCTTTGATCCCTATGCATTTCTTCCTGCTGAAAGATATCATGCTATAACAAAATAAAATAAATCTGCTAATCTCCATGTTCAGAAACTTTCAGAATCAGAGTGATCTCAAATATCAAGAGATACTCCTATTCTGGTGTTGCCAAGGTTTGCATTATCCATTTGAGAAATCCTTTCAGATCTCTATTAACAATAGCACATCCTTCATGGGCACCAGGACTTAGAATGTTTTGCTAGACTAAATCTGTAATCATATTAAGTGACTGTTTTACTGTGCTTAATTAAAATTTGAAAGGACACAGAGTAGAACCTGTTTTCTACCTACTTGTAATAAACAAAGTTCAGTTCAGTCGCTCAGTCGTTTCTGACTCTGCAACCCCATGAACTGCAACACGCCAGGCCACCCTGTCCATCACCAACTCCCAGAATACAACCAAATTCATGTGCATCCAGTCGGTGATGCCATCCAGCCATCTCATCCTCTGTCATCCCCTTCACCTCGTGCCCCCAATCCCTCCCAGAATCAGGGTCTTTTCCAGTGAGTCAACTCTTCGAATGAGGTGGCCAAAGTATTGGAGTTTCAGCCTCAGCATCAGTCCTTCCAATGAACACCCAGGACTGGTCTCCTTTAGGATGGACTGGTTGGATCTCCTTGCAGTCCAAGGGACTCTCAAGAGTCTTCTCCAATACCACAGTTCAAAAGCATCAATTCCTCAGTGCTCAGCTTTCTTCACACTCCAACTCTCACATCCATACATGACCACTGGAAAAACCATAGCCTTGACTAGATGGACCTTTGTTGGCAAAGTAATGTCTCTGCTTTTGAATATGCTATCTAGGTTGGTCATAACTTTCCTTCCAAGAAGTAAGTGTCTTTTAATTTCATGGCTGCAATCACCATCTGCAGTGAATTTGGAGCACCCCCCAAAAAAGTCTGACACTGTTTCCCCTGTTTCTCCATCTATTTCCCATGAAGTGATGGGACCAGACGCCATGATCTTCATTTTTTGACTGTTGAGCTTTAAGTCAACTTTTTCACTCTCCTCTTTCACTTTCATCAAGAGGCTTTTTAGTTCCTCTTCACTTTCTGCCATAAGAGTGGTGTCATCTGCATATCTGAGGTTATTGATATTTCTCCCAGCAATCTTGATTCCAGCTTGTGTTTCTTCCAGTCCAGCGTTTCTCATGATGTACTCTGCATAGAAGTTAAATAAGCAGGGTGACAATATACAGCCTTGATGTACTCCTTTTCCTATTTGGAACCAGTCTGTTGTTCCATGTCCAGTTCTAACTGTTGCTTCCTGACCTGCATATAGGTTTCTCAAGAGACAGGTCAGGTGGTCTGGTATTCCCATCTCTTGAAGAATTTTCCTCAGTTTCTTGTGATCCACACAGTCAAAGGCTTTGGCATAGTCAATAAAACAGAAATAGATGTTTTTCTGGAATTCTTTCGCTTTTTCCATGATCCAGCGGATGTTGGCAATTTGACCTCTGGTTCCTCTGCCTTTTCTAAAACCAGCTTGAACATCTGGAAATTCACGGTTCATGTATTGCTGAAGCCTGGCTTGGAGAATTTTGAGCATCACTTTACTAGCGTGTGAGATGAGTGCAATTGTGCAGTAGTTTGAGCATTCTTTGGCATTGCCTTTCTTAGGGATTAGAATGAAAACTGACCTTTTCCAGTCCTGTGGCCACTGCTGAGTTTTCCAAATTTACTAGCATATGGTGTGTAGCACTTTCACAGCATCATCTTTCAGGATTTGAAATAGCTCAACTGGAATTCCATCACCCCCACTAGCTTTGTTCGTAGTGATGTTTTCTAAGGCCTACTTGACTTCGCATTCCAGGATGTCTGGCTCTAGGTGAGTGATCACACCATCGTGATTATCTGGCTTGTGAAAATCTTTTTTGTACAGTTCTTCTGTGTATTCTGGCCACCTCTTCTTAATATCTTCTGCTTCTGTTAGGTCCATACCATTTCTGTCCTTTATCGAGCCCATCTTTGCATGAAATGTTCTCTTGGCATCTCTAATTTTCTTGAAGAGATCTCTAGTCTTTCCCATTCTGTTCTTTTCCTCTATTTCTTTGCATTGATCACTGAGGAAGGCTTTCTTATCTCTCCTTGCTATTCTTTGGAACTCTGCATTAAATGGGTATATCTTTCCTTTTCTCCTTTGCTTTTCACTTCTCTTCATTTCACAGCTATTCATAAGGCCTCTCCAGACAGCCATTTTGCTTTTTTGCATTTCTTTTCATGGGGATGGTCTTGATCCCTGTTTCCTGTAGAATGTCATGAACCTCTGTCAATAGTTCATCAGGCACTCTATCAGATCTAGTCCCTTAAATCTATTTCTCACTTCCACTGTATAATCATAAGGGATTTTATTTAGGTCATACCTGAATGGTCTAGTGGTTTTCCCTACCCTCTTCAATTTAAGTCTGAATGTGGCAATAAGGAGTTCATGATCTGAGCCACAGTCAGCTCCCAGTCTTGTTTTTGCTGACTGTATAGAGCTTCTCCACCTTTGGCTGCAAAGAATATAATCAGTCTGATTTCAGTGTTGACCATCTGGTGATGTCCATGTGTAGAGTCTTCTTTTGTGTTATTGGAAGAGGGTGTTTGCTATGACCAATGTGTCCTCTTGGCAAAACTCTATTAGCCTTTGCCATGCTTCATTCTGTACTCCAAGGCCAAATTTGCCTGTTACTCCAGGTATAATAAACAAATGCTAATAAAAACTTAGAAAAGTGGAAGCGTTAGTCAGTTGGTCATGTCCGACTCTGTCCATGGAATTTTCTAGGCAAGAATACTGGAGTGGATTGCCATTCCCTTTTCTGGGGGATCTTCCTGACCCAAGGATCAAACCCAGCTCTCCCGTATTGCAGGCAGCCTCTTCACTGTCCAAGTCACCAGAGAAGCCTAAAAAGTTAGAAACCAGACTTAGTGTTTTTACTCTTTGTGTTTGCTTTGGTCACCAAGTGTGTATTCTGAGATAAGACAATTTGCCACAGATTATGTTCATGCTTTTTGTTTTAGCTTTTCTTTAAATATCTTGACAAGTATTTCTCTGTGTATTAATGAGGTGGAGCTTAAGTCATGGTCCCATTAAACCTTTCTTATTTTCTAGCATGTTCATTGCTAAAAAGGTCAACTTTTGTCTAGTAACTGCTTCTCAAATTACCCAGTTTTGTAGCTATTAAATATTTTTGTAGACTCAAATAAAAAAGAGTATCCAAAAGCTTTCAAAGCATCTTATCTTGCACACAATTTTCTTTTAATTTCTAATTGAAGCTGTTTTTACAAAGCAAAATTAATAGCATTCAACTAGTAGAAGGTTGCTCCAGTTATTGTTGAGTAGGGTGGCTGTTATTCAATCTTGAAAGATGTATTGAACAAAAGGTTTCTATATAGTGTCAACACTTAATTTTGCAACAGTCCAATTAACTCTCTTTTCCAGTGTCCTCATGTCTTGAATTTTCTTTCATTCAGACTTATTCAACAAACTCAATCATGGATGAATCTAATCTGGGTGGTTGCAAATGGCTAAGAATACCACAAAATTAACCCACATTGGTTCACTGTAATGATTTTCAACCCCAACTGGTCTTAGTTCTGACAATATGTCTGTGTTTCCATCCTCATCTCTCTTACTCTGGTCTTTGCACTCTCCACAGATCTTCAAATTTTGGCTACCTCCTCACTCACAGTAGGTGATATTGTCAGTTTGTCACCTAGGAAAAATCAATTCCCCCTTTATTATTGATTTATTTATTATCAGTAATAAATGGTGATGGTTTAGTCACTTAGTTGTGTCCGACTCTTTGTGACCCCATGGACTATATAGTCCTTGGAATTCTCCAGGCCACAATACTGGAGTGGGTAGCCTTTGCCTTCTCCAGGGCATCTTCCCAACCCAGGGATCCAACCCAGGTTTCCCGCATTGCAGGTGGATTCTTTACCCACTGAGCCACAAGGGAAGCCCTGATAATAAATAAATCCCTTATTTATTGTTGATAATAATATTATTTATAATATTTACAATATACTTATACAATGTATGTTATATATTATTGATATTATTATTTTATTATTATAAACCTTTTATTCTGTGTCATATTTTACAGTGGAAGAGTCCCTGCCTTTGCGGGATACCAAATCCTTCACCTGTGTACCAAATCCAATCAACTTGAAATTGAAGTACATGAGTCTATATAATTATATATACTTCCACATATGTCATTTTCTATCATTAGCTCCCTGTGGACAGTGCCATTGCCTGTCATGTTCTCATTAGCCCAGCCACAAAAAGGGTGTTTAATAATGTGAAAGGTAGGTGGTTGAATAATTTTGACCTGTTAACTATCTTTAAAAATTGTATCACTGAATTCAGTGAACAGCTACTCTATGCTGAGTATCAGTCCACATCCCCAGTATTTTTAACTTGCGTAAGAGGCTGATAATATCCCATCTCCAACTTGTGTGGATTATTTTGTCCTTCTTGCCCTTTCTACTTTTTGTATTTTTCACACCTGATTTCTTGGCTTTGATTCTCCCCAGTAGCCGTGCCTTCAAAATTTGACTTGATCCACATTTATTACCTACTATGAACTTAACGTGTAACAAACTCTATAGTTTTCTAGGCTCATTTTGATATTTGCTTATCAAGCCCACATACACACAAGGAGGCCCTGACTCAGGCTCTCACCAAACTGAATTTATCTACCTGCCACCAAACACACACACACACACACAAGTCCTTGAAATATTATAGAGTAAAACATGCAATGCAGGAAGTAACAAGGGTGGCAGCAACATGACAAGTATGAAAACCTTGGAGAAACTGAAGGCTGTTTGTCATCACAATCAGGAAAGCAGGGCAATGGGTGGCCACTCTGAATTGAGAAAGATGGAAAGAGGGCATCAGCTCCGCTCCTCCCTTACCTTGGACCATTGTCTTAGGACTTCACTAGACCAAGTTATCCTTGGGAATAACATCCAGACAATGCAAGGAGGTGAAAAAAAGGAAATACAGGTGAAGAGTGACGAACATCTGACACTCTGCTCTCTGCCCCCTTCTAAACAACTGGGGTTGGGGAAACACATGTCTCCTCTCTAATATGTTCTTCCCTGAGGGTTTTACGGGGAAACTGAGGGAAGAACTGCTTGATGGGATAAAATGAAATCAGAGTTTTTAGCTGTGTTTTTCCATCCTGGGGATTTCCACTCGGACTCATCCCTTCCCCAGCTGCCTTAGACCTGGGTCTAACCTCAGGTTCTTTCTCAATCCGTCAAGCAGATTAGATGATCCCTCAGCCAAATACACGTTTAAGAAATTCCCAAAGTTTCTTAAGGTTGACTGTGAACTACTGATTAGTTTGGGGTCCAGGAAGTTATTCTAGGCTAGTCCAGGACTTTCTGCCTATGCCTTGTCTTGCTAGAGCACACAAGGTAAGGCGCAGGGTATGGAACTGAAGAGTCAGATGGGTCCTCAGAAATTCTGCATAGTTCATGGAAGATGGCTTTTTTTTTTCCACTCTGGGGATGTGGAGTAAATATGGGGGAAAAATATGTAGGAGACATGCCAAAGAATATAAGCAACGCAATCAAGGACAAGAATTATGAGCTCAAATCTTAAGCAAGCCTAAACTATCAAAAAAGAGGAGCTTTTCCTCCTAACTGGTATGATTCTTTTGCAAACACATTAGGCTAAAACAATCATTTTAAAATTCTGATTCAAGACCTCTAATTTTAATCTACGGACACTGGGTTGAAGAGACGGAATATAAATGTGATTAAGGAGATGGGGTTAAAAATTGAAAATTTCTGATTAGATTTAAAAAGTCAAATATGTTTGCTTGTAATACTGTGAATTCTTCCTTGGAAGATTTGGTATAAATCGGTATAAACAGCTAATAATATTGCATTTTAACGATTTAATTTTGTTGTGAAAACAACGCATGTAAGAAAAAGTGTACAAAATAGAAACGCGCCAGTAAGTACTACCTGGGTCAAAAAATATAATATTACCAGTCCCCAGACACTCTCTAAATGTTCTTCTTAATCCCACCTCCTTCTTCCTCCTTAAAGATAACTCCTACCTCAACTTTTATACCAATCATTTTATTGCTTTACTACTTAAATATCTCTCCTTGTACAATGCAGTTAAGGCTTTTTATAATCAAAATCATACAGTGCTTATTCATTTATGTCTGTTTCTTCGATTCAACTTTATGTTTTCTTTTGTTCAACCTTACGTATTCCATTGATGGTGTTGTTTATAACTGAAGTTCAATCATTTTTGTTAATTCATACATGGCCCATCCTCCCATTGGTGATATTAGCATTATTTTTGCCTTGGGATTGTTTTGAATGATATTTCTACAAACTTTCTTTTTCCTATCCTCTGTCGCATATATACATGCGTTTCTTTAGGACCTATACTTAAAATTGGAACTGTTGGATTATATAACCATGCCTATACATACCTTCACTAGAGAATGGAAAACTGCTTTTTAAAGTGGTTTCACCATTTTGAAATTCCATCAGAAATTGATAAGAGTTACTATACTATTGGCAGGCTTTCTAATATTAGCCATTCTCTGGACTGCATTGTGGTATTACATTAGATACTACCTTAATTTTCCCTGATGGTCACAGGCCATCTGAACATCTTCTTTTGGGATGTTCCTATTCAAATTATCTGCTCATTTTCCTACAGAATTGCCAATTTTTTTCTTACTAATTGGTAGTTTAAACAATTTTTATCAAAATCATGTATATAGTAAGTAGCAGAACTACATCTGAAATTCTGATCTGAGTTAAATGTTCTTAATTGTCATTCCCTTCATCCCTCCACCCTCAGATAGCTACAGAATGACTTATGGAAAAAGCCAAGTAATTGCATTTATTAATAAATATATTAAATAATTCTGTTTTTAAATATTTTAAGTTTTTAAGTAAAATACATTAGGAGATATACATATATATATATATATATATATATATACACACACATAGTAAGTAAGTAAGTATTAGTCACTCAGGCATGTCCAACTCTTTTCAATCCCATGGAATGTAGCTTGCCAGGCTCCTCTGGTTTATGGAATTCTCCAGGCAAGAATACTAGAGTTGGTAGCCATTACCTTCTCTGGGGAATCTTTCCAACTCAGGAATCGAACCCAGGTCTCCCACACTGGCAGACAGATTCTTTACCATCTGAGCCTCAGTGGTAATGCTTCCTTACTGAAGCATCCCCTTCAGTAAGAGGACGAAGGGAATGACAATTAAGAATATTTGACTCAGATCAGAATTTCAGATATATTTTTGTTACTTACTTTATATGTGATTCTTTAACACCATGGCTCAGACAGTAAAGAACAGGCCTGCAGTGCAGGAGATGCGGGAGACAAGGGTTTGATCCCTGGATCAGGAAGATCCCCTTGGGTAGGAAATGGCAACCCACTTCAGTATTTTTGCCTGGAAAATTTCATGGACAGAGAAGCCTGGCGGGCTGCAGTCCTTGAGTCGGAAAGAGTCAGACATGACTAAGAGACTGAGCATTCACATATATATTAAACTAAGGAAACAAATTTTCATTCATGGATTGTGGAAATAACCTCACTTATTAAACAGAGCAAATGAGCAGTTATTGAATGTCCATAGCACACCAAGTATGGCTAGTTGTGTAAATGTGTATTATATGTAACAGCACTAAGTACGTGTAAGTTTGTACTTACAAGGAATGGTAGGTAAGAAATTTAGTCAGTTGACCCTTTTTGATCTCATTTGAAAATCATAATAGATAACTCAGACTCATTGGTATGCGTGTCTTTTATTCCTACAGTCGTACTTATAGACATGATGTTAACACAAAGCTATTGCTTCTAAGGCTTCTAAACTAATAAAACTGAAAGGAAGAAGTATATGAGCAGAAAAAAGCTCCGAAAACATAGTATAAAAATCATGAGATTTCATTTAAATGAGTTCTAATATTCGTTCTCTTTTCCTTTCTCCCATCATACTTCTTCCTTTTTTCTCATTATTTTTCTTCCTCTTTTCCTCATTCACTCTTTTCTCTTCTCTTTATATTCTGTAGGACTTAGAAGTTCAATGTATTAGAGGTAAGGAGACACAAGAGAGTGGCCGAAGGGAAACAGGAATAGAGAAAGAAGACAGGTCCGTTGCCCTCCTCCAAGTGCACATTCTGCGGAGATGGTGACTGCCTCTCAGAACATCAGACATGGGGAATGAGGCCCCATGCTCCTGCTGATAGAGAAGCAGCACTGTCAAGCTGCAGGTGCAGGCCCTCAATTAGGATGTGTCGTTCATCTCTGTCAACACTAATGAAATTCAGAACCCTAAAGTGACAGGTACAGCAACTGGTTTGGGAATTTTAAAGTTAATAACTTCAAATTTAATTTTCTCATTCCTCCCAGCCTCAGCATCTTCCATTGGGAAGGTGAGCAGAAGGAACCCTATCTAGCCAACATGTCCATGCCCCGGAGTTGGGGCCAAAATCCAAATGGCATTTTGGAATCATTTTGAAAAGCAAGGAAGGGGAGGGGACCAGGCGATAAAACTTGAGTGCCCTTTGGAACTCCAACAAAACAAATGAACCCACTGTCATGCTATTTCAGACCAGAACTGACAACTTCAGGAGGCACAAATTTGATTGCAAGTGCAGCCTGTCTATTGGAATCCACCAAGAAGAGTAACAAAAGAAAGCTGAGATGTCACCACAGCCCTTTGCAGCATGCTTCTAGACAAAGCAGATGGAGAACTTGTTGTCGTTTAGTCACTAAGTTCTGTTCAACTCTTTTGTGACCCCATGAAGCCCACTAGGCTCCTCTGTTCATGGGATTTCCTGGGCAGAGTGGGTAGCCATTTCCTTCTGTGGGGGATCTTCCCGAGTCAGAGATCGAACCCATGTCTCCTGTATTGGCAGGCAGATTCTTCACGGCTGAGTGGGGCTACATAATTTTTTTTTTAACAAGTGAAACAAACCATTACATATAAATGACACTGCAAATGAGAGGAACTGAAGACCTCTTTAGGAATGTAATAGTACATGGGCTGATTTTATATATATATATATATATATATATATATACACACACACATATATATATGTATATATATATGCACACATACATATATATATGTGTATATATATGAGAGAGAGGAGATTTTTAAATGATTCTTTTTCCTTTTAAGATTTGAAAACATGCTTTGTCAACTCCTTGTATATGTATGTTCTCTGAGTTAATCTGAAAGTTTCCTATAAATGATGTGAAAAGTTACCATGAATCAGAACTGAAACACTCAACAGCAAATCCCTTGCTGAAATCTGAGAGCCTACATTGAGCATATTTCTGTAGGATAACTGAAACATCACCAAGAATTTTTTTAAGAGCTATGATGTCTCAGAGGAAATATACAGTTTCTTGATTCCTTTAACCCATATAGCCAAACTTTGGCTGATGTTAGGGCCAGCATACCACTTATGCTCCTTGCTTCTCTTCCCCTTACAGGTTCCCAGCTTCATCCATCTTCGATCTCTGATCCTTGGTTTGTAGCATCTATGCCCCAGTTTGAACTCAGTCTAATTTAGAAACTGCTTCCTTTCCACAGTGAGCAGTAGCTCAGGTCAAGTGCAGGCTAGTTGGTCCCATACTCTCTTCTTTGAAAGCTGTTTCTCTGGTTTTCCTTGGTCATGTACAACTTTCTGCCTTTAGCCCAGTGTGGTGCCTATTATAAATTCATCAACTTCAGCTCATCCTCACGCTTCACTGAATATCATCTAAGGTGGGACTTGCAAACATTGTGAGGCCATCTCAGAGCAAACACATTTCCATCCAAATCACAAAATTCAGCCCGTTAACAAAAGTGCCTGTGGGCTTTTATCGTAGGGGAATCTTCAACAACACATGGTTGAAATATTAGTTTCCTTTTAGTTTCTATTTTTAAATAGAGTGTTTCCTTTTAGTTTCTATTTTAAAAAATTCATTTCCACCGGAGGCAGTATAGGTGAAGTAACCATATAATTTATCATCAAAACCAGGACACTTTTGAGAGTGAAAGGGAGTAACTGCTCATCATTAATCCAGGACAAAAGGCATAAAATGGAACTGTCTCAGGCAAAACTGGTTGTGTGTCATCTTAAGCGAGGTCAGTTGGCCCACAAAGTGGCTCTAACTAGTAAAAAAACAAACAAACAAATAAACAAAAACAGGTAGCTGGCTGGAGGAAAGTCAGCCATTTTACCTCAGTGGTATTTAATTGACACCTTTTCACCTAGGAATTTAAGAAGCATGTATTTGTTTTCCAGTCACTAAGAACTACACTTGACTTTTTTTTTTTCTTTTGAAAACTCAGATGAGAGTGAAAAATTGAGATTAGGAGAAGAAATTTACCGAAGAAGGAGGCATAATTGGATGAGCAAGTTCCAATCTGTAAAATCAGTTAAAATATTCTTAGTAATCACCCAGTATGGTATAGAGCACGCTCCTAGGCACTGAAGGGTATAAAAAAATAACAAGTATGTAACAGGCTATAGTTCATAAGGTTGCAAAGAGTCAGAAATAACTGAAGCAACTAAGCATTAACAATACGTAGATTAAAGTCAGGGTTAAATTTGGATCTTTAGAAGTGATTATATTTAAAGTGATGATCAAAATTAGAGAAAGTAAATGTGATCTCTGTGATTAAGTAGATATTAAACAAGAAAAGTGTGTTTGGAAGGAGAGGCAAGGTGGAATGAGGAAATAACCTTTGAAAGAGGCAAGGAGAGATTAAGGTGGTTAGGTGAAGAACTAGAATTTTGTTCTTTTATAAAACCTAGATGAAGAGATCTTAAGAAGAGAGGCAATTTTATTATAAAAAGGCAAAGATAAAACAAGAAAGACTTTACAAAAACCTTCAGATTTCGTGGTTGAATTATTGTTGTTAATCAAGAATTCCACTTAATTGGAATAGCTGAATTTATAAGTGACCAGATACCAAGAAAATAAAAGCATCAGATATACTAAGCTCATTGAAACATTTTATAGTGTAAACAAAGCAAAACATAGTACAGATGGCAGCAACTGGGGGCATCAATAGATATCAAAATAGACTTCAAGAAGACACTGGAGATGCTTTAAAAAAGAAAAAAGGAAACATTTTTGGAATAATTTATAAGTAGAAGGAATGTGACATGATTGAAAGAAGAAGCCAATTAGAATTTCCTGAAATGGAGACAGGACACATGCCCTCTGCATCTAGAAAGGATGGTAGTAGTTAACATCTGTTAAGTAAGAAAAGATATTTAAATAAGAAAGTGTAGTATAGCACAGTGAGACTTAACATCACATTAAAGAAGGTTATATCCAGGTGTGTCTCTGCTTCCTTTTTTATAAAGGTTAAAAAGTTCTCTTTCATATTTTTGAGATAAATTTTAAATCTTCCATACTTCCTTATCCATCATGTTTATTTACTTGCTTATTTGATTCTGCATCTTCTTTGGTGTCCCCATTCAACTAGTGACACATAATATTAAAATACACAAATATACTTTTTATTTATAGTATCACATATATTTTGTATTTTCTGTTCATGGTTCATAATTTTTCTCTCATGGCTTTCAATTAAAAATAAATTTTTAAACATCTCTGTTCTAGCAAATGTACACATCATATAAGTCATGAAGCTATTTCAGTAAAAGGATTTTAAATATGAAGATCTTTAATTTTTCCATATTTAAAAAGAGACTGATTTAAACTATTCATAATTTTATATTGCAGATTCTTAAAACATAGAAAATAGCATAAAGATTGAACTTCAGATAAAGCTCTATTTTCTCAATAGTGAAGTGGGTTACAGTTTAGTTAAACTCATACCAAATTCAAGGAAAAGTGCATGTGCCAATTATAAAGGGACCTGAGGCTGATTTGTGCACTGAGTACAATTTGAAAATGGTGACACACTAAATAAATACTTAGATTTTAAATTTTAGATGCATCATATTTATTCTTATGTCTTAAAACGTCTTAGTTGGGGTCAAAATAGGAATTATATAACTGCTAGGCAGGCTGTGGGCTATTGACATGGCTCCAAATGTGTGAATAAAAACAAAAAACAGTAAGTTAATTATCTAGACATTTATGAATGCCTAGATTTTTGAAACTATGTAAAAAACATATCTGGACTCAATTTTTATTCAAATATTGGGTTCCTCAGTTCAGTTCAGTTCAGTTCAGTCGCTCAGTCGTGTCCGACTCTTTGCGACCCCATGAATCGCAGCACACCAGGCCTCCCTGTCCATCACCATCTCCCAGAGTTCAATCAGACTCACGTTCATCAAGTCAGTGATGCCATCCCGCCATCTCATCCTCTGTCGTCCCCTTCTCCTCCTGCCCCCAATCCCTCCCAGAATCAGTCTTTTCCAATGAGTCAACTCTTCGCATGAGGTGGCCAAAGTACTGGAGTTTCAGCTTTAGCATCATTCCCTCCAAAGAAATCCCAGGGCTGATCTCCTTCAGAATGGACTGGTTGGATCTCCTTGCAGTCCAAGGGACTCTCAAGAGTCTTCTCCAACACCACAGTTCAAAAGCATCAATTCTTTGGCACTCAGCCTTCTTCACAGTCCAACTCTCACATCCATACATGACCACAGGAAAAACCATAGCCTTGACTAGATGGACCTTAGTTGGCAAAGTAATGTCTCTGCTTTTGAATATACTATCTAGGTTGGTCATAACTTTTCTTCCAAGGAGTAAGCGTCTTTTAATTTCATGGCTGCAGTCACCATCTACAGTGATTTTGGAGCCCAGAAAAATAAAGTCTGACACTGTTTCTACTGTTTCACCATCTATTTCCCATGAAGTGATGGGACCGGATGCCATGATCTTCGTTTTCTGAATATTGAGCTTTAACGCAACTTTTCCACTCTCCTCTTTCACTTTCATCAAGAGGCTTTTTAGTTCCTCTTCACTCCTACAGTTCCTGAAATACAGTCTTCTGTACTTCAAAAGTAGAGTCAATTATCAAGTAATCTTCATTCTATTTTTCACATAGAAGCATCATATACCCCTAACTTTCACTCCCCATGGCCACCAGTATAACATTTGGTCAGCAATAATTATGTACCAGGAACTGCAAAGGTTTTTCCATATACCATCTGCAGTCCTCCCAACAACCCTGCAAAGTAGACTCACAAAAGTATAATAAGTTATCACTGAAGCTCCTAGTCAGCATAGGTTTGTGTGATTCAAAGTCTATAGTCTTTTCACTGCTACACTAAGCTGCCTTTTCCCCATCACATCAGGTATAAATCCCTCTTTACCTGTAATTGAATTAATTCAATAGTTCTCTAAATAGGTCTTTCTGCTTTCTTACCATTGGTCAATCCAGTATCATACTGTTAATCTCCTTTAGTTACATCCCTTACAATAACTTTCAATTATCCCTCTTCCATAAGAAACAAGAGCCTCACAAGATAGCTTATTCAGTAAAGGATAGAAAGATAAAAAAAAAATTCTACTGTGAAATGTACAGCATTAGACTGCATGTTACCTGTTCACTGAAACTTGTTAAGATATTCTTTGTGATTCATTATGGGATCAATATTTGCAAATGTTCCATGTGTACTGTAAAAGTATAGCCAAGACATGGAAGCAACCTAAATGTCCATCAACAGATGAATGGATAAAAAAGATGTGGTATACATATATATACACACACACACACATATATATATCTGTATGTATATACTGAGTAATAATTACTCAGCCATAAAAAATAATGAAATAATGCCATCTGGAGCAACATCGGTACACACAGAGATAATCATACTTGGTGAACTAAGTCAGACAGAGAAAGACAAATATCATATGATATCACTTAAATGTGAAATATAAAAAAATGATAGAAGTGAACTTATGTACAAAACAGAAATAGACTCATAGATATAGAACATAAAGATGGTTACCAAAGGGGAAAAGTGGGTAAGGGATAAATTTAGAAGTTTGGGATTAAAATATACACACTACCACACATAACCAGCAAGGAGTCACTGTGTTACCCAGGGAACTATATTCAATATCTTGTAATTATAATGGAAGATAATGTTAAAAACAAAAGAGCATATATATGAGTATATCACTTTGCAGTACACCTGAAGCTAACACATTATTGTAAATCGACTATGTTTCAATAAAAACTTAGAAAAAAAACAAAAAATTATTTTATATTCTTAAATGGAATTGTGTATCATATATCAGATCAAGCTTATAAGATTAAGACTTCCAATTCTTTAGTCCCATTCCTTTATACCCTTATTCTATTTTTATTTCTCTTCTTGCTGAATTCTTGGTTTTATTGATGTTGCTATTACTTTTTAAATTATCTCTGTTCATCTACATCTCTTTGCCCTCCTTCCAGAAGCAGGTTTTAGAACCGTGCATTAAAGTCTTTGCTTTGCAGTGAGACTAAGGACATTTCAGGACCCGCTGTTGAACCACTGTGGACCTGTTTTAGTTCCTGGTCACCTAGATCAGCTATGTTATCTAGAACCAAAGACAGTGATTTGGCAGCAGTTTCCTTGCTTGCTTGCTCAGTCATGTCTGACTCTTTGTGACCCCATGGACTATACCCTGCCACGCTCTTCTATCCATGGGATTTCCTAGGCAAAAATACTGGAGTGGGTTGCCATGTCCTCCTCCATGAGGGGATCGAACCTGCATCTCCCACACCTCCTGCACTGCAGGAGAATTCTTATCTGCTGAGCCATCTGGGAAGCCCTTGGTGGCAGTTTACTTGGTAACCTTTTTTGTGACCCCATGGACTAGTAGCCTACCAGGCTCCTCCCTCCATGGGATTCTCCAGGCAAGAGTACTGGAGTGGGTTGCCATTTCCTTCTCCAGGGGATCTTCCCAACCCAGGGATTGAACCCAGGTCTCCCGCATTCCAGGCAGACGCTTTAACCTCTGAGCCACCGGGGAAGCCCTTATATAACTTTAGGGAGGGGATAAGGTGCTCTTTGAGGACCAGAGTCTCTGTTACGTCCTGACTTCCACCTGTGGAACTCTTTCTTCTGAGCGCTTTCAGGCCCCTTATGAACAGAACTTCTCAAGTCTACCACCTACCTTGGAACTCAGACTCCAGCAAACTCTTCTCTTCACTCCTCTCTCTTTACATTTCTATTTCACTTCTGGGCCTTTTAATTACTATCAATCACATCTTCTCAGCCTTGACTCTAACTGTTTAATTTTCTCCTTTCATATTTTATCTACTCTTGGTACCAGTTTGGAGAAAAAGAGCAGCATGAATATGCATACAACCTTGACCAAAAGTTGGAAAATCACATTTACAACCCTGTGCAATTTCTGATACATATGAATCTCAATATGTATTATAATTTACCTGCATAAGGGTGCCAATAACTGGCAGAGCCTCCTTTCATGGCGAACGGAGAGGAGCTTCATTCCTATGGAAGGAGAAAGAAACCCACCTTTAAGCCCAGGGAACAGATGTGACCCACAGAAATCCAGCCAGGTTTCCTCTGAACACCTTTCTGTGACTTCCAGACAGAAAGCCCCTCTTCAGCTGGATAGAGTTACATTGGAATTCACATTGAAAAGAGTCCTTTCTCTTTTCAGACCAGAGTGAGGTAAGGACTAAGGGTAAGTCTCAGAGAGCTCCCAGCACATTGCAGACTCTAAGACTTCCTCCAGCTCTATGATTTTATGGGTCTGTCATTAAGGAACAAATTCCAGGTGGTGAGCATGGTGTATCCATTCCTCACAGGACTAGATATGATAGTGTAGGGAAAATGATGTGCTCTTAAAGATGTTAAAACTGAAAATACTGTCAGAAATAAGAACAGTATGTTAAGATCACACTCAACCTTATGAAATCTCGAACTGCTGCCAGGGCACGGAAAATGGCTCAAACTATGTCCAAGTTGGTAAAAATGAACACATCAAATAAATAAATTGAAATATAGATGGTGTCCTTACAAATTTTAAGTCTACATTTCAGTTCCACAATGCCACAATTTTCAAATTAACCTACATTTTCAAAAGTGAAATGAAGGTCAATAATCTTGGAAATGCTAAGATACGTTTTCTAAAAGCATACCTTCAATTTAATTAAGCACAGTTTGAAGAAGAATTCTGTAATTAAACAACACATATTTCCCCAATATTTAATGAACATAATGAACAGATAAAAGTCTTAAGTAAGAAACGTTATAGATATTCTGTAAAATTAACTTTTTAATGTGGACTGAAAAAAATAATCTCATAAATAGAATTTTGGAAAGAAACAATAAAGGAAAATATATGTAAGGAAAAAAGCCAAAGGAAATGAAGTTGTAATGAAATTTTTATGTGTGTGTATATCTTTCTATTTTCTGGCACCATAAAAATACTGATAGGAAAAAATCTTCCCCATTCCTAACATGTACATCTTAGGAAAGGACTGTATATGCTTGACCATCCTTAGAAAAACTGGCCACAGAGCTGTCAAATTATTTTAAAGTTTTCATTTTAATAATATATGTATTAATTTTTAATAGATCTTAGCTAATTCAATATAGAGGACACAGAGGAGATTTTCATCTTGATCTTCTGGCTAGACATTCAATTTCTGTTTTTCTAAAAGAAAGCCTCCAACTGCCCTTTTCTCGGGAGGGTAAATTCATTTACTTTAAAAAAAAATACCAACAATTGTCTACCTTGAATATCCTTGTATAAAGTTAGTCTTTCTGAGCTGAGTGTTTCCTTTCAGTCTTTCAGTGAATTTTCTTTTCCATGTTTTTTTCCTTTGAGGACATAAGGATCAAGGCCTGGCAGAGCCAATCAACACAAAACTGTTCTGAAATTTGTACAGGATCATAAATTGCTGTTGTTCAGTTGCTAAGTCATGTCTGCCTCTCTGTGACCCCATGGACTGTAGCATGCAGGACTTCCCTGTCCTTCACCAACTCCCAGAGTTTGTTCAAACTCATGTCCATTAAGTCAGTAATACCATCCAACTATCTCATCCTCTGTCACCCTCTTCTCCTCCTGCTCTCAATCTTTCCCAGCATCAGGGTCTTTTCCAATGAGTCAGCTCTTCACATCAGGTGGTCAGAGTATTGGACCTTAACCCCTATTTATGTCAGTCACATATTCTTTTTATGAAATTATTTTTATCAATTCACACTGACAATTGAAAAAGTAAGCTTTTTATTTTTATTTATTTATTTATTTTTTATTTTACTTTACAATTCTGTATTGGTTTTGCCATACATTGACATGAATCCACCACGGGTGTACATGCGTTCCCAAACATGAACCCCCCTCCCACCCCCCTCCCCACAACATCTCTCTGGGTCATCCCTGTGTACCAGCCCCAAGCTTGCCGTATCCTGCATCGGACATAGACTGGCAATTCGATTCTTACATGATATTATACATGTTTCAATGCCATTCTCCTAAATCATCTCACCCTCTCCCTCTCCCTCTGAGTCCAAAAGTCCGCTATACACATCTGTGTCTTTTTTGCTGTCCTGCATACAGGGTCATCATTGCCATCTTTCTAAATTCCATATATATGTGTTAGTATACTGTATTAGAAACACCAAAGCTATTAACAATTCTAAAGTTTTTAACAATGTTACATCTCAGATATACTTTCAGAATTAACTTGGACCCTATGCAGGACAAAAATGGACTTCTACTTCATTTAAAGCAGAGCATTTTTCAACTGTCCAGGTCTTTTTCTCTAAAGATGAGTCATGTAAATTTAGTCCAAGAATATATCAACTGCCTCCAGTGTGAAATGTTTCATTCATTGAACTTTTATTAAAGACTCTGTCTTTGTCAGAAAGATACTTTAAAAGTGCAAAACAATCTATATCTGTATTTTTAACACAAGGCCCAGAAATTTAATAAATGAATAAGAAAAGTTTAAATTTAACTTTAACTTTCAAATCAATTGAGGCTCTCTATCACAGGATGTTCAGCTGTATTCTCAAGTTACTTCTTTTCAGATTATTGTCCAATGCCTTGATCTTTCTATTTGGTGCCAAGTGTGCTCCAGTGAATTCTATTGACTTAGATTCTGTGCTTTCTTCAGGGCATTTGTGAGAAGTTCACTCCTTCATACAATTTGAAGGATTTCAAAATAAGGAGTTTTCTTTCTTTCTTTCCTTCTGTGTTTCCTTCTTTCTGTTGGTGTAAATTCAATAGCTGTTTCTAAATCTTAAATTCTGTGAAAATGTTTATTAAGGCTAAAAGCAGTGCTGAAGAGCTAATGAAAATCAAATGTATTTTGTCTTCTAACTCCTTCTTTGGAGGAAATGAAGGATGAAATTGAGCTCCTTTAGAAAATTAACAGAATAAGTAAGTTTAAAAGGGCCTTCAAAGTCATCTTTTTTGGAGATTCTCTTCTTTGGTTTCAGAGTTGAAACCAAATCGGTAAAATGGGAACTCATTCAATCCATATTGGGATTTACCCAGTCATCAGAGGATCACTGCCTAATCCATAAAGAGATAAAAGGGAACTCCATGCCTTGTTACACAAACAGATCAAATTTTTGTTCTTATCTGCCCTCTTAGAACAGAAAGTAACACAAGAATTCCACAGTTAGTGTTGCTTAGACAGAGTTGAAGGAAAGCATTCTGTGACCAAAGAAAGAAAAATTTAGGCCAAAACTTTATAGACAGGAAAACTCAGATTTCTGAATTCATGGTAATTACCCTAGAGTTCAGAAGGCACTGTGATAAAAATCTTGACCAGGAAACCATAAATAAGGTGAATATGATAAATTTTCAGTTCAGAGAATTCAAGCTATGGATTCCTAAAGGAATTGGCTAGAGAAAACCCAAGAAAGAAGTTACCAATTTAATTACTCAAATTAAGACAACCAAGTTATTCACTGCCCAAGAGACAAAAGTCAAATATTGAATGATGATGTGGGCTTAATTCTGTCTCTGATGTACTGGTGCCATTTAGATATAATCTTTGAGTTCAGTTCAGTCGCTCAGTCGTGTCTGACTCTTTGCAACCCCATGGACTGCAGCATGCCAGGATTCCCTGTCCTTCACCAACTCCTGGAGCTTGCTCAAACTCATGTCCCTTGAGTTGTGATGCCATCCAAGCCTTCCTCATAGCAAGTACCTAGCAACCACTGGGTTTGCCAAAGCTATGTGTTCTTAATTCAGTGATGGCTTTTAGACATTTAAAATAAAAATGAATGGGAATAAAATATCAAACAAGAAATTTGAGGTGATGTAGAGTTGCAGACTTTCCTAAAAACTGCCAGGTACTATTAAAAAAGTAACTCAGGCTGTCACACAACTTTCCTATTAGTGGTAACCAAACACCATTTATGTAGCTATCTAATAAATCATTAATGCTATAGGGAATTCTCAGGGTGATGAGGAAGATGTGTCAGTGGCTCAGTAATTTTAACACGCAAAACCTAAAAAATGCCTTTGTTATTATTTCAGCATAAACTATGTAAATAATTCATTTAAAGGAAATTTTTTCATCATAAATTCAGTAATAATTTTATCAATTGGGCACTGAGAATAATGAATCAATCAACAAAACAGTTTGCTTTTGCTAATCTCTGACAGAATGACATATTGGGCTGTTTTTAAAGCACAGCATACCATTTATAAAATAGGATTTATGTATAATTTGTTATGTTCTGACAAAACAAATGCCAGTAGAATACATAAGAAAATAATTCCTGCCCCACTCTGGGATCAGTTATCTCAAAAAAAAAAAAAAAAAAACTATTCATGCTGGCATGCATGCAGCCATCTTACTGTAATTATGTCTTTCAAATGTCACTGAATCAGAGATGTGTCCAACTGCTTTGACCTACAAGCTAGTTACACTGCATTTGCCACTACCAAACCCTGTTTTTAAAAAGTCCTTCATTTTGCTAGCATAGTGCCTCTTTATTCTTCTTATACCGATTGAAAGCTGTGTTGTCCATTATTGTCGCTCAGTTGTGTTTGACTCTTTGCAACCCCATGGACTGCAACATGCCAGGCTTCCGTGTCCTTCGTTATTTCCCAGAGTTTGCTCAAAACTCATGTCCATTGACTCAGTGATGCCATCCAACCATCTCATCCTCTACTGCCCCCTTCTCCTCCTGCCCTCAATCTTTCCCAGCATCAAGGTCTTTTCCAGTGAGTTGGCTTTTCACATAAGGTAACCAAAGTATTGGAGCTTCAGTTTCAGCATCCATTCTTCCAGTGAATATTCAGGTCTGATTTCCTTTAAGATTGCTTAAAGTCTCCTTGCTGCCCAAGGGACTTTCATGAGTCTTCTCCAGCAACACAGTTTGAACGCATCAATTCTTTGATGTTCAAGTCTTATTTATGGTCCAACATATCCATACATCCATACATGACTACTGGAAAAACCATAGCTTTGACTATATGAACCTTTGTCAGCAAAGCGATGTCTCTGCTTTTTATAGCTGCATTTAAAAAAACATGAAAGTAATTAAAAAATGAAAATATCAATCCATCATTTGTGAGGTAGGGGCTGTAAGAGGGCAGTTGGACTTCTCATGACAACAGGAGAAACTAAGGAGTGAGAGGAGAAAAGATCAGGCACAAAACCCATCCTAAAATAGAAGTCTGTCTATTTTGTCTACACCAAAGACAAATGACAAGGTCAAAGTTTCGACACATTAACAGACGTAGCACAACAAATATGACCACTAACCAAGAAAAATGGACACCAGTTATAGAGGAAATAGTATGCCATATGTTTTCTGGTATGCCAGGGTCCCACCCTTCAGCTGCTGAATAATAAACTCCAGTCTGGGAGTCCTGCAAGAGAGGCTGTAATAGCTGAGGGAACTGAGGAACACTTGGGGGTGAGAGGAGGTCCTGGCATCCAGAGCTCATTACCAACTGCTGGGAAGCATCTCACTCCTTGAGCAACTGATATGTCCTCACTGCTTCATACTCTCTGAATAGCAATCCTAAGACAAACCCTAGTCTTACAGTCGGACCAGGAGTTCCAGACCAGAAAACAGCAGGTTCTAAGGGGCTAGAAGAATGTTTTGGTAACATATCTCAGGAGAGTGGTATGTGAGTAACATGTTAGTAAGAAGTTATCATCATTGGGTCTGAATACAGGACAGAACCTTATCCCTGGGCTGAAATTTATAAGCACAGTCCCTGTCCCAATCAAGATCTCCAGGGTAAGAAGGTCTCTAACAGGGAAGCAGGAAACACTGAGTTAGAGAAATTACAGGATGCCAGAAGGTTTGCATTGGAATCCCCAAATTCCAGAGAGCAGAGCATGACTAACGTGAAGTCGCAATAGACAACTGGTCTAGAATGAATTAAATATGCCTTGTCCAGGTGATTCAGGAATCCCAGGTAAGGCTGAAGCCTCAGATATGGAGGTCAGTGTACACAGCCAGAACAGATAAGGTTTGATCAATTTTTCCTCAGCCTGTGGAAGTTATCAGCAAGTTTTTGTAAAAGCATATATGTCTGCCTTACCCCAGCAGGTTTACAAATATTTATTTATAACAGAAATTATCCAAAAGAATAAATAGAGCACTACAAACATGAAAGGATTATTCTGAGCCTCAAATGATACTGTTATATAATTTCAGTGCTGACAGGTATCATATATCTTGTAATTGTTATATAATATACATAATTGTTATATAATATGTAATATACTTATCATACATATATGTATGTCTAGACATGTAATAATTTGATTGCAAGTGTATGTGTATGTATTTCTCAGAAGGCTCATTTTTACCATACAAAAGTTCTAAACATGTAGTTGGTTGACCTAAATTTTAAAACATTGCTTTGATGATGACATACTTGATGAACTTGCACATATTAGTAACACAATAATCCCTAAGTGAGTAATTCCTAGGTTCCATGCCTTTGCATCATGCTGCCTACATACTTCAAACATGGCAAAACTGTCAGTATCACTAATTCTGGAGATAATGTGTGCAGTGTTGCATGTCATTCAACTGACAAACAATTGGCAGGTACCTTTTTTAACAGCAAGATGGATTCCTGTATGGGCTGTGTTGATTGCTTATGTCAGTCCCTTTGAAATTTAACAGCAGTTGTAATTAAAGCTGTAAATCTCTTCTAACTATAATTAGATTAATATTTACATCCATTGTCATTTTTTTTAAATAGCCTGAGATGCTACTAGGTAGTGAGAAAGGTAAAGGTATTTCTTTGGGAGGGAGGGGAAGGAGCACTGTGGTGTCTGGTGGGCAATATGGTTTCTTTAAAACAATAACCATTATTAAGAATTATCTGCATGCAGCTTTGTGAGTTTAAATACTGGGTCCCAAGGACAATCTTTCAGAGAAATGGCTCCATGAATCCTCAGTCTCTACAAAGGAAGTGTATTCCCCAAAGAAACAGATCTAGTCTTTTCATGGGTTTCTTGAAAATGGACCATATTAATCGATGAGGCTAGAGAATGTCTGTGTCATAGAAAACTGAGTTCTGCAATTTCCATCTCACTAAATCTCAGTCCCCTCTGAAAGCATCCTTTGGCTGACTTGGTGGTCCAGTAAGACTACAGAATGACACAGGGGAACAACATTCTGCTTATTTAGGATACTGTGATATTGCTAAAGGCAGTTAATGGATTCTCAACTCTTTACTCAGAAGGCAATGGCAACCAACCCCAGTACTCTTGCCTGGAAAATCCCATGGACGGAGGAGCCTGGTAGGCTGCAGTCCATTGGGTCACTAAGCGTTGGACACGACTGAGCGACTTCACTTTCACTTTTCACTTTCATGCATTGGAGAAGGAAATGGCAACCCACTAAAGTGTTCTTGCCTGGAGAATCCCAGGGACGGGGGAGCCTGGTGGGCTGCCGTCTATGGGGTCGCACAGAGTCTGACATGACTGAAGCAACTTAGCAGCAGCAGCAACTCTTTACTCTCCTCTTCTCAACCTTCTTACAAGTGCTAAATAAAATCACATTTGTTTCACATAGACTTCATAATAACCAGTGACAATATTCTAAATCTGAACAAGAAGTAAAATATGTGCAATTTGACATTTGAGATGTACTAGGTTCCCAAGCCTCTCCTCCAAAAAGCTTACCTGGAGTACATTTTATCCTCTTAAAGTGAACAAACTGATCAATAAATGTGGCCAACTAAAATCATATGATGCCCAGATCATGATTTGCCCATTAAATGCTGGCAAAGTGGAGGAATGAATGCAGTAGGAAGCCGCCTCGTGAGCATGGAAAGAGACCTTCCTTTTGGCGCCTGACACTGCAGGGCCCTAAGTGCGCTATCTAACTCTGCGGGCACTCTTTACACTCATTTCCCTTTCCCCACCTCGAAAAGGAGAACATCTGACTAGACGATCTTCACAGCCTATTCTTCCTCTAAAACCTAATTATTATCTCTGTAGTCTGCAAATTCTTGTTTCCAGATTTAATATATGGTAAAAGTCCTCAAGCTATTTTCAGCAAATTAGCTAGCTGTGATAGGATTTCTCCACAGCTCAATTGGGGCACAGGTGCCAAGTACTGACATTAAAAAAAGTAAACCATAAAAGTACTAGAAGAAAACATGCATTATTTCTAAAAATAGAATCCTAGAAAAGGGAAAACATTTCTATGTGTGGCATACAACTCAAAAGACATAAAAGGAAAGTGGTCAAAATTTATACCATGAACAAATCTGCTTCCTGAGATTGGACTGTGGAAAGCTCAGGCTTAGTGTTGGTGTAATTCTGAAGAGGGATGTCACACTTAGATCATTAAAGGGCTTGGATTTGCCATACTTAGAATTTCAGAACCACTCATCAGTACATCCATTAGCTCTCAGATGTGCTCAATACAATTAATTATTAATAACTGAATCAGAATGTGGATGATTGAATACAAATTAGTGCAATGATGAGAGTATCTGTATATTTTTATTATCATAAACTTGCTTTCTTATATGCATAACTTTTTTGAGCAGGAAAAATGTGGGAGAGTTTCAGCTACAACAGTGGGAATTTCACATCAAAAAGTGTTACCTAATGAATACCATTCAATTTGTGTATGATGATGGAAAAAAAAAAGAGTGCTGTTGTTTCGATACATTATCCTGCATTAACTTCTTTAACAGGAGAGAGGTTTTATATATAACAAGATATGCTCATTCTATGAGGCAGATGCTTACCAGGTGTGCTTGCTTTGGATTTGGTATTCACTCAATTCGGAATATACACATACAAATTAGCATCTCGTTTTGCATGAGGCATATGTTTCTGGAAATGGCATCACTAACTGGCCCAGCTCTATGTGGTGTCATGACAGTATATTCCCTAAAAGGACACACTTTGTCCAGCCATAGATGTTCCCAGATATAGTTCATATAACTCCAGGCAAATGTTTCTATGCTGCAGTGATATGGATGAAGCACATTGGAATGTCAGTGAAGTTCTAGCAGTCCCTTATCGGCTACTGATTGTTCCCTCTGCATAATGGGCCATTTCTTAAAGGTATTTCAAGGTACTAAGTAAATTGCATATTAGCAACTACAATGCTAAGAATCTCTTTGTTGTAGGTTCAGCATTGTTACTTTTATCCAGTTAATGGATCAAAACTGCCAGAGCACAAATCATTGGCAGAAGGAGAGATCACAGCAGGAAAACTTTTTTTTCTACAAAATATACTTAACTCAGAAAATCCTGTTAAGTAATGACTGGCTGAGAATATACAAACAAAACTTAGGGAGTTTTTTTTTTTTTTTTTTTGGCGAAGAGCAATAGCTATGATGTAATACATACATATCTAAACATAAATATATGTTTATACATGTATATTTATGCTATATATAAAATTTATATTTTACATATAAATGTACATGTAAGGGTTTTAGAACAAATACCATTGTAATAAATCCATCTGGTGTGTGGTAATGTTAAAGAGAGACTTATCTTCAGTAACAGCCAGAGAACTTTCTATAACAAAAGGATTAACTGAATATGGGATTTTAGAATGAGTTAATGCAAACAGCAAATGGTTAATTTAAGTGAAAGAAAGTGAATGTGAAATCACTCAGTCGTATCTGACACTTTGCAACCCCATGGACTATAGCCTACCATGCTCCTCCATCCATGGCATTTTCCAGGTAAGAGTACTGAAGTGGGTTGCCATTTCCTTCTCCAGAGGATCTTCCTGACCCAGGGTTCAAACCTGGGTCTCCCACATTGTAGGCAGACCCTTCACTGTCTGAGCCACCAGGGAAGTCACCAGGTTAATTTAAGTATAAAATAATTAACAGTACTCCATAAATAATATACACCAGGTAGATGATTTTAATTCTTCTCCTCCTAGGTTTAGGAAAATACTTAAGTAGATGTGTTTTAAAGAAATGTTCAAATAGGATTACCCATGTGGACCACTTTGACATCCTGGTTTTCATTAAAACAATCTGAAACGTCCATGTAGAGAGTACAGGTAGGAATACTTTTATCTAAGAACCTTTTGACAGCAATCATATTTAGTGAGAATACCTAGTATACATTATTACTACCTACACTTTGCCTGGCATTTTAACAGGCCCATAGTAACCTAGTTCAGTTCAGTTCAGTCACTCAGCCATGTCCGGCTCTTTGCAACCCCATGATTTGCAGCACGCCAGGCCTCCCTGTTCATCACCAACTCCTGGAGTTTACCCAAACTCATGTCCATTGAGTCACTGATGCCATCCAGCTATCTCATCCTCTGTCTTCCCCTTCTCCTCCTGCCCCCAATCCCTCCCAGCATCAGAGTCTTTTCCAATGAGTCAACTCTTCACATGAGGTGGCCAAAGTATTGGAGTTTCAGCTTTAGCATCAGTCCTTCCAATGAACACCCAGGACTGGTCTCCTTTAGGATGGACTGGTTGGATCTCCTTGCAGTCCAAGGGACTCTCAGGATTCTTCACCACAGTTCAAAAGTATCAACTCTTCGGGGCTCAGCCTTCTTTACAGTCCAATCTCACATCCATACGTGACCACTGGAAAAACCATAGCCTTGACTAGATGGACCTTTGTTGGCAAAGTAATGTCTCTGCTTTTTAATAAGCAAAACCAAAACAAATGACCCCTGTGAGCACACCCATTTCTCCAGAATACGACACCACCATATTCCAAGTTGCTAAAGGCAGACAAGGAGTCACCTGGCTGTATTGTTTCTCCACCATGAAGTCTGTAACCAAGTCCAGTGGATTCTATCTTCAGAATACAATAGGAATCTGTTCATTTTTCTTTTCCTTAACTTAGCTCCTAGCACCATTGGCCAAATCACCATCATCTCTTTCTAAACTACTCCAGGAACCACCTAACTGGTCTTACTTTTTATGCCATTGCCTTTCTGTGATCCATTCTCCATAGAGCAACCCAAGTGATCTTGGAAGCATCAATTGCATGCTTCACTCCTCTGCCTAAAATCCATAAGTAGTTTCCCATCACAGTAAACCAAATGTAAACTCCTTCTCACAGCCTAAAGTGGACAGCATGGACCGATTCCTGCCTACCTTCTTGATTTCATGGTAGACATTCCCTTTCCCTTTTGCTTAATAACGTGTTCCCCCCACTCCTTTTGAGTAACAACAGTAAAGTCTGAATTTTGCTATCATAAAAGTTTCCATCTCTGCAGAAAAGGCAAAATTCTTCCACCTATCTATAATTTTCCAATCTCATAAAAATGGAGAATTTACTTGTGAACTAAAGAGCTACACAGATATCTTTTTTTCTCTGAGTCAAGTACTTTAAAAGCACTTGTTTTTCCCTAGAGAATGCTCTTGGCCAACACTATATTTTACATATTCCTTGAGTTTTTATCACTCTAAGTAGAGTAATAATGTCTCTGTTGCTTTATCAAGCCTCCTTTTTAAAAAAGTCTGTTTCTTGTTCCCTATTTTTCTTTTCTTGTCCAGTTTTATTAGAAATAAGTAACAGATAACACCATATAAGTTTAAAGTGTATGAGGTGATGATATACATATATTGTGGAATGGTTAACACAGGAAGTTTAATTAACACATGGATCACCTCACAAAATATTTTGTTTGTTTTTTGATGAGAACAATTCAAATCTACACTCTTGGAAAATTTAAAGTTTACAACATAGTATTATTAACTATAGTGGCCATACTGAACCACTACTTTTATGTCACCATACTAGACTATTTTTAAAACATTTTTGTTAAAAGCAAAGGAAATATTACTTTTAATGATCAAGTCTCACTACTATGTTCTTTAATCACTGCCACCCAAGACATCAAGTATTAGTCATTCTGTAGTAACCTAACTGTTTTAACGCTAGAAAGTTCACTTCTTAGAAGTTGATTTCTTTTATCATCCCCGTCTTAAAAGAGTAATTGCTTAATAAGAGAGATCAGGTATCTTACAGATTTAAATCTACTATATCTTTTATGTTTTCAAGTTTTAGAAAATTTTAGAAAAGCAAAAATTCAAGTGGTTTGACCAAAAGCATCTTCCTGGTTCTAAGGAGTAAAAAAAACTTTAAAAATAAATCCACATAGATTAAGAAGCCTGTTGGATACCCAATAGCGCTTAGCAAACATTATTTTGATGAGTTAAGTGTAAATGAATCACAAACACATGGACTAAATTTCCCTCAAAGAGCACAAAAGTTGAAAATGGAAGGAGCATGGCTTTTGGAAAAATATATTATGCTTTCTACCACAACCCAAACATTTACATAATAGCCTGAGCTGTTTCACAATCTGAAAGTACATCTGGATTCATCCAACTCTATGAAATTTTTTCCCCAATAAATAAGTGCTTCAGCATTACTTAGATTAATCCAATACCCAAAATCTCTCATTTTCTCATCAGAAGAAATTCTCAGGTTCTCAAGTATACAAATGATCTTCACTATTTATAGGATATAAACTACTATATATTTATAAACATATGATCAAGGATGCCTGTTCATTTATCCTTAAGAAAAAGTAATATACACACACATATGCAAGCCCTTGCCAGAGAGAGATTAACCTTTAAAGGAGATGAACAGACATGTACTTTTTAAAACACTGGGCAGTGAAAAAAATCATACAGAGAAAAATTAAAGATAATTCGACAAACTACCTATTTCAGAATCTGGACAATTTTGTTTGAATTTGAAGTAAGTGTAAAGGTTGACTGTGTATACCAAGCTTAGAAAAAAAGTAACATTTTAGTGAGCTTAAGTAATGAAATGGAAAAGTTTGCCAGAAAGAATTTATTTGCCATAAATAAATTTGCCATAGTTCTTCTGAAAGCTAAACTGAAGTTTTTCTTTGTCGCAGTGCTAAGGCTTCCCAGAGTTCCTAGAGAAAGGCTTGGTCACCTTACAGGCCTGTAGCCCATCTCATTCTATTAAAATAGACTTGGTGAGTCTTGGACACTATGAGCTTCCAGCTTCCTTTGGGATAACCTCAAGAAGAGTAGATAATTTCATCTTCTCTCACTCATTCAAACATTATGGATCCATTTTCATGCAGTATTTGCTTTTTTCCCCATTTTTTTCCAAAACCATTTTTTTCCATCTTTGTATTCTTCTTCATAAAAGATGTTTTATCTTGAAATATGAGAACTGTGGAAAATAACATTATTATTTTTAGATCTATTGATCTCCCAACCTACTGAAATGCCAGGAAGGCAGGAAACCATTTTTTATTGTTTGTCTCATTTCCCACTGTACCATGCCCATGGTAGGAAAATAATGAGAGACTTTTGAAGGTAACCTCAAATCAGCAAGCCATGGTAAGTGAAATTAATTTTTTTTTGGAAATAGAGTTATGCAGGAAAGGAGAAAGAGCCACCATTTTCTCTTTCCTGTACCTCTTTCTTCCCTTCCTTTCTTTCTTTGTCTTCCAACATCAAAGATAGAAATTGCCTTCCTGTGCTGTGCCTTCTTGTAAATCTCTGAACTTTATAAAGAAATACATTCATGAATCTATTAGAGCTTAAGGCCTTGACTGCTGATCTAATTTTACTCTCATTTGTCAGGCAAGGAGTTTGAAATATTTATTTTAATGAATACCTTGCCTTATGTCCATGGAGAAACTTGAAGTTAATCCTACTTAGAGTGTTATCTAGTAGGAGTTTATTCAAAAGATCTGCATATTTGTCAAATTAAAGACCATGCTTCAGACCATTTTTGCTACTTAGATGTTAACCCACAAATCAGAAGCAAGTCTAATTTCTGTATGAAAGAAAGTAGATTTAATTTCATAATGAAAACTGATTTTCCCAGCAATTCTAATGCTGCTAAACTTCAAACCATAAGTGGAATAGTGTCTAAAGTTTGTAAATCTGCTTTTATTAAAAAAAAAAAAAGGCTGAACTTAAGAAATGATAAATTGGGGGGGGATCAGCAATTTGTAATGTTAGGGAATATATACCCTTGGCAATTTCATGCTGAAAATTTAGCAATTGCCAGTGGCAATTGATTCCATTGTATAAAAACCAACACAGAGCTTCCACACATAAATGTTGATTAGTTGATTGTGAATATATTTCTGTGTCTGCTTAACTTAGGTAACATACACCCTGAAATGACTCTCTCAGTGTATACACACAGAGAATTAGGGTAACAAATAATGGATGCCATATTTCTAACAGCTTTATTATCAGAGAATGTGAAGGTTAATGCTTAATTCTAACCAATATTTCTCTAGTCATAATAGCATGTTTTAGGTGAAAAATTAATTTGAAATGTCAATAGGTTAATTAGTTAAGTAGGAAATTTTCTCTGGGAAAACTTCAAGAAATAAAAAAGACAAAAATTGGTTAAAATCAAAGAAATGGATCATTTTGGGACCAAAATTCTAATTCACTTGTTGATATAAACACCTATCTTTTTCACTTTATTAATTAACTATTATCAATAGGATTAAAACAAGCATGCCAAATAGTTACACCCATAGGTATTAACTCAAAGCAAAATATAATGTAAAGAAATGAAAACTAAATTAGACTTAGAAGGAAGAAATATTGAAATAGGGTTAATGACCATAATGTTCCATATAGATACAGATGTAAGTAGCTTACTGTTAAAACTGTTGAGAGTTCCTCCTCAATCTGGTTCTTAAAGGCTTATACATATGCACACACACACACAAATATGGAACTACTACACATTAAAAATTAAAACTATGCTTAGAAATTTGGAATTAAATTCTCCCCAGATTCTTTTTCTCTTTTTTTTCTTTTTTATCTAAATTAAAATTTATACATGTGTTCCCCATCCTGAACCCCCCTCCCTCCTCCTGATTAAGCAAATCCTTAGAGTTGGGTAACCAGCTGCCCCACTCCAGACAAACTAGACTCCATGACAAAAAGCCTCTGCCAGGGGTTTTCAATCTTGAATATAATCAGTCCTGCTGATTTCTCCTGGGATATACTAATTTGATCCAGGCATCTAAGATCTAAGCAAAGCCAGGTATAAGGCTTGGAAAGACAGCAAACCTCTCCCACAACACATATTCCTTGATTTTTCTAAACATAACATATTTTTGTGATTATCTCAGGCAGTACATGTTTTTCCTTTAGTTACATGGCACACCAACTATTTTGCAACTTCTTTCAGACATTTTAAGAAATGGACATTAAGAGATATTTGTTCTGTTAGTAAAATTTTTTAAAAATCAGCAGTTTTACAGTACAGTAGGGGCCTATAATTGGAAATGTCACCATATGTTAGCACCCAAGCTCCTTATGAACGTTTCTGTTCAGTTAAAATGTCAGCTGTCTATTGGCTATGAAGATGCCACACAAATAATCATGTCCATTTCTGTGTTTATAATGCTCATGCATATGGGAGAAATAACACTTTCCAACTAAATCCATTGTTCTTGTTACCCAGTTATTCTGGCAGTGAGAAGCATAAAGGAACTTATCAAGTTACTGATATGTAATTCTGAGGCTCTGCTGGATCTAGCTTCTTTTAATACATCTCAAAATAACATGCATAGTATGTCCTTGAAAGGATTTCTCACACTGGATTTTAGTTTCTATATGGCCTCTAGAGGATGCTAAGATAAGTTAAACCAAGTGTAATTCGGCAGAGTATTACATCAGAAAGGTCTTGGCATCAACTTAAAAATGTTGGGTAGCTTTGAAGTATCAGTCATAGCTATTAGCTTAAAAAACCTTCATCATCGAACAACTTCTTTATTCAAAATATCTGCTGGCCACAGAATATTAAAGTAGAATTTTTTTTCCATCCTAAAGATGATTAATTCATTACAGCCCACCACTAAAATGTGATTTCTCAGACTATAAAATTTGGTAGTTGTTCCAGAGTTGAAATTAGAGGCATGTGATCCTCTTTTACCCCTCAAGGGGAAGAATTACAATTCTGCTTTAATTAGTGATAATCCAATAAAAAGAGGTGACAGCACAGTTGTGTATAATACTGAAACATGAGTAAGTATCTCTCCTATGACAAAAGTCAGTTGAGAAAAGGAGGCACAGTGCTATTCGTGCCAGCACAAACTGCTCACCCTTTTTAAAAGCTCATGAAACTAAGTAAGGATGCTAACATATATTAATTATTGATACACAGTCATTGGAAAAGAGCATGGCAACTCACTTCTGTATTCTTGCCTGGAGAATCCCATGGACAGAGGAGCCTGGAGAGCTACAGTCCATGGGGTCACAAACAGTTGGACACTACTAAGCAACTAACTGTTTGTTTGTTTGTTTTCAAGGCAGTTTTTAGCCTCAAAAACCTAGAGTAGTCTCCAAAATAAACCACAAGATTCTGAATACTTTGGCTCTCCTACTTTGGCAAAAGCCAGTGTAAATCAACTTGTTAGATGTTGCATTGGACACATACAGATAAAAAGACTAGATTTGCCTCCATCCTACAATACCATGAATAATATTTTGCATTTTGAAGAAAAAATAAGAGATAAATGTAATTTGGGGCCTATGTTGTATCTGTATCTGTTTAAAAACAAAACAAAAACAAAAAGTCATGCTTCATGGAAATGCAGCACCTAAAGTAAAAGTATTGGAGAGAACTAAGTGACTTAAGACTTGTAAAGCATTTAGAACAAAGCTTGGCTTGTTCATAGTCAGATCTCAATAAATATAAGCTGATTTTATTATAATTACAAGACAGAGGCTACAAAATCATTTTACCTAAAACAATTCAGATTTCCAGTAAAGACCAAAATGGCACCACGGAACAAAGAAATGTCCATTTGAAATGTTGAAACATTTTTAATATACATTTCTCACTCAGGAGACTAACAATAAATAAGGGGACAACAGTCTGGCTCTTAACTCCATCAAAGTCTATCATGAGACATTACTTTCACATCACTCGTGACAGTTCACCAGTGTATAAAAACTCTGGTCCCCAAAGGACAGCAGGCTGATAGTGTAGTGAAAAAGAATGCAAACCCCATTGACCTGCTATAAAACAATTTGGCGTGGGTCAGGAAAAAAGGCATAGAATTTTCATGCAGACTTTATGGAGTGAACTTATCTTGAACCCATGGAAATTTCTGAATTTCATTTCAAGAATCACAGCATAACAGCATCACTTTAAGAATTTTCATTAACCATTCAGCCTGTATCCTCCTTTTAAAGTGGTTATTGGTGTATTATTTATGATGATCAGCTGGCATCAAAAACTGCCCTCCATTGGAGCTGTTTGACCTTGATTTAAAAAGCTAAAACCAAAATGCTAGGGAGAAAGTCCCCAGAGTTCAATTCAGCAATACAATACAATTGCTTTGACTTAGAGTTCAGAGATTGTGGCCAAAGCAGAGACATAGTTATGTTAGCACATTTTAAATAAAGGATCCCTATTTGACTCTGGACCCAGACCTTCACTCCCAAGATGGTTCAATAAACCTCACTTACTATTCTTTTCAACCTTACAGATTACATTCTAAAACTCAAAATGGAAACATAGAAAGCCAAATCTTCTAGTCATCGGCACTAAGGAGATAAGAGAACAGGACTACATGATACAGTAACAAAAGGAAGAAACCATAAAGTAGCTTTCTAACATCTAATATCTGCAGAAACACAGACAGGTATATACAAATGTTACCATATGAAACTCTCTAAAATAATCTCTTAAAGATAGATATCATAACCTTGTTTTAGAAATTAAGAAAACTGAGGCTCAAAGAAATTGAGTAACATGGATGATTTCACAGAACCAGATTCTGGCTCAAGTACTGGCTTGAAATTAAAGGGTGGAGCATCTACTCTTAGTTCTTCAACCAAGCAGCTATATCTTTGGAAAGCCAAGTCATCCCTCTGGGCCTGTTTCTTCATCCTTACAATGAGGAGGTTTGGCAAACAGACTCTGGGGTTGCCCCATGATCAAGCTCTCGTGTGATCCTCTGCCCTAGAGTGTGGGCAGGATCTGAGACTTACTTCTAACCAACAGAACACAGCACAGGTGACAAGAAGGACATGATACATTACATAGGACCGTAGAAGCCATCTTTGAGGAGACTCTTTCTTGATGGTTTTGAAGAAGCAAACTGAGATGTGGGTTGACACACAGAAAAGGCCATGTAGTGAGGAGCTGAGTACAGCCTCTGGCCAACAGATAGCAAAAAAGTGAAGACCCCAGGTAGTCTACGAAGAACTGAATGCCACCAACAATCATAAGTATGGAATTGGATCCTTCCTCAGGGGCTTCCAGCTCAGAACCCAGCCTCAGCTTTCCCCTTGATTATAGCTTTGCAGAGGACCCAGTCAAGCCATGTGAAACTCCTAATTTGGTTGGCTTTAAAACTAAGCAAATGTGGACTTCCCTGGTGGTCCATTAGTTAGGAAGCCACCTGCCAATGGAGGGGACACAGGTTCATCCCCTGGTCTGGGAAGATTCCATGTGCCAGGGAGCAATTAAGCCCATGTGCCTAGAGTCCATACTCCTCAACAAGAGAAGCCACCACAGTGAGAAGCCCATGGTAGCCTCTGCTCACCACAACTAGAGAAAGCCCACGTGCACAGTGAAGACCCAGCACAGCCAAAAAAAAAAAGAGGAAATGTATTATTGCCCATAACCAAAATATGTAGATATGGGGCAGATCAGGGTTGGTCAGTTAAGAAGCTCAACATCAAAGACTATGTATCTGTCCCAACTCTCTACCCTCAGTGTTTCCAAAATGGCTATAGAAGCTCTAGACTTCATATCCAGACATAGGAATCAGTTCAGTTCAGTCACTCAGTCGTGTCTGAGTCTGTGAGCCCATGGGCTGCAGAACGCCAGGCCTCCCTGTCCATCACCAACTCCTGGAGTTTACTCAAACTCATGTCCATTGAGCCAGTGATGCCATCCAACATCTCATCCTCTGACATCCCCTTCTCCTCCTGCCTTCAACCTTTCCTGGCAACAGGGTCTTTTCAAATGAGTCAGTTCTTCACATCAGGTGGCCAAAGTATTGGAGTTTCAGCTTCAGCATCAGTCCTTCCAAAGAATATTCAGGACTGATTTCCTTTAGGATGGACTAGTTGGATCTCCTTGCAGTCCAAGGGACATAGGAATAACTTGAAGTAAAAGATAGGCCAACTGTTTCTTATATCCCTTTTAAGAGTCAAGCTTTCCTCAGAAAATTCCTGGAAGAAAACTTGCACAAATTACTGATCAGATCTAGGTTACATGTTCACCTTTGAATGGATTATTGCCAAGGGAATTGAACCAGACAGGCATGACTTGTTTATATCAATCAAGATTTACCCATAGAGTTGGGAAGAAAGGGCCACATTTCACTGAGTAATGGTGATGAGGCATGAATACCCTGATATCACTGGCTTTTGCCAGCCAGAGTTAAGAGCTAAATAAATGATTTAGGGTAGGCAACGGAGGGATGTTGCAGTAACAAAAACCCTTTTGGCTTTGGTATTTTTTCACCCTGTAGATAATACATATGGAAAAGTGTTTTTCAACAGATATTTTTCAAGTACTTGATAAGAAATTGTAGTCTGTACTCCGTACATACTGGTGCATAAGAGAAATCAACCCCTCTTCCCTTTTCCCCCAGAGTATACAGTTAAGTGGGGAATATGTAAACAAATAGGTAATTTTAATGCCAAGAGGGGATAAGCATTGGGTTGGCCAAAACGTTCCTTTGGGTTTTCTGTAAGATGTTAGGGAGCCCAGCCTGGTGCTCTGTGAAAACCTAGAAGGGAGGGATAGAGGAGAGGGAGGGAGGCAACATATATATAATTATGATTTATTCGCATTGAATTTGCATTGATGTACAGCAGGGACCACAACATTGTAAAGTAATTATCCTCCAATTTGGAAAAAAAAAAAAAAGGAAAAACCTGAACAAACTTTCTATGAAAGCATTCAGTTGTAGGAAGATTTCCTAAAGGGAAGATAAGTTTCATGCCTAAAGGCTTCTCACTGATGACCTTGGTGATGCTAGTGTGCTTAATTTAGTTTGCACATTGCAGGAAATGAGATGCAAACATGGGCTACCGAGAATGTTTGATGCAATGGACAGTCTGGAACTGCACTGTCCAATACAGAAGCCAATAGTGTGTGTGGTTATTTAAATTTCTGTGTATATTTATTAAAACTTAAAAGGAAAATTTTTAGTTCTTCAATCACACTATACAGATTTCAAATGTTCTCAAAGGTCTAAACCTTCGAGGAAGGTCAAAAAAGCCTCAAAAAAACATACACACATAGCATCTCACATATCACTTTACTCTAGCACTTGTAATACTATGCTGTAATTGCCAATATTTTTCAGCCTCCCTCAAAGAACCATCAAACCCAATGATGGCTTCCATTATGGATTTTTGTCCTCCTTATACTTGAGGCACCCCCCCTAGGTACTATCAACTAACAAGATTGTATTTCTTCCAGATTAAAAAAAAAAAAAAGCCAGTCAAGCCCTTTGTTCATTTACTTATTTATTTATTCTTAGTGGCACTGGGTCTTCCTGGCTGCCCATGGGTCCTCTCTAGTTGTGGTGCATGGGCTTCTCATTGCAGTGGCTTCTCTCATTGCAGACCATAGGCTCTAGGGCAGGCAGGTTTCAGTGGCTGTGGCACAGGGGTTTAGTTGTCTTGTGGCCTGTGGAATCTTCCTAGGCAAGGGACTGAACCCGTGTCCCTGCATTGGCAGGCAGATTCTTAACCCCTGGACCACCAGGGAAAGTCCCAGTCCTTTTGTTAAGTGCCCATGGACTGGCACTTTTAAAAAAAGGCAGGGTTATGGTGACAATGTCACAGAAATCCCAAGGAGGGGTAGGGAAGAAACAATCCTGAGTTCTTTGGAAGATTTCTCTCACGGATGCATTTTTGGCAACTTCACAGATGAGTTAGTTATATGTAGGGGCCAGTTTGATGGTCCACAGAGGCTCTCCTCCAGCTGGGACCCTAGTTAGTGAAGAAAGGTCATCTATTTGCTGCTCTTCATCCTGAACTCAGAAGGAAAAACCTAACTTACATATGTCCTAACAGTGTTGACCAGTGTCATAGGTGGGAGAAGGGGTACAGGGATGGAATTGTTGCTTCTTATCTAAATTAAGTCATTTAGGTTAAAACAGAGTGAAAAGGGAGCAAACCAGCCTGAAGGGTCATAGGGAACAAACTGGTTGCTTGGCAATGTTTCCATTTACTTTAATTAAGGTTTTTAGATATCATGAGTTTGATTACTTCTTTAGCATTTGGGAAATTTAGAGATTATCAAGTTCTCTCATCATCCCTGTTAGTGACCCAGAGAAGGATATGATAGAATTAAATAATTTCATAAATTTGTCTTCACAGCTGCTTAGCTCAAAAGAATGTTCAAATGAAGATGCAAATGAGGAAGATTAAAAAGTGACAACGTCTTTTGATCAGAGAAGCTAGCTGCTTAAAAACCTGAGGCAGATGATAAGTGTTAAATGAAAGTTATACAAATATCTGCCGGAAATGGGCAAAGGATGAGGAAGCCATGCTGTGGAAAGTGGGACGTAAGACCCAGTGGATGAGCCTCCATGGAAGTCTCTAGCACATATACATCTGCTAAACTTCTGGCCTACGAGAGTCAGGAAAACAATCAAAGAAGGAGAAAGAGAAAATAACTGAGTAGGCAGACTGCCAGTAGGCAGAAAACATAAAATGGTCTGTTGGGTACTCTTATTTGCCACAGTCTCGGGGGTTCAAATGAATAGCTGATGCAAAGAAGTACCAAAACAAAAATAGGAATGGAAATAATAAATAACGGAAATAAAGAAAAAAAAAAGAAGCCCTATTTATTTTTATTAATTTTCTTGAGTTGTTGGTGACCAAAATTAAAACCAGGTGGAAAAAAATAACTATTACGTTTCAGGGTCATGTTGGCATATTTCACACTCAGTGGCTCGTGTGGCCCATATAATCTGAAAAACAACTCTGGCTGCAGGACACTGGAAAGGTGATCTCGGGAGTCATGAATCCCCTTGTTGGTAAAGAACGCTACCCCAGGCAGCTTTACACCTCTCTCTGCATTTTCTCCTGTTTCAGTGAACTCAGCTAACCCTTGTCTTATGATGGAACATATATCTTTATTAGATAAAAAGTTTAACCATAAACTGAAACAATAGCACTGATAGAAGTGGAAGCTGCCAGGGCACATACGCAAAAACTACAATCATCTGGAGCTAGGATAACCTGGGGGTGTGTTTGTTTTGGCTCACTATCCATCTGCAGGCTGCCTGAGGTCGCCAACGACATTTCTGTCAACAGTAAGAAACTACTATAACAAAGTCCGTGTTGAGCAGGAAGTGTGACCACAGTGAGGGACACTAAGGAAGTGCTGTGTTTATAATGCCTTCTGAAAGGGTGTCCCAGGCCCATCAGTGACACCAGGAAAATTCCCACTCTGTCCCTGCATTCCCCTGCACAGCCCAAAGAGGCAGGCTGACCTGCCTGTGGAACTCTTCTTCTCGTAGGCTCATTAACGTCTTCAAAGCACTTTCAGAGTTTGAGTGTGGCAGGCAACCCCTCTTTTGTTGTTGTTCAATGGCTAAGTTGTGTCTGACTCTTAGCAATCCCATGGACCACAGCATGCCAGGCTCCTCTGTCCTCCACTATGTCCCAGAGTCTGCCCAAATTCATGTCCATTGAGTCAGTGATGCTATGTAACCATCTAACCCCCTTTTTGCTGCCTTCTTAATCTTCTCTCTCTTATGTTTAAATTTCTTGATTGCTGACTTATGTTTTCCCTGTTCAGTTCTTACACCAGACAGGCACCTATTTTGCACTGAATGTGTGATGATGTCCATGTGTTAATATAATGCTATCAAATAATATACAAATCAAGCTAAAGGGAGAAAGTCTCCCTGAACACCGGCTGCCTTCTTCCTGCTTCCAGAACATTCCTTGACGTCAGAGCTTCCAGGCCTCTGGCCGTCAGGAACATGTGACCCTCAACCACTCCACCCATCCCTTCAACTCCTTTCCACAGTGACAGCACTGCCCTGGTGAAGTCTGTGGATGGAACTAAAAGGATGGAGTGGTCTTTGCCCTCAAGATCACCCTGACACAAAGTGTCACATCTACACAGGGTCAGCCTGACTTGTAAGTGAGCAGAGTCATTGGACAACTTAGAACATGGGCTTTACATGTGTTCCCTATTTTCATCCTTCAACAGACCTGCATTGTTGGTTATTTCTCTCCTTTGCAGATGTGGAAACTTAGGCCCACATATCACGTGACTTGCCTGAGTTTACATAGCCAATATCTGCAATATCTGATAGAGGTGGGATCTGGACATTGGATTACATTCTAGCAGTATAGACACCCATGCTCTTTTTTTTTTTAGTGTAGTCACTTTACAATGTTATGTTAGTTCCTGCTATATAATAGAGTGAAACAACTATATGTATACATATATCCCCTCCTTCCTGGACCTACCTCCCACCGCCTCCCCCATTCAACCACTTTAGGTCATGACAGAGCACTGAGCTGAGCTCCCTGTGCTATATAGAAGCTTCCCACTGGCTATGTATTTTACACATGGTGTGTATATATATATATCAATGCTACTCTCTCAATTTGTCTCACCCTCTCCTTCCTGCCCTATGTCCATATGTCCATTCTCTATGTCTGAGTCTCAATTCCTGCCCTGCAGGTAGACTCATCTGCACCGTCTTTCTAGATTCCATGAAGTGAAGTGTAAATCACTCAGTTGTGTCCAACTCTTTGCGACCCCATGGACTGCATAGTCCATGGAGTTCTCCAGGCCAGAATACTAGAGTGGGTAGCCATTCCCTTCTCCAGGGGATCTTCCCAACCCGGGGATCAAACCCAGTTCTCCCACATGCAACCAGATTCTTTACCAGCTGAGCCACTAGAGAAACCCCATATACATGTGTTAATATATGATACTTGTTTTTTCTCTTTCTGACTTACTTCACTCTATATGTTAGACCCTAGGTCCATCCACTTCACTACAAATGACTGAGTTTTGTTCCTTTTTAACTTATGCTCTTTAAAGCAGAGCTTCTCACTGTGCAGATGAATGGCTGAAGGCTCTGTTAAAACACAGACTCTGGCTCAGTAGGTCTTGGGTGTGGGAGTCAAGAATGTTATTTGGTGGTGTCTCCCAGGTGAAGACTGGGTGGCCCTGGCACCACCTTTTGAATACCAAAGTTTTAAAGAAACAAATTAGGCCTAAGACTGGGTAACCTCTGATTGTGGATTGCTCACTAATAATCTTGGAAACTTTTGTACAAAGATCTGGATGGAGGGACCACTCTTAACTCTCTGGGAAATTTTCTCTCTCCCAGTAGTCCTCTGCCAGGGGGCCACAGAGAGATGAACTTGCCTTCTAGTCATCTTGATGTCAAAACTCAGTCCTAAGATAAAGACTGGGGCAGGAATCTTACAGGAGAAGACTTCCAGTGTGTTTCTCCAATATGAATTCTACCACCCAAAGGATACAAAACAAAACTTATCAATCATTGAAATAATGTAGATTATTGTAATGTGAAGATCAACAGACAATTCCCTACAAGAAGAAACACACAACCATCACACTTTAGGTTTGCAAAGAAGCAATAGAACCCTAGCCATATCCACATCTCTAACTCTAAAGTACAACATTTAAGAGTTCTTTTTTAATTCACTGGTCAACTTTGAAGAACCTGAAAGAAATTGAAGAAATTCTTCAGTCTTCTCATCCACAAATGGAGACAATAATGGTATTTGCCATAAGGGTTGTTATTCACATCAATACGGTGACATATTTAAAGCATCTAAGAGAGTTCAGTTCAGTTCAGTCGCTCAGTCGTGTCTGACTGTTTGCGACCCCATGAATCGCAGCACGCCAGGCCTCCCTGTTCATCACCAACTCCCGGAGTTCACTCAAACCATGTCCATTGAGTCAGTGATGCCATCCAGCCATCTCATCTTCTGTCGTCCCCTTCTCCTCCTGCCCCCAATCCCTCCCAACATCAAAGTCTTTTCCAATGAGTCTACTCTTCACATGAGGTGGCGAAAGTACTGGAGTTTCAGCTTTAGCATCAGTCCTTCCAATGAACACCCAGGACTAATCTCCTTTAGAATGGACTGGTTGGATCTCCTTGCAGTCCAAGGGACTCTCAAGAGTCTTCTCCAACACCACAGTTCAAAAGCATCAATTCTTTGGCGCTCAGCCTTCTTCACAGTCCAACTCTCACATCCATACATGACCACTGGAAAAACCATAGCCTTGACTAGAAAGACCGTAGTCAGCAAAGCAATATCTCTGCTTTTGAATATGCTATCTAGGTTGGTCATAACTTTCCTTCCGAGGAGTAAGCATCTTTTAACTTCATGGCTGCAATCACCATCTGCAGTGATTTTGGAGCCCAAAAAAGTAGTCTGACACTGTTTCCACTGTTTCCCCCTCTATTTCCCATGAAGTGATGTGACCAGATGGCATGATCTTAGTTTTCTGACTGTTACCTTACAGGGAACTAATTCCTTACCTTGGTCTAAAAACTTTAGGATCTGAATAGCCATCATATAAGGAAACTAAGTTGATGTTAAATGCCACTTTCACTATTTCTAAGAACACAGAGATTCACAATGGACTAGAATTTCTCTTCTATGTCACGTAAGATGAAAGCAAAGTAACATCTTTCATGTACAAACAGGATCAACTTCATAACTACAGTAAAAACCAATAGCACTCAAGACTAGATGTATGAAAACTTTGCCTAAAATAATTTCAGTAGCATATGTATTTTCATCTTATTTTACCTTTTCAAGTTCTCCTATCATGATTCAATTCTCACTTGCCATATTTACCATATACATAGCTCCTTTTAAGAATACTATAAAAGCAGTTTTGTGATATAGTAAATGTTTAAAACCAAGGAAAGCCTTTAAAATGTGAGCATTTATTTTCTTCATTGAAATCTAAAATACCAAATAGATGCAAACACATACACACTTAACCCAATTTTTCCCCCCAAGGAAACACTAAGAAAAATGTATGTAGTTTTACATAAAAATGTTTGCTACAAGGGAAATCTTTAAGCTAAAAAAAAGGCAAGATAAAAGGAATTTATTATTATGCTGCCCAACATTACTATATGAGATTACTACAGTGATGAAAGATGTTGTCATAATACATGCAGCCAAGTAAGCTGAATTCAAGTATTGTTGGGAGTTTTCCATCCCTTCTTCTCATGCACAGTCCTGTCAGTCTGAAGCCTCAGGGGATGTACAGAATGTAATTACCAAGGTTCATGATAAGGAATGAACCAAACCAATAGGCAGAGACCAATTTTAAAATGCCAGCCAGTCTTCAATGTCTTTCCTGAAACGTGTCTTCCGCACACCACTCTTCATTTTACAATGAAGAAAACCCTGCCATGTCTATGTTCTACCTTCTGGTGGAATTTTCTATCAGGTTTAATGTTGACATGGAAAGTAATTTATTGCAGGGAATTGACAGGTGTAATGATTCCAGTCCAGTGAAGATCTACACAGGTGCCTTGAATATGGGTTTTGCTGAATTTATCTCAGGCCTGCGCTGGACTGTCCCAAACCTGAAGTCAGCCTGGGACAGGTATAGCATGTAAGAGTAGAGCTCAGTGCTTCCTCCATCCACCAAAGCTGCCAGCTGGCATAGGTCTGCTGGCTTCAGTATCAAGGGTAGTGCTTGTATGATGGACAGTTGGCAGATGACATGAAGTGCCATGGCATTCCATTGCAACTAAGTTAATAAACTCTGCTCACCAACATTAATTTAGTTTGAATGATTGCATCAGTTATTAAAGAGTTCCAGTTTATAAAAATTTAATATCTCAGAAGGTTTAGTTTTATATATTCATAATTTTTTTAATCTTCTTAGTTCTGAAATCAAATAGAAAAGTCAGATGATTCCACTGGGCTGAAGTACCGCCAATGCTCTTTGCTCAGCACTCGCAGGAGCATCATGGGTTCTCAGTTTCAAGCTCAATTTAACTGAGCCTTTTGGGCTCTAAGTTTCATTTACTCCAGGCCAAACAAAACTTCCTCATGGCAAAAAAAAGAATTTAAAGAAGAAAAAAACCTCAGTGAAGGAAGAATATCTACACGAAGATTGCTGAATATTAAGAAGTTTCCAATAAAACAGTGTCTTCATGCAACATGTTAATATAACACATATGGGGCTGATTAGAATTGAGAATGGATTTCTAAAACTCTTTGGCCTAAATACCTTCTATTTAGCCTATAACCGGACTGCCTCCACATTATAACTAACTTTTATCCATTCTCATTTTCCTCCTATTCTCTTCATATTGCCAATCTCTGAACATCTGCTAGGCCCCAAACAATGTCAATTTATCGAGCCTGAACACACTGTCTGGGATCAGGACCACTTACCAGTTTGAACCATTGAACAAAGTAAAAATGACTAAGGTGTCCCATGGAAGAGGAATGAATAGAATGAGAGGGTAATCAAGCCAGAACAACTCTCAAAGGTTTAGTTCAGGAGATTAAAATCCAAACGCAGGTGACTGAAGGCAAAGAAGCACACACAATGAGTCCAGTTCTTTGCCACATGTTGACACAAAGCTCCCATTGACTCTCCTGAAGGGCTCAGAAGAGGGCCCGAGGTGTAATGATTGTGCTGGTATGGTTGGTATGCACCCACCACCCTTTCCTAAGCACTCAGTCAAACACATTTAAGAGTTTGTGACATGATCGATGGTCTTCTCTAGTTTTTGACCTGAATTTTAGGTAAACAAGGAATCTAAAAGCATTTTTGAAAACAAAGAGCAAATCTTAATTGTTAAGTGGCTTTCTCTTTCATGGTAAGAAAAGCGTCCTAAGATTATTAATGAGCAGGCTGCATTTCTTCCCAAGTCTTCTCTCCCTCAGCCATGTCCCCCACCATCCATGCCCCCTGCTCCCTTCAGCAGAAACAAGGAGACAGCTGGGGAAGAAGCAAGACTGTTCTGATGTTCAAATGGTATGCACTACACGTCTGGATTAAAAAGGTCCCAGAGCTTGGGCAACAGGCTGCATCTTGCCAGGTGGAATTGGCTAATAGCGACCCGATTGTTTCCAGCTATCAGTGCGCTACATAAAATGCACAATACTCCTTTGAGGCATCAGACAAAGAGTCCACCGGAGTCAGCTGTAACCTGGAAACGTAAAATGAGTCTCAATATGGTGTAGCACAGCGAACTCAGCTCGGCGCTCTGTGCTGACTTAGATGGGTAGGATGAGGGGAGGGGTGTCTAAGAAGGAGGGGATAATATGTATACATATAGCTGATTCAATTTTTGTACGGGAGAAATTAACACAACATTGTAAAACTACTATTACCCACCTAAAAATAATAACAATACTTAAAAATAAAAATAGAGAAACCATTTTTACTGTGAAGGACAAAAAACAAATAAACAAATATGAATAAGAAAAAGACTGGATGGCAAATCCACAAACATAATTTCAGTTCAGGAAAAACCATTTTTACTGTGAAGGACAAAAAACAAATAAACAAATATGAATAAGAAAAAGACTGGATGGCAAATCCACAAACATAATTTCAATTCAGGAATGTCAAATGAAGAAAGAAAAAAATTGGTATTAAAAAAAAATAGGCAGAGTGATTTTTCTGAGGCCTGATAGAAATTCTAAAATCAGATCCTGGCTTTTCAGAGGGTTTTTATTGATTAATTTTGTTATGTTTTAGCTTTGGCAAAACATATGGAAAAGGTTTAACTAGCAGGGCTGCAAACAAAGATGTGTTGCTCCACTCGGTGAAATGCCAAGTATACAGATAATATGGAGCTCTGCATTCTTTTCATTTATGTTAAACAATTACTCTTCCCTTCTTGACTCATTAAATACAAACAATCGTTTTCATTTTCTTCAGCTGTCAGAACCGTTTAATAAGATTTGATCTACTCTATGTTTTCAGTAGAAAATATTCAGCAAAGCTTAAAGATTATGAAGTGATTATGCAAACCAAGGGAAAAAAAACATATTGGGGAAGAGACAACAATGGTAAAAGTTTCACAACTATATACTTTCTGTATTTATAGTCTACTGGAACCTCTATAAAAAGATTTTAAAGCACCTCCAATCTCAAGGTTAAAAACAACATAGGCAATTAACCTTGAGATGGCAGATTTATTACCTGGTTCCCTTGCAATTAGGCTTTCAGACCACTTAGATTCCATTTGAGCACATTCTAGAACAGTCAGTATCTCCCTAGCCTGCTACCTGTAGGACGAATTACAGGTTGGTGATTATCAAGGTATGGTCTCAGAATCAGGAGCATTAGCCTCACCTGGGAACTTATTACAAATGCAGATTTTCACACACATTTCTCCTCTTTCTGAATCAGATTGTAGAGTTGTTACTCAGTCCTCTGTGTTTCCCAAACCTTCTAAATGACTGTGACGATGTACATTCAAGTTTAAGAACCATATAGACAATGGACTATTACCCAGCCATAAAACAGAATGAATGTGAGTCAGTCGTAGTGAGGCGGATGAACCCAGAGCCTGATGTACAGAGTGAAGCAAGTCAGAAAGAGAAAAACTATTGTATATATTAAGGCATATATGTATGATCTAGAAAAATAGTCGTGATGAACCTATTTTCAGGGAAGGAATAGAGACGTACCGAAGGGACCTGTGGACACAGCGGGGAAAGGAGAGGGAAAGACAAATGAGAAAACGACATTGACATGTGTGCACTATAATGTGTAAAAGAGATAGCTAGTGGGAAGTTACTATATAACACAGGGAGCCCAGCCTGGTGCTCTTGTGATAATCGAGAGGGGTGAGCTGGGAGGGGGCAGGGAGGCTCAAGAAGGAGGGGACACATACATAATTATGACCGATTCAAGTTGTATGGCAAAAACCAATACATCATTGCAAAGCAGTTATCCTCCAATTAAAAAACAAAGTTATTTAAAAAAAAAAGAAACATTGATTCAAACAGGAAATATGGCAACTTTACAAGCTAGGGAATATGAATGAAGAAAGCAAAATGTGAAAAAAAGACATGGATTATGAAAGATGGAAAGAAAAAATAAAGAGTACTATGAAAGAGAGAGAACATAAAGATATTTATATCTTATGAAAAAGAAAAAAACAACAAATCCCTTGTTTTTACTTCCATGACCTCAGTACCCTAGGCTATTTAGCCAGCTTTGAAGAAATAAGACTTGCTTTTTCTTAGAGACCAAAAAAAAAAAAAAAAATCATTTTTTCTGTTAATGCAACCTAAATAACATTGATTCCAAATTGATATTATCAGAGATGTTGTTTTTAAATCAATTGCTATGAATGAGAACACTTCTGTTATTTGATTGTACCTAAGAACCAAATTGTTTAAAATAATATATATGTTCTATGTTCTTAGAAAATGGATATATCAAGGAATCTTCAGTCTGGTAAAGTGAACTAAGAATAGTCTAGAGAGATCTGAGATTTTCCTATTACTACAGAGCTTTAAAAATGTTATAAAGCTTTTCTCCAGGCCTGGTATTTATTTATTTGAGAACGATATGCATGGTAAGAGCAGAGGGAGATCATCCCAAATTTTACCTCTAAGTCTGTCTAGCACTCAAAAGCTATCCCGCCATATGTGATGCAGTCACCAGACCATCCAGGTCTCATTGTGAGCAGTGGTGGTTACTATTTACTCACAGACCTGGGATCCCCAGATAATCCATTATGCCCCATCACTACATCAATTCAATTCATGTATTGCCCAGCAATTCCCTTATAATTCGTTCAGAAAGTTATTCTCTGCCTCATACAATTTTCTCCTAATTGTTAAGTATACACAAATGAACAAGATATGGTGGCCAAGGCTCAATACATCTAGTCTTGTGATAAACTTCATGTTCATACCATTGTCCATTTCCGTACTACATCTCACTAGAAAGCTTTTTGCAGTGCAGTTCTGACCCCTTGGCTTTGGGGTATATCCTGGCACAAATCTGCAAAGCTATGTGGGCTGAAGCATAGAAAGCCAGTAGCCAGATGGTACAGAATTCTGAAGATCTTGATCTTCAGGTTTCCACTTGCTATCTTTACCTCTAAAAAGCCTTCCCTTATCCCATAAATCTGGTATCAATAGTCTCCTATATATATAGGAGTGTGTGTGTGTGTGTGTGTGTGTGTGTGTATGTATTTATGTATGTGTGTGTATATATATATATATGCTCAGTCATGTCTGATTCTTTGTGACCCCACGGACTGTAGCCCACCAGCCTCCTCTGTCCATGGGATTTCCCAAGCAAGAATACTGGAGCAGGTTGCCATTTCCTCCTCCAGGGGATTACCGCAATGCAGGGATCGAACCCAAGTCTCCTGGGTCTCCTGCACTGGCAGGCAGATTCTTTACCACTGCACCATCTGGGAAGCCCCAGAGGGGCAGTTCTGACATTATATTCCATGAGCCCAATTAACTAAATCAACTAAACTGCAGTTCTTTCAGTACCAAGTTGTGTTTACATTGATGCAGTTACAAGTGGCCTTAATTGCAAGATCTTTGCTCATATAATTAGTTAAGTGAATAAGTGGGTGAGTATATAAATACATAGTAAGTGGCATTGTGGTTCAGAAAGCTTCTTTAAAATTGGGTTTAAACAGTCCATTTAACCTGACAGCAAACTTCCATACTGTTTCCTCAGTGGCTGTATTATTAAACTTTATCATCAGCTTTGTATTTTTCCAGTTGTTCTACATCAACACCAGCACTTAGCATTTGGGGTCTTTTTAATGTTAGTAGTTTCAGAATGTATGTAGAGGTATCACATTGTAGTTTTAATTTATATTTTACTATTAACTAACAATGCTGAGCATCTTGTATTTATTAACCATTCATACATATTCATTGGTGGAGTATTTAATTCTTTTGCTTTTCCTTTTTTTTTTTTTTTTCTTGTCAGTTGTTGGATTTCTAGTTATTGAGTTATAAATGTTCCTCACCTACTCTGGGTTCAAATCCTTTATCAAATACATGTTTTGTAAGTATTTTCTCCCATTCCATGTCTGGCCTTTTCATTTTCTTAATGGTGATTCTTGGAGAGCAAAACTTCTTAATTTGATGAAGTCCAACATACCATTTTTGCTTTTATGTACAAGTTCTCTGAGTAGATCTAAGACATCTTGTCACCCAAGATGACAAATGTTTCCTTCTAGAAATTTTATAGTTGTGGTTCCTACAAGTAAGTCTATGAGTCTTCTCTGTGATCTAAGACTTCTTTGTCTAACTTAAGGTCATAAAATTTTTCTCCTGTTTCTTTCTGTAGTTTGTGGCTTGGGCTTATACATTTAGGTATATGATCCAAACTGAATTAAACTTGGTATATAGTATGAGGTAAGATTTGAGGCCCATGTTTCTGTTATGGATGATTTGTTCCAGCCTCATCTGATGAAAAGATTCTTCTCCAGTCTACTGAATTACCTTGAAAACTAAACTTCTAGACTCTTTTATTTCATTAATTTATATATCAACCTTAATACTGTATTTTTGTAAATGCATGGTAATTCTTGAAATCAAGTAATTCAAGTCCTTCAGTTTTGTTTGTTTTTCACTATGTGGTTAATTCTAGGCCCTTTGCATTTAAGTTGTTCTTGTATATTTGAATTTTTGGTAACTTCACTAATGAAACCAATTACAACTATATTTTCTTTGTGAGAAGAATTTTGACTACAAATTCAGTGATATAAAGCTATTTCTGTTACTTCTTTCTCTGTGGGTAAGCTTGTATCTGTCTTTCAAGGAATCTGTCTATTTCATTATATGTCACAATCAGCATAAACTTGTTATAACATTTCCTCTTTTTTTTTTTTATCATTTGTAGGGTCTATACTTATGTTCTAAGCTTCATTTCTTATATTAGTAACTTGAAGTTTTTCCTTTTCTAGATTAATCTTGTTAAACATTTAGTAATTTTAATAATCTCTGTAAAGAACTTTTTAGTTATTTTTAACTTTTTGCTTTTCCATAGTCTATTTCACTGGTGCCTTATCTTTACTGTTTCCTTCCTATTTCTTACTTTGAGCTTAATCTGATATTTTTCCCCTTAAATAGAAGCTTAAATCATTCATTTTAGGCCATTTTCTTTTCTTATTTGAGTATTTAAGTTTCTGATATGAGGCTTTATCATTTTCATCAAATTGGGAAAATTTTTATCATTTGTTCAAGTATTACTTGACGCACCATCTTTGCATCCAATTAAACATATATTATACCACTGAATATTATCCAGTGGGTCTCTGAGACTTTATTTTTTATGCACCATACTTTAATTTTGAATTTTTCCTGTTGCTGTCACTTTAATTCCACTGGCATTTTTATTTCCAGTGTGGAATCTGCTATAATTTCCATTTATGGTATTTTTTAATTTCAGATATTGTGCTTTCTATCTCTACAAGTTATATTTGTATTATTTTTCATATTTTCCATTTCTCTCATCATCTTCATAATGAAGAACATGTTACCTTTTATCTTGTGCATAAGAAGCCTATTTTCTTTTCTGTTAATTTCTTCACTCTCTAATTTCTGCATGTTTTATTGAATTATTTCCTGATGGTTATGTGTTATAGTTTCTGTTTTTTCAAATTTTTAGTGATTTTCTGGGGACAGTATATTTCAATTTTTCTGTTTTTGAGCAATTAATTTTGTTGTATTTCTTTAAAGAGCACTGGAATTTCTCTAGCAGATAATTAAGTTAATTGCGGGCTAATTTGATCCATTTGTTAAATGCCTAGAGCAGTTTTATTGAGTGCTAATTTAGCCCCACTTCATTTTTAAATAATATTTATTTATTTGGCTGTGCCAGGTCTTAGTTGCTGCATGTGGGATCTAGTTCCCTGACCAGGGATTGAACCCAGACCCCTGTTTTGGGAGCACAGAGACTTAGTCAGTGGACCATCAGGGAAGTCCTATAGCCCACTTCTAAGTTATACCTTTGCTAGGATGTCTACTGAATGCCCCAGGTCTCTTTCCTTGGATTCAGTTAGAAGGAACATAATTTCCAGACCTGTGTCACCATTTGTGTTACAGCCCCAAGTAATAGTTAACGTCTTTGGAAAGTTGTTTTTATCTGGCCTTGTGGAGTTTCCACCCAGGCACTTGCAAACCATATTCAACAGGTCTCAAGGGGTCTCATGCATGTTTCAGGACCTCTTTCTCTGAATAGCTCCCTCCTCCCAGTACTGCACCTTGAAAATTCTAGACATCTTGGACTTCTGAAACCTAGTGTCCATCTCCTCAACCCTGCAAGACTGCTGGATTCCACCTGGATCCCTGCTCCCTGCGCTGTAGGATGAGACATGACTGAGCAACTAAACAATGAAGTGATATGAGTTTTCTCCAGGCAGAAAGCATTCATCTCATTTACAATCAGAAATATTATATGTATAAATGCTGATATATGCTCACAAAGACAACTGATCTTTTTAATCATAATAAACAGCCTGCATAAAATTCAGTGGCATCAAAGGTGTTTTCTTCTGGAAGGGGTGGTTTTCTTTGTGTAGCGGAGGTAGAGTAGAGGGCATAGGGATTCTATGAGAACTCTGCCATAACTTTGGAAACCAGCAGATGATTTTCTGAAACTTCGTTTCCCAGCTTTCTGATAAACTAAGCTCACAAATAAGCTTCACCTTGCTTCAGTCGCTGTTAAGCAATGCAAAATAAAACATTAATAAAGTACTTTTCCTGATGTATCTAGGGCAGTGAGTATTAACTTTCTTCCAGTGATAGGGAATCTATGGCACAGAGCATTAAAAGACTTGTCAAAAGTCACACAGCCAATACATTATCTGAGTCAAGAACAATCCCAGACATTAATTTTTATCCAAGCATTTAACTTATGGGCTATAATCCACAAGTGGAAAAAAAATCAGAATATATTATTTTGCTGAAAGGCTTCTTTTTCATTTAAAAAAAATCAGGATTTTTTATTAATATATCTTCTGGATGCCAATGACTCTGTGTCTAAAAGTCAGCCTTCAGAATATGATACTTACATAGAATTCTGAATTACTAAAATACTCATTATCTTAATTGTTAAAGTAAAACAATATTGCCCAAAGCTTTTTTGGTCTCACCAGCTTGTGAGAAAAATGAAATGAAATGAAATGTTGACCTTACCATCTGGATTTCCCTGATTTACCTCTGAGACCTGACAATTGATTATAGGATCTCAGACCACCACTGAGGTGTCTCCAAGTATCCTGAGAGTCCCTAGAGGCTCCTCACATGCGAGTGTCAAAACCAGCATCAGCTCTGAGTACAGGAGAGAAAGCAGACACTGCCTGTCCTCCAGTTCCCTGTCTTCTCTGTCACGTGGAGAGGGTAAGAGCACCACCCTCTCTCCAAACTTCTTCCATGAGTGCACACATGCACACACACACACACACACAGTACATATCAGATCATGAAAAAAGCCCTTTGGGGAGAGAGAGATCTTTGCATTCACTTAAACGGACCACTCATCTACAAATACTTTAAGTCAATGGCTTCAAGTCCATCGCTTTCACCTAGCATGATCCCATTAGTGACAGAGTTTCACCAGAGAATCACTTCTCAAGTAGGCAAGCATATTTTTTGAATCCCAACACTCAATTCAAGCCTCCTTCCCAGAGATGCTGATATACCATTTCTTCTCCTTCACTAGGGCTTCCCATGTGGCTACTTGAATCCATTTGTTAAATGGTTTTAAACCATTTGGCATAAGGCCTAGAGTCGTCTTATCTGAGTGCTAATTTAGCCCCACTTCTTTTTAAAATAATATTTATTTATTTGGCTGTGCTAGGTCTTATAGTAGCTGCACGTGGGATCTAGTTCCATGACCAGGGATTGAACCAGGGCCTCTGTACTGGGAGCACAGAGACTTAACTGGACCAGTGGCTCAGTGGAAAGGAATCCTCCTGCCAATGCTGGAGACACAGGAGATGCAGGTTGGATCCCTGGGTCAGGAAGATCCCTTGGAGGAGGAAATGGCAACCCACTCCAGTATTCTTGCCTGGAATTTCCCATGGACAGAGAGGCCTGCTGGGCTACAGCCCATGGGGTTGCAGAGTCGGACACGACGTAGTGACTGAGCACGCATGTTACTTCACCCTGTATCCCCATCCTTGATAACCGCTGCTCTGAATGAATGCCACAGCTAAGGACTAAACATAAAAAACTGTCGATGGCGGGGAAAGCAATTAAAAGCTTCCACTCAGTCATTATAATTCCATATATTCTTCTACTATTTAGACTATAAAGTATAAAATGATTCCAGTACAGAGTTGAATTGAAAAAGAATGGTTTAATTCAACCTTTGGCTTCGATGCTCAAATCAGGAACAAAACCCATGTTTGACACACAGAAGTCTTTTGGTTTCATGTGGCTCAAGCTCAGGAAGGAAACACTTGGGTTTATAGTATAGCCCTTTGGCGGATTACCCAGCAAAATGCCAATGAGTGCCAGAATCCAGCATAAACTAACAGATTCCGGATTACTAAAATATCACTCCCACCTAGTCAGGTTTTAATGGTTCTGGAGACATTAGATTGGGTTAATAATCTCTTAAGTAATCAAATTATGGATCATTTTACAATGAAGTAACAGGTTATATGACTTACTAAATGATTACAAGAAGTTTGTTCGAAAACACAATAACTATCTTTCTTGTGAGAGATAATTTGCCTAGAAATCTCTGATTACTAGTAATTATTAATAATTTTTAAAAGTCAATGATACATTTTAATCATTATAAGTTTTCTTAATATCCATCTGTGATTATAAATATTTAAATTTTCATAGTGTTTGGATTTCATGCATCACATATTTTTAAGTAGATTCAGTCGATGTTTTCAAATGCTGATGCCTGTAATCAACTTAAAGTCTTAGAATAGCACTTGATTATCCTTCAAAATTAAACTATACATTAATCTTTAATTTTCAAATCAGCAAATAGGTAGATACATTTTTATGAATTACTAGTATTCTGTCTTTAGCTGCAATATATGCTCATGAAAAATATATTAATATATATTTTTATTATATATGTTTTAATATAATATATTATTAAATAAATGCTCTTTCTATCAAACCCTAAACCTAATTTTACTGGAATTCTAATAATAGATCAGATAATCTCTAGCAGCCTATTATGACACTTGATTCTACCATTTATGTTATTTATAAAAGCAACACATAGCATTTGCAATGGTGCTTCCATTCAGCAAAGCAGAAATGGACACATTCCGTGTGAACTTTATTACTGTAAAAGAGCAATGCTTCCATACATTATGTATAATGATGGTAGTTCATTTAAAAGAAAAACTATAGAATTAGTCACTGCTAATTAAGGAAAGTATGTTCTCAAAGACATCAGGTTGTTTAAAAAAAAAAAACTCTCAGCTTTTTTTTTTAACTATTCAAATCCTAGAATTACTCAGTGTACCTCCACAGTGTCCAAAGACTGCTGCTCCAAGCTAGATTTTATAGAAGAATGTGCAGCATGTCAAGTGATTCAGAATGTACACAGACTTAGGAAGAGTAAATACACAGAATCCATAAGCAACACAATAGACTGACCTTCTCACCAACCTTTTTCCCTCCCCTTTCCTTAATCATGCAAAGTCAAAAAGTAAAAGCATCAGAAGAAATAATAAGTGAAAAACGACCCTCCGTAATTGTGGTTTCTCAGTGCCTGATTACCCTCCTATCCCCTCGCACACATCAAAGAGCAAAAGGCAGGAGAGACAGAGTAGAGGAGAAGAAAGAAAGAAAGAAAAACGAGAGATTATTTACTGGCCGTTTGAGATCTGGTTACCAGCCTGAAAAACAAGAACAGATGTATTTGCATGATTATAAAATAAAATGCCTTTCAAATAACTTAATCTCTGGGAATATTATGGTATATACATTTGTTTTTAATTCCCCAGGGATAGGCAACAGACCGTGGGCTCCTTTGTTTACCCACGGGTATAAGGACGGAAGATTCTTACATACATCTCTGAATGCAGGCTAGTGAATAACATGTGTGAGAACCAAGAGGATTACGGTATTATCCTGCTATTGTTTTCTGCACCGCATCCACTTCAATCTTCAGGAAAATGAAAACAGAAACGGGCCCAGGAGATTATAAACAGGCTGCTGCCACTGAAGTTTGCCCCTGGAAGGTCGATGTAGCTCAGGAAGCAGGTTTGTTTCTTTAGGTTTTATCAAAACCCCCTCTATGAGTACGAAAAGAATTAGTGGAGGTGAAATCACCCAAAAGGCAATTACTGTCTTCTCTCCCAGAGGAGGAGATTTCAGCCAAGCAGACATAACATCTCAAGTTTCCATCACAGGTGATGAGTTCAAAGCCATGAGGCAGAGTCCATGGGCTTTGGAAATGTTTGCGGTTAGTGGTAGGTAATAAAGGATTAAGTGTAGCAGCTCAGACCAAATGTGAGTTTGGGGGAAAGAGAAGAGAGTGCACCAATGCCCGTGCTGTGTTTTCCCAGGCCGAGTTTCCATCTGGCATGAAAAGACCCTGGATCTGCCCCAGCCGAATCATTCAAAGAACCCTCAAAGTGTTGGGTCCACAGGACCCATTTTTGCTCTGAACTGGATGACCCTGGGCCAGCTGTCAAAAGCCTGAGCCTCATCAGGTAGCACAAGGCCCTCAGGGTCAGATGGAAAAGAAAGCTGACTGGCTCACAGGGTTGCGATCACGTCAGGCAAGGTCGGCTCACTTTTTCCATTCCAAGCCGAGGGCTGGCCTGTGATGGTGATCCAGGAATATTAATAACAACAGGGACAACCAACACCTTTCAGGGAGTGGTTTCAAAAGGCTTTGCAAGGTAAGGCCGGTTCTTAATTCCCCAAATGACAGATAAGAAAACTCAAGCAGAAAGAAGGAACATGATTAGGCCAGGAGCGGACATGTGATTTGGGGCACGGCTGAAAGAGCTGAGGCCTGCCTTCCTGGATGATGTTCTTTCCTCCAGAATTATCTGACTCTCCAGGCCTGCTGTCTGCATAGACTGACTGCTCTGCCCAGGAGCTGCCCAGATGGGGCAGACTCTCTGCACTGCACATACCATTTCCAAATCTTCTTATCCCATCAACTCACCTCCTTATTTAAACAGGTACAGATGTTGTCTGCACTGTTTCTGTTATGTTTTTGTAATATGAGTTGAGAAAGTGCTGTATATGCAAAATAAGAATCAGAACAAACTCAGAGTGAAGAAAATGCACAGGCATGTTTCCTTCCCCCAATAGCACAGAAATACACTCATCCCCAAGGTGCAACGACTCACGTTCCCCTGAGTAAGGCAAACAATAAGTATTCATTTGCTTGTGATTTATCATTTAAAGTGAGATCAATTTTTCAAACTTTTCTATCAAACTTGTCAGATATAATGACTTTTCTCCATTTTCAGTCTGTGATGGTTCTGGAATCACAAAAATATCAGGGGCTTCTTTTTGAGTGATCAGTGAAGACTGACTAGGCACTTTAATATTAACATTATAGAAGAGCAGGCGAGGGTAATTAGAGCAGCAAAGCTCTACTCTTCATGAGTCAGATGACTTTGGCAAGGGCCTTAGCTTCTCTCCCAGTTTTCTTGCCGGTAAAATGGGAACAAGGACTATCTGGTTTTGATGGCTGTCAAGAGGATGGCTAAGAAGAGGGCTTAAGACAGGGCCCAGCGCATAGTTAGCAATCGCATGGATTTTCCTCCACCACAGAGCTTTCACTTTACAGTAGAAATGAAAAGTTCTATGCAGTAATTCCTGCCCAGGGAGCACTACCAAAATGAGTAGGTGTAGGCATTTGGCATAGCTTTGGCTAAATGACAGTAGGTAGTGAAGGTAGTTGGGCTTCCCTGGTGGCTCAGACGGTAAAGAATCCGCCTGCAATGCTGGAGACCTGTCAATTCCCGGGTTGGGAAGATCCCCTGGAGGAGGGGAAGATCCCCTGGAGGAGGGCAAGGCCACCCACTCCAGTATTCTTGTCTGGAGAATCCCATGGACAGAGGAGCCTGGTGGGCTATAGTTCATAGGGTCACAAGGAGTCAGACACAACTGAGCAACTAAGCACAGCACAGGGAAGGCAGTTAAGCAGCACAGTAGTTGCAGTAATCAAGAAAGACTTCCTGGAGGAAAGGAATGAAGTTTTCATCAATGTGAAACTGCTTCCTTTATTTTCTTTGTCATTTACAGTCTCTCTCACATCACGTAGCGTTACTCCAGGGAAACACTGCATTCAGAAATAATTACACTTCCATAACAACAGGAACAAAAGGACACAAAGCAATTAAGAAACAATCCAAAGGTTATCAGCTGAATAAAAAAAAAAAAATAGTTCCTAGATCTCACAAAGCTCTTGGTATTCTACCATAAGGATGATAGTAACTTTTTTTTTTTTTTTTAAATTCCTGCTTCCTAGGTGGCGCTAGTGGCAAAGAATTTTCCTGCCAATGCAGGAGACAGAAGAGACATGGGTTTGATCCCTGGGTTGCGAAGATCCCCTAGAGAAGGAAATGGCAACCCAGTCCAGTTTTCTTGCCTGGAAAAATCCCATGGACAGAGGAGACGGGTGGGCTACAGTGCAATGGCCACAAAGAGACACAACTGAGCACTCCTGTAACTATTTTTTTTAAATATAATTGCTTCACAAGGTTGTGTTAGTTTCTGCTATATAACGAAGTGAATCAGTTATATGTATATATATATCCCCTCCCTCTTGGACCTCCTTCCCTCTCCCATCCCACCCACCTAGGTCATCACTGAGCACTGTGCTGAGCTCCCTATGCTATACAACATTGTCAAGCAATTATACTTCAATTTAAAAAACAACATAATAAATAAAGCCTTCCCCAGAGCAGGCCAGGACCTCTCATGGGCCCTGTGGCCTTCTTCCACAATATTCCCATTCTGTATCCTTTTCCCCAAGACTGGAAAGCTTCACTGGTTAGATAGTTTTTCCCATCTTCTGAACTTTTGGCAGGAAGAAGGCAAGAGTAGCTGGGAAAAAACAGTCCAAATCCAACCTAAATTACCTTTAATAACCTCACAACTTCCTTGAATATAAACTACCTAGAAATATACATAATCCTTAGTGTGTACATCTACAACTATATACAACACCCTAACTTACATAACTCAAGGCCTTCCCATTTGTTTGCTTTTCAAATCACTTCCTTTCAGGGACGTGGAATTAAGAGGTTATCCAGAATCAGCAGTGAAACTTGGCAGTGTAGTCACGGTTCCACGCCTAAGAAGGCATGCACATTTCTAAGGAGTAGGGATGGAAGAAAGTTTCTTTGCAACTAATAAAATTAACATGAGTTTATATATAGTAAAACTCCAAACCAGCATAGTTTTATGCATCTCTCATAATAAAATGAATGGCCATGATCTTCATACACACTTTGGTTTCTAGTTGTGTGGTGACCTGAATTTCTTCATAGATAAAGAAAATAAATGTTATTTGGACAAACTGACTACATATTTCATTATATTTATAGAAAAAAAAAAAGGAGTTTTCCCCCCTATACTTCCAGTGTCTAACTAAAGGTATACTGCATTTCACAGAATACAAATCTTCCTGAAAGGTTGTGCTTGCATGCTAAGTCACTTCAGTCATGTTCAACTCTGTATGACCCTATGAACTGTAGCCTGCCAGGCTCCTCTGTCCATAGGAATCTCCAGGCAAGAATAATGGAGTAAGTTCAGTTCAGTTCAGTTCGGTCGCTCAGTCGTGTCCGACTTTTTGCGACCCCATGAATTGCAGCACACCAGGCCTCCCCTGTCCATCACCAACTCCCGGAGTTTACCCAGACTCATGTCCATCGAGTTGGTGATGCCATCCAGCCATCTCATCCTGTCATCCCCTTGTCCTCCTGCCCCCAATCCCTCCCAGCATCAGAGTCTTTTCCAATGACTCAACTCTTCACATGAGGTGGCCAAAGTATTAGAGTTTCAGCTTTAGCATCAGTCCTTCCAAGGAAGACCCAGGATGGACTGGTTGGATCTCTTTGCAGTCCAAGGGACTCTCAAGAGTCTTCTCCAACACCACAGTTCAAAAGCATCAACTCTTCTGCGCTCAGCTTTCTTCACAGTCCAACTCTCACATCCATACATGACCACTGGAAAAACCATAACCTTGACTAGATGGACCTTTGTTGCAAACTAATGTCTCTGCTTTTCAATATGCTATCTAGGTTGGTCATAACTTTCCTTCCAAGGAGTAAGCATCTTTTAATTTCATGGCTACAACCACCATCTGAAGTAAGTTATTTATAGCCAAATATCTATTTTATAATTGTCTTACTGGCTTCCATTAGAAAATCAAATATGGGTCAACGAAGAAATCTATGAAGAAATAATAAAGTTACAAATGAGAGTTTCTTCGTGTTTATGTTTTCTACTGCCACAGAAACATGGCATGATAAACCACCCCAAACTCAGTGACTTAAAACAATACGCATCTGTTTTGTTTGTAAGTCCCCAGGTCCGTGACTCTGGTGGCTCAGCTGGGCTTGGCTGGACGGTTCTGGTCTGGGCTCACCCAGCTCTTGCTGATGAGGACAGCATCAGCCATGACAACAGAGACGATCTGGCTTCCCTCCACCTGTCTGTCTCATCTTCCAGGAGGCTCGCCAGGGCACGTTCTCAAGACAATTTCAGAAGAGCCAAGGCAAGCAGAAGCACACAAAGGCTTTTTCCAGCCTCTGCTTGTGCTATCTCTGCTGACAGCTCATTAACGGAAGCAAGTTCCAAGTTCCACTCAGATCCAAAAGGACAGGGCAGTAGACTACCACATTAGTAAGAAAAGCTGCAAAGTCATACGACCAAATGCGTCTCAATGGAGAAGATTGAAGAATTAGAATCTTTAATACACCCAGTGTACCACAACCTTCATTTTTAAAGGACAACAACAATAATAAACAAGATAATTCAGGTTTGGGGAAGGTAACTGGGTTTAATATAATCAAGTACTGCAGAAAAGCAAAAGAAGACCATAAATGAATAGAGCAAATCAGATGTTGAAACATCGAGAGGCTTGTCTTCAAAACTTTTCTTCAATTCCTATGGCAGGATGGTACACTTCTTAATTTCTTAACTCCTTTTTCCTAATGGCTAAAGGTAGAAGCTCTAGGTGAGTGATCATACCATCGTGATTATCTTGGATGTGAAGATCTTTTTTGTACAGTTCTTCTGTGTATTCTTGCCACCTCTTCTTAATATCTTCTGCTTCTGTTAGGTCCATACCATTTCTGTCCTTTATGGAGCCCATCTTTGCATGAAATGTTCCCTCGGTATCTCTAATTTTCTTGAAGAGATCTCTAGTCTTTCCCATTCTGTTGTTTTCCTCTATTTCTTGGCATTGATCGCTGAAGAAGGCTTTCTTATCTCTTCTTGCTATTCTTTGAGAAACCTATATGCAGGTCAGGAAGCAACAGTTAGAACTGGGCATGGAACAACAGACTGGTTCCAAATAGGAAAAGGAGTACGTCAAGGCTGTATATCGTCTCCCTGCTTATTTAACTTATATGCAGAGTACATCATGAGAAACGCTGGGCTGGAAGAAGCACAAGCTGGAATCAAGATTGCTGGGAGAAATATCAATAACCTCAGATATGCAGATGATACCACACTATGGCATAAAGTGAAGAGGAACTAAAAAGCCTGATGAAAGTGAAAGAGGAGAGTGAAAAAGTTGGCTTAAAGCTCAACATTCAGAAAACGAAGATCATGGCATCTGGTCTCATCACTTCATGGGAAATAGATGGAGAAACAGTGGAAACAGTGTCAGACTTTATTTGGGGGCCCAAAATCACGGCAGATGGTGACTGCAGCCATGAAATTAAAAGATGCTTACTTCTTGGAAGGAAAGTTATGACCAACCTGGATAGCATATTGAAAAGCAAAGATATTGCTTTGCCGACTAAGGTCCGTCTAGTCAAGGCTATGGTTTTTCCTGTGGTCATGTATCAATGTGAGAGTTGGACTGTGAAGAAAGCTAACCGCCGAAAAATTGATGCTTTTGAACTGTGGTGCTGGAGAAGACTCTTGAGAGTCCCATGAACTGCAAGGAGTTCCAAGCAGCCCATTCTAAAGGAGATCAGTCCTGGCTGTTCTTTGGAAGGAATGATACTAAAGCTGAAACTCCAGTACTTTAGCCACCTCATGTGAAGAGTTGACTCATTGGAAAAGACTCTGATGCTGGGAGGGACTGGGGGCAGGAGGAAAAGGGGACGACAGAGGATGAGATGGCTGGATGGCATCACCGACTCAATGGACATGAGTTTGAGTGAATTCTGGGAGTTGGTGATGGACAGGGAGGCCTGGCGTGCTGCAATTCATGGGGTCGCAAAGAGTCGGACAGGACTGAGCGACTGAACTGAACTCAACTGAAAGCTAGAGGCTTACATTTAGAACAGGTGATAGAAATAAAGCAGGTAAGACAAAAAAAGGCAAAGAAATAAGACAAATTTTAGTTAAAAAAATAATATGTTTAACTAAATAATATTTTAAAACTAGTCACATTAATTTCATTATTATCTTTACAAAAAGCCACAGGGGTATGTTTTATCTCTGGGTACAAAATTAAACCAAGGCCCCCCAGGTAGAATAAACATTGAAATTTAAATGTAGGACTAATTTTCAGGGGATGTAATATACAGTATGGTGACTAGAGTTATCAATACTATATTGCATATTTGAAAGCTATTAAGAGAGTAGATCACCTTAAGAGTTCTCCCCACAAGAAAAAAACATTGTAACCATATGTGCTGAGGGATAAATAAACTTGCTGTGATGTTCATTTGTATATATATAAAATATGTAATATATATATATATAATGATGCTATACATGTAAAACTAATACAATTTATATGTCAAATATATCTTAATTTTAAAAAGAAAAAACTTAGGCCTAACAAACACAAATGTTGTTTCCATGTTATATCAGAAACAACTTTTGAAACAATAAATTCTGTTCCTTATAACTAAAACACTTTTCCGTCTCTCACCACCTAGTTAATTCTCTTCAGTTAAAAATTCACTTATTTGTAGATATCATCTTGATCTTCCTGACCAGGTGGAACTCTTCTCATACACTTTTCTTTGAGCCATTTATTTCTTCCAACAGAAGCATGGTTTTACATTTGTTCATAAGATATCTGATTGCATCCATGAAGGCAAATACTTTTTTTCTGGTTTGGCTCAGTTCCATCTGTGGACCCAGGACAGTTGCTGCCATATGATAGCTCTTAATACATAAACAACAAATGAAGGAATAAATAACACATAATCAATGGGGGAGCATGTTTGTTGAAAAGATGCAATCGTCATATAGATCACAGAGCAGACACATACATGGCTGATGAGTCCTAAAATGTTCTTCACAGTTAAGTTCAAGGTAATACATTTCTAAAAGAAGGAACTACATCTAAAATACATATTTTAACATTGCTATGTTGAATGTTCCATACATGAATGTTTCAGCACAAAAAAAAACTGCATTTCATGTTTTTCTTAGTAAGAACCAGAGAAAGTCAATGTCAGAAACTTATCAAGCAAATGCAGCTCTTCCCATAGGATAAGCCTTTTTTTCCATCATTTTCAGTAAGCGAGGAAGATAAAAGGGAGGATGTATATTTCATATGTGATTCTTAGTTCGCTGATACAAAATCAAAGGCTTTACTAAGATGCTTTGCAAGTGTGTAATATTACCTGGAGATAATTTAGAATTGTCTGTATTGTCTAACTACTTACTTGCTGGTGTTATAGTACCTCCTATACAGGACAGGACTCACCTACTGCCACCTTGCTTGCCAAGGAATATAACCTTTTCTGGTTGCAAACCAGAAGATTTGAAGCATGGAAGTAATATAATATTATTTTCATTAAAAATACAAACTACCAACAATATAGAAGACAGACATGGAGAAATCATAGAGAGAAAGATCAATCAGGAAATCCTTAAAACAGTCCACAAGGAAGAGCTGGTGAAGACCTGAAATAGGGCACTAGCACTGGGGTTGGAGAAGTGTTGACTGATTGAGAGATGTTAAGTAAGGAGAACCTACACTATCGAGTAACTAGATGAATATGAGAGCTTAGGGATTGGCAGAAAGGGAGAAGTTTGTAATTATGTCCAGATTTTTGGTATATACACAACATCAGAGCAAGTCAAGGGAGAAAGATAACGATTTTGGTTTTAAATATGTTGGATTGTTAGTAATTAATAGCAGGGAGTTAATGGAAAAAAAGAGAGAGAGAAGATAAGAGAGCTAAAGAAAGTCAAGAGTGGAGATACTGATTCGCAGTCATCAGAATCCGGGTAGCATTAGATGCAGTGAGCACTGGAAAGGTTGCTGCAGGAGTGCACAGAATTGAAAAGCGAGACTGGCTAAACCCAAGGAAATGCCACCATGACTGGATAAATAAATGAAGAGATTATGAAAAGAAGAAAGAGGGGAAACAGGAGAGAATGGTGTCAGATAAGACAGTGCAGGAAAGGCTTGTGGATAAGGTAGGACTCACTAATGAAGCCACAGAATTAAGGCAGTTAGGTTTATTTAGTGTGGACATCATATGTTGTTTGAGTTTTTATTTACAAACTGAATTTAGAGACTACTTTGGAACCTAAGTTTTTGGCCATTATAGTCCCTTTGGGTTAAACTGAATTAAGTACTCTAGGAACCAGGACAGTTTCCTATTGAGGTTTCCACACCAAGCAGAATCTGCCAACAAAACATTCATTGAAATAAGCACATGATGCTTGAATGTGAATATTGCTGAAGAAAGGAATTCATAGATTCTCAGGTTTTAGTGAACTTGTATCTTCATTCTGACAGTGGATATGTTTTTCAGTTGTTTAAAACCTTAATATATAAATGACTCTGAGAGAAGGGACAGAGAGAGTCCCCAGGTTTGAGGACAATCATTCATTCACTCTGTGTGAATCACATTCTATCATGTCTAGCAGGAAAATGTACTTCCGACAGGTCTGGGCAAGTTGAATTTGCCTAGCTTCCTCTCTTCCAATCTTGCTTCGACAGATCTGAATTTTTGCCATTTGATGTCTGCCTCCATCTTTCATCAGATTTTGCTGTATTTCCAGCCTTCAATTTGCTACTTTGGCAGAGTGAAAGAGATTCCAAGCTCAGTATTGACACATTTTTTATTCCTTGAAATAATAGAAAGGCTCATTTCTTTTACCATTCGTATCATGTGAAAATAAAAAACCAATTGCACTAGTCACCCACCTAGCTAAGTTAAGTGGACATGAATTTCAGTGTCAGTAGATGGGACTGAGATGTTGTTTGTTCAACTGGACATCCCTCAACCTGTAGCAGGTTAAGACCTACTGATAATATGAAGGATCTGTTACTACCAATGGATAGTTAAATCATAGGGTGGTCAGTTCTCAGCCTCTCTCGGCTGCTCCAAAAAGAAGCACAGGAACCAACAGTAAACTACACCATCTCCCTCCCTCCATTCTCAATAAAGCCCATCACATGCAAAGTTTGGAAATACACCCCCTCGAGAATTATTGTGGGAATCTAGGCATGTTAATAAGCTTATAAATGACAACAATATAAAATGTCATTTATGGCTTGCTTGCCCAAATCCATCATAACTCCAAGTGCTGTGTAGAGCAAGAGCATAGAGATGGGGTTTGGGGAGGGGAAGGTCCCAGGAGCTGAACGTACAAGTGGAATAACACAAGCTAATGGGATAAACAGAAAAGCTGACTTTCAGAAGACCAAAGGGGTATGATCACCAACATTGAAAACAGGTGAGCCACTGGTGATAAGAAATCCAGTAGTTTCTGACAGGCACGGCCCTATGGAGACTCAGGAACATCCTAGTCAGAGTAAGAATGTAACGCCCTGTGAAAGCCTTTATTAAACATCTATGTTGAGGACTGGAAGAAACCGATCTTCTATAAAATATTTCATCTTCAAAATAAGGAAATCATGAGGGGCATCTAATGTAAGGTAACATTTTATTAAGTATTGCCCTAGAACTATGGTTTCGTGCAACAGACAAATATGTGAAATGTCCTTAAAATGACTTGAATAATAGAGAAATCACTTAATTGTGGCAAATCATGGCAAGTCAAGTGTTGTTTGGTTTCAGAATTTCACATGACTTCAGGGGCCAGTTAAGTTGCTGGTCTCAAAGGAGATAGAATCACCACTTGCAACTCTTACCTGTGCACTGAAAAATTAATTCACATAACCAGGCCTAGACAGATGAAGAACTTTCAAGAATTTTCATTAGAGGTTGTTCTAACTACATTTCAATTATCACATAAAAGTCACGTGTGAAAATTTCATTTCACAAGTATCATATTTCTGATTAATTCAGGGATGCTTAGCTCTGCTTAGAGGTCTCTGCCCCATCCAGTGACCTGTCCAGTCATCAAATGGGCAAAGATAGGAAAACAAGATGTCAGAGAAACAGCTCCAAGAAATCCACATAAGTGGCCTTCAGGTTAAAGAAAATTGTTCCCAGATGTGGTCAACGCACTGTAACTGACTCTCACCAATGAGTCATGCCCTTGAATAATCCTCTCCCCCTGAATCCTGGCAAAACCTGTGTCTTGCTTCTAACCAACAGAATTTGGCCAAAGTGACAGGCACATCATTCCCACGATTCCATTACTTTATATAAGACTCTGTCTAAACAAACCGGAGCAACAGACTCCCACCAACTGGCTTTGAAGTCAGTTTTCATGTTGAGAGAGGGCATACCAGGAGGATCACAGCAAAGAACTGAAGATGACCTTTAAGAGCTTAAAGTTGCCCCCAGCCAAGACAACCAAGTTAAAAAAAAAGACAAAAAAAAAAAAACAAACCCTGTGATCTCAACCCTACAACTGTAAGGAAATGAATTCTGCCAACACACTGATACTGCCTAGGAGTGGACCTCTCCCCAGTTGAGCCTCTGATGAGAACACGGATCTGGCCAGTACCAAAACGGCAGCCTGGTAAGACCCTGAAGCATCCAAAGCCTAGACTTCTGACCTACCAAAAGTCTGAGCTAACATATGTGTGTTGTTTTAAGTTGCTAAATTTGCAGTAATTGGTCACACAGCATAGAGAAGCAAAGCGGCAGGGAGCAATGTTCGACCGCTTGTCAGCCCTTCACTCACCAGCACTAGTGTAGAAGATTTCAGAGCAAGAAAGGTCCAAGGTATAGACAAGAACTGGATAACTGGCAGGAAGTCAAAACACACTAATTTAGGCAAAGGTGTGTGGGGGTGGGGGGAGGGGGACAGGGCACAGTTGGGTGCAGGGGAGGAGGGTTTGTAGGGAGATTGCACCTGAGGGGTGACGCATGCGATGCAAACCCAGGACAAGACAGGAATCTATCAGCAACCAAAGCTGAGGTGTTAGAGGCTGTACAGGACTTAGTCTGCAAACGGGGTGCCTATTTATCGGAGATTACTATAGTCAATCGTGAGAATTAGGCTGGGTATTTCCATACTTTTTTGAGGTAGAACGAAGAGAAACTCCAGTTCCAAATAACACTGAATGGCTGAAACCTCCCCAGCAGCTATACATTCCTGTTTAAAGCAATACTTTTGATATAATGATACTCATTAACTATAACAGTACAGAATAAAATAATTATTGAGTCCAATAACTGGACTTCCCTGGCAGTCTGGTGGTTGGGACTTTGCCTTCCAATACAGGGGGTGTGGGTTTGATCCCTGGCCGGGGAGCTAAGATCCTCACAGCCAAAAAACCAAAACATAAAACAGAAACAATGTTGCAACAAATTCAATAAAGACTTGTAAAAGTCTTAATTGACTTTACTGACACATACACATACACACACAGTATTTTAAAAGAATTACTGGATTATGTTCCTTAATGAAAGCTCCAATTTGGGGACCACTGAACAATACTTGGTATCAGACCCACAATTAATGAGAGATAGCAAACACAAACTTTGATTATTACACAAATTTAATAGTGGCTGTCTTTTCCCTAAAGCAAGCACAATCTTTGGAGTTACAACTGGATTGACACCCTAGCTCCTGTCTTTACTAACTTTCTGATTTAGGCAAACCACTGCACTTCTCTACACCTTTGTCTATTCACTTGGAAAAACAGACTAATAACTCCTCCTCCTGATTGTCATAGGGCCAAAGAGGTAACAAAATGGGAAAATGAAAGGATTAAAATAGTCTCCACCAGAGTAAAAAGCATAAACTGAAGTGTTACAAAAGTTCAATAGCACAGAGAGTTTAAGGCTTTGTTTTTGAGTCAGCCTGTGTGAATTTTAATTTCAGTTCAGTGGTATATTATCTCTATGACCTTTTGTTAGTTACTTCACCTTCTGGGTGTCCATTTAGCCATCTAAAGGCATGAAAATAATATCTACTTACTATATTAGGCAGATATTAAATGAGACAATGTATGTGAAATGCTCTAATTTTTCCCTAAATAGTAGGTTGCTGCACTAGCTGATTAAGACTGCTCAGCTTTGGAGCTAGCCAGCATTTTGTGGTTGGGTATGATATGACAGCTCCCTATGTGCCCTTTCATCTTCATTTCCACTGCTCTTCATACTTCTAATTATAACAGTTAACGGGTTATAGTATCATTATATAATTCTGTTAATACAACTAGAATTTATAGGGCTAAGCTCTTCAATAAGTGTTTGTTGCACTGAATTGACCCCAAATTTGCAGACTGAGGAAGAATTGGTGGGGTACAGGTTATGGGGCTTCCTCTCTGTAATGTTGCTTGGCCTCAATCATAACCTCACAACCAAATGTGTGAGCATATTTGCTTTTCAGTGGATGAGATAATACCTTTTAGGTTAATAGAAGTGGTTGATTTAAGGCAGGATGTTAGATTTGGTATCAGGCTAAATCATATCAGCATCAAATATAGCGAGCACCACTGCCTGCTCGGAATTATGCTACAGGCTTTCCCAGTTCCATTTAAGTCCCTCTATATCACTGCACACAAAGCACATTACAAGGACAAGATATTTATACTCTAAGTTAAACGTCTATACCATAAAAGTGATCTATGTAAGATCAATGTAACTCTAATTTAGCAATATAGGATGGGAATGGAAAACTTTTCATGGATGTAAATGTGAATTTAATAGGCCAAGATGGTTACCCTAGAAAATGACACATAAATTGCTTTAGAAGGTTCTGGCAGACTTGTGGAAAACAACTTGCTATTTGACCAGCAAGGTCATAGGTGATTGCTAAAAGGTTACTTAAAAGTGATAACTTTATCTCCTTACTGGCCTTACTGAATAGTGTAACTAAAATGTCCCACATGTCCTGAGTTACCTTAATGGGTCTACCTGGAAGAATATTCTACACTTTCCTTTAGCAAAACTTTCTTGTATCTCATAATAAGCCAGACATAAGCATTATCAGGTAGATAGTTTTCCATGTGATGGTTTAGAAGTCCAGAAATGCTCAATCAAAAATAGCCCACAATTCAGTCTATAATTATAAATACTTTGACCATCATCTATTATAGTCTAAGCACTATTCTAAGCCTTTATAGATACCAACTCATTTAATCTTCACAGAGTCATCCTATGGCGTATTTCTGATCTTTATTACCATGTTCATTTTACACTAGAGGAAACTGTGGCTCGGAGATATTAAGTAACTTGTACAAGGTCACACAGCTAACTAGCAGCAAAGTCAGTATCAAACCAAGTTAACATAACTCCAGATTCATGCTCTTAACCATTAGGCTATACTTAACCCTCAACACAGATGTATCACCAAACTGGGAGTTAAAGGAACTAATTTTGAAGCTCAACTCCTCACTACATAGCTACATGAAAATGTGTAACTTCACTTAAAGAACACGAATACCCATATTACCAGGTGGGGAAGATTCACAGATATACACAAAATCTCCTCCCATGGTGTCTCATTCATTAAGAGGTACTTCAGTAAATATTCTCTGTATCTAAATTTGATTCCTTCAGATTTTTCATTAGGCCTCCAATTAACCTACAAATAAATTACTGGGATCTGTGATGCTTTTAGCAATAACCCATGAATACCTGAGGAGAAGGCAATGGCAACCCACTCCAGTGCTCTTGCCTGGAAAATCCCATCGATGGTGGAGTCTGGTGGGCTGCAGTCCATGGGGCTGCAAACAGTCAGACACGACTGAGCGACTTCACTTTCACTTTTCAATTTCATGCACTGGAGGAGGAAAAGGCAACCCACTTCAGTGTTCTCACTTGGAGAATCCCAGGGATGTGGGAGCCTGGTGGGCTACCGTTTATGGGGTCACACAGAGTCAGACATGACTGAAGAGACCTAGCAGCAGCAGCAGCCATGAATACCTGAGTATCAGTTCAGTTCAGTTCAGTTCAGTCGCTCAGTCGTGTCCAACTCTTTGCGACCCCATGAATCGCAGCACGCCAGGCCTCCCTGTCCATCACCATCTCCCGGAGTTCACTCAGACTCACGTCCATCGAGTCCGTGATACCATCTAGCCATCTCATCCTCGGTCGTCCCCTTCTCCTCCTGCCCCCAACCCCTCCCAATATCAGAGTCTTTTCCAATAAGTCAACTCTTCGCATGAGGTGGCCAAAGTACTGGAGTTTCAGCTTTAGCCTCATTCCTTCCAAAGAAATCCCAGGGTTGATCTCCTTCAGAATGGACAGGTTGGATCTCCTTGCAGTCCAAGGGACCCTCAAGAGTCTTCTCCCACACCACAGTTCAAAAGCATCAATTCTTCGGCGCTCAGCCTTCTTCACAGTCCAACTCTCACATCCATACATGACCACAGGAAAAACCATAGCCTTGACTAGATGAACCTTAGTCAGCAGAGTAACGTCTCTGCTTTTGAATATACTATCTAGGTTGGTTATAACTTTTCTTCCAAGGAGTAAATCGTCTTTTAATTTCATGGCTGCAGTCACCATCTGCATGATTTTGGAGCCCAAAAAAATAAAGTCTGACACTGTTTCCACTGTTTCCCCATCTATTTCCCATGAAGTGATGGGACCAGCTGCCATGATCTTCGTTTTCTGAATGTTGAGCTTTAAGCCAACTTTTTCACTCTCCTCTTTCACTTTCATCAAGAGGCTCTTTAGCTCCTCTTCACTTTCTGCCATACGGGTTTAACCAGTTAACGCTCTCCAAGAGCAAACTATTGAGGGGAATTGAAACAAAAAGCAATTCTATTTGGTTGGGTCCTATAAAAAAGTCAATTTGAGGGCATCAAGCACCACTGAACAGGGCAGGCCTAGGCTGGTGACTGTAGAGTTGTTTTGGCAGCCAGAGGTCACTGTCAGCTAAAAGGTAGATGACGAGACTAGAAATGCCAAAGGAACACCGAAAGGGTGGAACCCATTTTACCTGGGGCAGGAACTTCCTTAATGGCTGCAATTTACCCTCTGGCCCAAAGCCACACTGGAGCATTTGCCTAGTATCATACCAACAGTCATATATGGATGTGAGAGTTGGACTATAAAGATAGCTGAGCACAGAAGAGTTGATGCTTTTGAACTGTGGTGTTGGAGAAGACTCTTGAGAGTCCCTTGGACTGCAAGGAGATCCAACCAGTCCATCCTAAAGGAGATCAGTCCTGGGTGTTCATTTTGAAGGACTGATGTTGAAGCTGAAACTCCAATACTTTGGCCACCTGATGCGAAGAGCTGACTCATTTGAAAAGACCCTGATGCTGGGAAAAAATGAGGGCAGGAGGAGAAGGGGACGACAGAGGATGAGATGGTTGGATGGCATCACCGACTCAATGGACACGAGTTTTGATAAACTCCGGGAGTTGGTGATGGACAGGGAGGCCCGCTACCCTTCACGGTGGATACATTAGGCATTTCACATTAGGATAAACAGAGGAGCAATCAGGTACGTTAAGTCACCAACTTTTGCTGTGAGTCTTCCCTGAAAGTGACAAATCTTAGCCATCACACATGGAATCTCACAGAAAGCCAGTACATGTTTATTACTGTTGCATGTCAGAAAGGCAAAAGCTTTTCCAGACACCTTGTAATACTTTCCTCCAGAGCCAGAACTGTGTCACGTGACCCCTAAACACCACTAAAAGGGGTTGTGCAGAGTATTTAGCTTTTCTTACAACCATAGTAGAAGTAAGTTAGGGTACCCTATCTAACATAAGCAGAAATCCATAGCCTAGACTAAGGTAGCAGATGTCAATGAAAGGTGGAATTTTAGATATAAAGAACACAAAGGCATGAAAAGCGAAATGTAAATTTTTTGAGTGGGGAGGGACAAAGTGAATGGCGAAGATGGAGCTGCCATTCTGATAAAGTTAGCCTGATATTCCTATGAACAATGGGTGAACAATAAGCTCAAAACTTTATCTCTGGAACTTCTTATCAACATTGATAAGGTGCTTTTCGAGGAAGAAATTTGAAGGAAAAATGAATTATTGATTACTCATGTTAAATGTGGCAAACAAAAATGTAAAATACTCCCAATATTAAATGTGGAGGTGAATGTAAAATGCAAATACACACAAATAATTTAAAACCTAATTTAATATTGATAAATAAAAATCAGCTTTCTTTGGTAGCTGATGCAATCCTCATGATTTTTCCCTGCAATTAGTCTTTCTCTGCTCTATCCTTAATATGTACTGTTAGCATCATGTCTTACCAGGGATCAGTAAATATTTGGTGAATAAATGAATGAGTAAAGTGCATATATAAGATTGAACAGTAAATGGAAATGACTAAAAAAATTGTTTAAGAAGCTGTTTAAAGATTTATGTAGGTATTACATTTATCCAGAGAGCAATGATCTAGAATATCTAGTTTAAGTTAAGGAAGAAAGTGTGTGAAGACAAAGAAAATAATTGCAGTTATTAAGGTAATTTTACAATTTATCCTAATCCTCTAACAAATGAGTTTTTGACCCATCTAATTGTGGTAAGAAAAAATTCAATTTAACTTGACTCAATAGTACTACAGGAAAAAGGGTGAGATAAATTAAGGTTAATGAGTCTATATAGATATTTATATTCTTATTATATTGAACACTTTTTACTATTTAGTATATATTTTTCTAAGAGTAACATAAAATATTATAAGAATTATATCTGTTGTCACACAGGGTCAGAATAAAGTAGGAGGAAAGAAATCATTCATCTAAATATCAGGAAGAATTTGCTGACAGTGAGAAATGTCAGATTGAGAAAGGGCATAATATGTAGAGTTATACCATTAGGTTAGACAAAGAATTAAAACATTCATCACTGAAATCAGCCTTCACCTCCAGAGACACAGACTAGCCAACATAAAGGACGATAGTGATATACACTGCTTGGGTAATAGGTGAGACCAGTCAAGGAAAAGATGAATATTTCCAGGGTTATAACTCACATGATACTAAGACCCAGTTCAGTTCACTTCAGTTTAGTTGCTCAGTCGTATCCGACTCTTTGCGACCCCATGAACCACAGCACGCCAGGCCTCCCTGTCTATCACCAACTCTCAGAGTCCACTCAAACCCATGACCACTGAGTCGGTGATGCCATCCAACCATCTCATCCTCTGTCATCCCCTTCTCCTCCTGCCCTCAATCTTTCCCAGCATCAGAGTCCTTTCAAATGAGTCAGCTCTTTGCATCAGGTGGACAAAGTATTGGAGTTGTAGCTTCAAAATCAGTCCTACCAATGAATAACCAGGACTGATCTCCTTTAGGATGGACTGGTTGGATCTCCTTGCAGTCCAAGGGACTCTCAAGAGTCTTCTCCAACACCACAGTTCAAAAGCATCAATTCTTTGGCACTCAGCTTTCTTTATAGTCCAACTCTCACATCCATACATGACCACTGGAAAAACCATAGCCTTGACTAGACCGACCTTTGTTGGCAAAGTAATGTCTCTGCTTTTGAATATACTATCTAGGTTGGTCATAACTTTCCTTCCAAGGAATAAGAGTCTTTTAATTTCATGACTACAATCACCATCTGCAGTGATTTTGGAGCCCCAAAAAATAAAGTCTGACACTGTTTCCACTGTTTCCCCATCTATTTCCCATGAAGTGATGGGACCGGATGCCATGATCTTTGTTTTCTGAATGTTGAGTTTTAAGCCAACTTTTTCAGTCTCCTCTTTCACTTTCATCAAGAGGCTCTTTAGTTCTTCTTTGCTTTCTGCCATAAGGGTGGTGTCATCTGCATATCTGAGGTTATTGATATTTCTCCTGGCAATCTTGATTCCAGCTTGTGCTTCCTCCAACCTAGCATTTCTCATGATGACTAAGACCCAGGATTGGCATAAATAGCAAATTACCATAATCCTGAAAACAAAGCACATACTCTTTCGTTTGTGTCTACCCTTCGCTTCCTATTAACATGTCCTACTGGTGTATAAAAATTAGATTTCCAACAAGGAAGTAAAGCACTGAATATATTCATTTGTTAGGATGAAGTGTGATCTATGAATTACAGAATATAATATGCAATGGGATCCTCTGGTAATTTTTGTGGAAGACAGATAAAAGCCAGCTACCCATTATAATGAGTTTCCCCTCTTCTTATTCACCTATTTCATCAATTCTACAAATATTTATTATTTACTACATTCTAGGCATTATGCTAAAAACTAGATGGTCTCGGCTGTCTTGGAGTGTATAGTCTGCTAGTTGATGGAGGGCAGGCATAAAATAACCTACTGCTAAATTACCTTCTATTCATTTGTCCATCTTCCTCACTGAAGTGAGAGATTTTGGGGTGAGAACAATGCCTTATTTATCATGATAATCCCCAAAACTAACAAAGTGCATGATACACAGTAGAAATATGGGCATGCAAAAATGGTGGGATAATTGTGTGATTGAAAGGAAGAATGAAGGAAGAAGCTTAATGAAAAGGGAAGAAAATGGTTGGTAAAGGTAAGTGATTGGAGTTAAAAAAGGATGTCCTCACGTTAAGAGAATGCCACCATTTCAACGGTTAAAATTAGACCTTTAGAAATAAAACCTTCAGAAAGAATGATCTGTTTCCATCAAAAGTTGACAAAAAGAGTTTTAGAGAAGATGTTTTTCCACTAAAGACCAGACATACTTACACTTTAAGCTAAGTTTCAGGAAGTCAGGATTTCATTCCTAGGTCTAGTTTGAAGTTACCTCATATGGTGGAACCATGAAGCATATGTTTGCCTAGTTTTTTCCACTTGTTGACAGTAATAATTTTTTCTTAGGCACGTGTATGCAAGATTAATTGAAACACGTAATTTCAATTTTAGGTGAAAAGCATTAGCCCAATTGGTGTATTCATTTTCCAATGAGGAACATGATGTACATATTCATTTTGGATAGACTCAGGAGAGAGTTAGGCAAAATGACTCTCTGAAAGAAACAGAATCTAATTTCTTTTCCAACAACCTAGAAATACTGGTCCTTCTATGACCCTGTGACCCCAAGACCCGAGGAAGGTAGAGAGAGTCCCTCAGTCACTTCCTAGACTCAGTCTCCTATCCCAGAAAAAGTAGATCTTGGCCAAGTCACCCAAAGGAGACACAAAGAGATTGTTTCAAAACCACGGAAATATAATTAGGAACTCATCCACAAAATTTCCTCAACTTTGACCTAAAACACTGATTTGGGATTTCCAAATTACTCTGTGGTCTGTGTTTATGACATTTCTAATGACATCTTCTTATGCATCTGATGCACCATGCCAATCTGAGAACCTCATCCCCATCCTGAACAAGAATCCAGAAGCTACTGCTTTCCTCCAAGGAATAAACAGCCTTTAGGAAATCAATAGAGGAAGCTGTAAAAGGTCATTTGGTCTAGCTCATTGCACTAATCAGGTAAATAATTAATCCAGCCAAGACAAAATATTTTTGGCAGGATCTAATTGAAACCAACTATGCTGATAGACTGATAAAAATAATACCCAGCATTTACCAAGTGTTGACTATGAGCCAAGGCCCAAACACTTTTCAAATTATCTCATTTAATCCTCAAATCGTCTAAGAAAGGCACGTTTTTTAAAATTGGAGTATAACTGCTTTACAATATTGTGTTAGTTCCTGAGGTACAACAATGTGAATCAGCTATTAGTGCACATATATCCCCTCTCTCTAGAGCCCCCCTCTCGCCCCCTCATCCCACTCATCTGGGCCATCACAGAGCACTGAGCTGAACTTCCTGTGCTACACAGCTGCTTTCCACTAGCGATCTGTTCTACACATGGTACTGAATGTACTCAGTTCATTCAATAGGTGCAATCTTTAATCTCTGCTTCATTGATGAAAAGAATGTAGTACAGATAAATCAGGGGGGAATCTGGCTAACTTAATCAGAAATTGGGCAACTGAAAGCATTTCTGGTAATGTTAAAAAAAAAAAAATCAGACTTGAGGAAGAATGGAGAAGGGCAGAACACAGCCCAGATACTTTTACAGAAAGGATGCTGACTCTACCCTCTGCTCCACAACCAGACTCCCAGCTCCAAATTGTGTCAGAAAGTCTCTATCTGGCTCTGCACCTTGGGTCATTTCCTCAAACCTCAGAGTCCTGGGGAGGAGCTGGACTTAGGTCAAGCATCTCTGTATTAGTTGGCAGGAGCCAGGAAAATGCTAAAGCTATTCAACCCATTCATATCCACCTTTGGCTTCCTTTGTGGGGAAATACAATCCTCCTTTCTTGAAATAACCTTCAGATTTTCTCCCAAATGGGAAACCAGATTTGACCATGAAAATGTCACCTACACCACTCTCAAAAGTTTATAGGCAAGAATATTATTGCACTGTGCTTTTTAGCCCTATAAACACAAACTTCTAATGTACTCATGCTGCAGCTCTTTTATTGTAATAATTTTGATCCTTAAAGCAAAATAAGTCTTGCCCTAAAAGACTCCAGAAGTGTGGCTGCTGCTGCTGCTGCTAAGTCGCTTCAGTCGTATCCAACTCTGTGCGACCCCATAGACGGGAGCCCACCAGGCCATGCTCCCCTGTCCCTGGGATTCTCCAGGCAAGAACACTGGAGTGGGTTGCCATTTCCTTCTAAGAAATAAAACTCCATCCACTTATTTCTAACCTATATCTTTCTTTCAAATGAAATAATTGAGATTAATAATGTTTCTCTCATTCTCTCAATCTTTTCTATTCCTCAGCTAAATGGTAATTTCTCAGGAATGAATTACAATATTGTTTCTACCTGCTCATTTCCATATTGGTAAAATACTTCTAATCTTAATGAATGATCCTCCATCAAATCAATTATTCATTTTTTTAATATTTTATGTTCCCCACTCTATAGATCTATTATTAACTTATAAATGTTAACATGGGAAGATGCCACCATTGAGCTTCATCAATAATGGATTGTTTTTTTTTAATGATTTTTTTGTACTATTGATTGTTAGTGGGTTTGACCTAAAGGCCTTATGCTTTTTCCATTAAGAATGGAAGTAAGTAAAGGCTCAGTGTGGAATAACAATTAAAATATGCTAGACTGTACCCTGATAGTCTTAATGAATTGAAGTGGATGTTACCAGTCTAACCATTTGGAAAATGGTCCAATTGATGAATTAGATAGTATATGAAAAGTCTCTTCTAAAATTGAGAGTCAGTAATTAGGAATAATGATGTAAAAAAAAATTAACTAATCATCTTCACCACAAACTCACCGTCGGACTCTGCTAAAATGAATCCATGCTGCAAGTCAAATCTGAAAACAGTCTCATATAATAAGGAAAAGACAGAAAAGTGCATAGTAAATCATTATATATTTAGTGCATTGAAATAAAAAGACTATCATGAAGATAAAACATGTTGACCAAGGAAAAGAATAAAATGCTTGATAACTATGAACAGAAAAAAATTAGTCCCAGTTATGTTTAGATATTTCACTGTGAAAAAAAAAGTTAACTTCAATCAGCCAGAAAAGCTGGTCCTTTATCTACAGTATAGGTATTTGCTCCATTTTACCTTTATCACCATATATATCTTTTTTAAAGGGGAAAACAGTAAGTTTATATTTAGCAAAAAGATGTTTCTTTCATTTATTCATTAATGCATCAAACATTTATGGAGCAAATGTTTATGGGAAAACACTGGGATAACTCACATGAGGGTCATTTATATGGTTTTCTCTGCTTTCAGAATGATTATAGTCAATTAACAAAAATATAAAATGTAAGTAATTATATAAGTAATAAAGGTATAACAGCAATATTAAAGATACAGGTAAGTGCTAGGGAAGTTTAAAAGCAAAAAATAATATTAAACTATGAGCAAGATTTTCATTTCAATTTTTAAATTAAAACCAAACTCTATATTGTGTTGTAAAATGATATTTTCTCTTCTATGGAAATGATTTGGATCTGGGTTTTGCATTAACTTGCAGCTATAAAACATCAGAAATGATCAATCTAGGGAGATGGAAAATCACATAAATTCTAAAGGTCTTAAAAACAATTCTCAAGGGTGAAATCTCCTGTATTATGACTTCACACACCACTTTATGGCATGTAAATCTTAGAAACTATAAGAGAAGGTTATAAATTGCTCGATCCCATAAGATAGCCAGGTGTCCTTGGGTAGACCTTTCTGTGTCTCAGTTTCTCAACCGTAACATAAAGGGGTGAAGCTCAGAATCTCTACAATCCTTTCAAAGTCTAATATCCTGAGATTCTAAGACTTTTTACATGGGCCATTTTTCATGCAACCAATTTTCAATCCATGAATAAATGTTGTTAGGTTACCAGTTCCACGTAAAGGGACCATACAGAAGTAATTAGATCCCCATGGAAAAGCAATGCCCTATGTGTGTCCCATGCCTCATAAATAGTATACTATGAACATTTGTGAATCCTATGCAAAGTAAGGAAAGACTTGAAATCTCCTTATTTATTTGGAAACAATATTTTTTCTTATTAGAGACACTCGGACTATACTCATTTGCACAAAATAGAGAACACAATCTTATAAACATACCACTTTTTGATGAAAATGGTACTTGTATACAAGGACTGGATGGGTATCAAGATAGCAGAGCTGCCAAATAAATTTCAGTAAAAGGGATCCTAATATGAAATTTAAGGATTTGTTGATTTACATGATATATTCCAGTCTCCATCTCCACCAAACCTTCAACCTATCTGCCAAGTCTGTGTAAGTACTTTTATTCTTCTTGTTGGTTGTATATTTGCTATGAAAATCACAGATGAGGCTAAACCTCATATTGAGTTGATGATGTAGAAAAACCACGGAACAGCAATATAAGGAGCCTCCAGGTATCTGCAAGAACTCTTTTAATAACACCCACTACTTTCCACCTTCTATTTTATGTTGTGGACTTTCTTCTCTTACATTGTAAGTTAGTAGGTGGAGGGATCCATGTCTGATTTATCTTATATCTGTCACTAAGTCTCTAGCATTGCTATTTCTCAGCCAGTGGGTGCCTGATAAATATTTCCTAAATGATTCATTAGACATAGATATATCTAAGCAAAGGAGAATCAGTGAATCTCCCTGGTGACAACCCAATCTAAATATATAGTTTTCAGGAATTGTGTCCTTGAGGTCTGAATCCCTTTGGTTGTCCATGAGATATTTTGATTCCTTTGAAGTTAGTCTTCTGTTTAGGCCTTGTATGTTTATCAAACTTGTCTATCAGACAATGAAGCTTTAAGGCTTGGACTGTTTCTTCTATTTAATTCAAAGTTGGAGACTGACACTAAACAGAGAAACTTTGGATGCTGATGCAATTCTGGTGGTCTCCACACTAACAATGCCTCTTGTCTGAATAAATAATACAATCAACGACACACTAATTGTTCACTTCTCTCCTGTTTCTTCTACATGATACAAAAGGATTCCTTTCACTTGAAGAAAATGGGTATGAAGATACTTTTATCTTCAATTTTATAGGTTAAGGAAATTTCTAATAAACTAATTTAAATATAAAGAAAAGATATCACTGATGATTTGGCATGTTGACAGAGAAATTTGGAAAATTTTTGTGCTTTGTGTTGATCATAATTTAAGTGGTAGGGACACAACAGCACATGTTCCATTCAATTTGGGCTATGGATCAGGAAGAACGTGACTAAAAATACCAGCACTTCTCAGAGGACAGAAAACAAACATCATACATTCACTCTATGATCCCCCTAGATCATGGAAAAGTTACCCTTCTTTCTCTGAATTAGTTTATCTACCATCCCCAGGGACTATCTGTAGGATTTTTCCTAAACATTAAGATCATAAACTTTTCTCTTTTCCCCAAATATGGGACTTTTCTCTCTAATGTGGGAAGTGGAGACCTGTAAGAATTTAATATGCTGAAGATTAAGCAGAGTCATGACTGTAAAACTCCTGACAATCCATTTTGGCTAAGAGTAGATTTCTAACTGCTGCTACTGCTGCTAAGTCGCTTTAGTCATGTCCGATCCTGTGCAACCCCACAGACGGCAGCCCACCAGGCTCCCCCATCCCTGGGATTCTCCAGGCAAGAACACTGGAGTGGGTTGCCATGTCCTTTTCCAATGCATGAAAGTGATATCTAACTAGTTGGCTCTTGTCTTTAGAACATCTAGAGCATGGTGTGTCCATAATATAGAAAAAGAGGAGAGGGGTTAAGTTGCAAAATAAAACACTCATCTTCCACTTTTTAAAGTATTTATTTGCCTGTTCTGGGCAAAAAATCCAATTATCACATATCAGATCTTTGATCTTCCTTGTAGAATTTTTGGTTGTGGCTTGTGGGATCTAGTTCCCTAACCAGGGATCAAACTCAGGCCCCTGGCATTGGGAGTGCAGAGTCCTAGCCACTGGGCCAAGAGGGAAGTCCCCAGGTATCTTCCAATTTTAAGATGGCAATTTATTATCATCTCTATTTCCTCCTCTCTCATTATTATTTAAGTTAACATTAAGATCTGGGAAGTTAACATAAATGACAAGGAACTTTGAACACAGTTTAGTTGGGTAAGGGTGAAAATGATACAAAGCATAGGCACACAGAACTGTACTCCTAGAAAACAGTGTGTGAGGCACAGATTTCTTTAGCTTGATGGATGTGATGAAGGACCAAAACAAAATTTTCTCACTCAGAGAAAAAAAACTAAGATAAAAGCATTGTCTACAGAGGCATCTTATATCACATTTGACCTCCTCAAAGTGGCAGGAATGCAAGGACAAAGCCTTATTACTCATTTAAAAATAAGTAATAGGATATCCTGTACCCAGAGCAGCAGGTAAGGAGCTTGGAAGTCCTTAAACTCCATCCTAAAAACAGATGAAAACTGAACAAACTGAAAAATCAACAACTCTTCTAAGATCTGTAAGTGAGGTCTGTCCCCCTGTTTTGCCAAAAGTTATTTTCATTTTAGGTTCAAAAGACTGGTTAACTAAAGAAACCACTCATTACTCACAAATAAAGAATTTCAACTTTTTACATGAGATTATTTGACTTAATCTCATATACAGTCACTGAAAGAAAAGAAATAGAAACAATAGAGAGAAGTAAGACGGTCTATATCACCAAACTGGACTGACCTACATCCAGACTTGAACAACACTGGGAAGTCCCTGGTTAACAGCAATCTGGAGTCCCAGTTGGGAAAAGGTACCAGGCAGTGCATCCACCATATAGGTGAGACTTCAAATTGCAGTTTCGGGGCTTCCACTTATAATCCCAGGCCACAAACTGATATCATCCTCAGTTTGTGTGCAAAAATGCAACTCTGATTTAACTTTTACAGTGCTGTTTTTTCACTTTGGACCCCCAGGGCAGGGTGGTACTGTCCAGGCCCTCAGGGGTTTAAGAGATTCCCAGATCCACTCTCTTTCTTACATGAAGTGCTGCCTGACTTTCTGTGCTTGCAGGCAGGCACAGAATCAGGGCAGTGTCCAAGGAGGTCAGAAGCCTGAACAAGATTTCCTTCGATTTCTCTAATATCCCCAGTGAAGAGAATATTCCTATTCATTGGAAGGACTGATGATGAAACTGAAGCTTCAATACTTTGGCCACTTGATGCAAAGAACTGACTCTTTAGAAAAGACCCTGATGCTGGGAAAGATTGAATGCAGGAGGAGAAGGGGATGGCAGAGGATGAGATGGTTGGATGGCATCACTGACCCAAGGGACATGAGTTTGAGCAAGCTCCGGAGTTGGTGATGGACAGGGAAGCCTGGTGTGCTGTAGTCCGTGGGGTCGCAAAGAGTCGGACGTGATTGAATGACTGAATTGAGCTGAACTGAATATCTCAAAATGCAAGAGACAAACAGATGAATCCAGAGAATCAGAGCAGTGTCTGTGGGAATCAGTGTGGGTAGGGATACCTGAACTGTCCTTAATGAATAATTCTGGGGGAAAAAAAAAAAACCAATCGAAAATTCTGTACCCTGTGAATGTATCCTTTAACAGTGAAGAAGAAATAAAAACTTTCTCAGACAAACAAATGTTGAAATTTTGTTGCTGGTGAACCTGCCTTACAAGGAAGTTTAAAAGAAAATTCTTTAGAAAGAAGGAACATATGTCAGAAACCTGAGAGGAAGGATATCAGTGAAGGAATGAATAAACAATAAACCATTGTTTCTAGGATAGCACATAAATTAAAAATTGCTGTATAGATAGACTCCTATGTCATTAATTAACCAGAGGCTAAAACTGAGGCCTAAAGACAATCATTGCTATTTTTAAATATTATTTTGTTTAATCCCTATAAGCTTGTCAGTTAATGTGGAAAATATTCTGACATTCTTTTTATGTGACCTTATTTGTTCCCCCATACAATTTAGGCTCATTTTAGCTATTAAATTTTATATGTTGTATACTTTAAAAGATGGCTAATAATCAGAGAGAAACAAATGCAGCATATTTTAAACTCTCTTCAAAAAGCAATAAAGGAATAAGGAAAACAAACCACAAAGAACACCTCTGAAAACATGTTTCTACAGATTAAACTTCGTGACCTCAGCCATTTCCAAGAACTTTAATGAAATTTTAAAAAAAATACCAAGTCTATAAAATAAGAGATCACAAGAGAGATATGGATTGAAGAAATGAGGAAACATCAGATTAGGAAATGAAAAATGATTTGGCAGAACTTAAGAGAGAAAATGCAAATAATAAAACTGTCACGAAATGAAGTCTGCATTGGAAGCAGCAAAATAGAAAAGAAGATGGATGTGCAAGGAAAGCTTAAGAGAAGTGAACAAATGATCCAAGAATTTCTAAAGAAAATGGAATGCATGTAATACCAACGTGATTCCACTTAGGCACAAGTCAGTGTCTCCAAAAGGTGAGGAAAAAAAAACAAACAAAACAGATTTTTTAAAAATTATTTTTCATTCAAAGAAACTTCAGAAACTGAAGACAATTGACTCTGCAGCTTTAAGAAGTACTTGGTGTTTCAGGAGAAAAAAAGTTACTATCTGTTTACCAACCAGACCCAAGAATAAAATAATTGACCTACTAGACTTTAAAGAAATAATCTCAAAAATCAAAGCAGAGAAACCATGGCAGTTTATAGAGGAAAACAACACAGACAGTTCTCAGAATGTCTTTGAGCAGGTAAGCTACACACATGAAGCCCCAAGGAAAGGAAGTGAGGCCATAAATTTGTGTACCCAGCCAAAATATCATTCAAGTATAAGATGGACATTTTCAGTTACATGAATCAGATCATAGATTTCATAAGCCTTTCTTAAAGAATCAACTTGATTTGTCATACTGATGAGAGGGTAAACTAGACATGGAATTAAGTAGCCTCCTCAAATCACAAGACACTACTGGAGATGTTACAGAAGTGAGAAAGAAACAGATGGATGTGAGAAAATATCATAGAAACCTGGATAATCCTTTGGGGGAAATAGAAGAAGCCTGAGTTCTGGCATATATGCTGAGGGCAGGAACAGTAATAGCGTTCAAAGGCTAGGGGTCACATTTGGGAATAGAGAAAAAGAAGAGTTTTATAGTCATTCTTTGTTATTCCTTCCCTCTTTACATCCTTTATCACACTGTTTACCATTCCACTGGCTCTGTGGGATTGAAAAAATACATACATACAGAATATAAAATAAAATCCACAATCATATCAGGTTGTGATATATCCACAGGCTTGTGCTAGTACCAGCCTGGAATGACCAGGTAACTTGAGATCAGTGTTCTGGCCAGATAGGGAATGGACAAGAACAAGCATAGGCCCATGGTAGACCCTGAGCATTTCCCCTCTATGCTAGAATATCTTGAGGACTAGACAATTACAACTCATAGAACCAGCATTTGGGAAAGAGCAGAGACCAAACTAAAGATATAAGGACGTTTACTAGGGAAAGGGAATACAGCAGAGGCAGGAAATAAGAATGGTTCATCCCAATGGATCACAGTCCCAGAGAATCTTCTCCCTAAAACATGTTTCCCTTCTGAAATAATCCAAGAGGGATGTAATCTAGTATGTTGCCAGTATTTCTTCCCAAGGCATTACTAGACCCAGAGAATGATCTCATGAGGGAAAAGGAGACATTTAAACATAAATGCTATTTTAAAAATTCAATAAATTAAAAAACCTATCAAAGCTGAATTAATATAATACATTAGAAAAGAAAAATTTTAAATAAGTGTAATAAATGTACTTGAAGAGATAAGGGAAGATATTGGAGATAAGATACAGAAATGGATTGTCATTTGGAAAAAAAAAACAAAACAAGTAGAGACTCAGGGTATGAAAAATGAAATAGATCAACAAAATTAAAAGGCAATCTACTGAACAGGAGAAGATATTTACAAACTATGTATCTGATAAGAGATTAATATCCAAAATATAGAAAGAACTCAAATAGCATAAAAAAACCCAAACAATCCAATGAAAAAACAGACAGAGGACCTCAAATTTATATAATGTTACATGTCAAATTTTTCAATTAGAACAGTGTTCTCAGAAGTAGATGAAAGAATTATACCTACCAATACAATTTTACTTCAACGATGTTCTTAGACAGTAATTATAGAAGGAAAAAAAGAAAAGAAAGAAAGAAAAAAAAACTAAAGCCCAACATTAGATTTAAGACAAATTTCAATTGAGGAAGAAAGAAATATTAAAAAGTTCTAGAGAAATACAATAATTCTATGGTTATATAATAACTTGTAATCATTTTGACCTAGGGTTAGCAAACTATGGACCCATGGGCCAAATCTAACCCTCAGCCTATGTTTCTTAATAAACTTTTACAGAAACACAGCAAGACGTACTCATTCACATACCATTTATGGCCACTTCAGTGACAGAGCTGAGTAGATGTGAAAAGACTCGATGGCCCATAAGCCTAAAATATTTACCTTCTGGCGCTTGCAGAGCAGGTTTGCTGAACCCCAGATTTAGATGATGAGGAAGGAAAAATTCTTATGCTATAATATTATATAAGAAATTATATGAATACACTAATAATAGGAAGAAAGACTGGCAGGAAATAGCAGTTATATTTGGATGGTAGCAATATGGCTGCTCTCTCTCCTCTTTTGTTAAATGGGGGAAATTGTGGTTGTAATACATTTGTGTTGCTTTTATTTTTATCTTATATTATTTTTCTGCTTTGTAAGAATATGGCAACCACAAAATCAGGAAGAAGCAATATGAAAACAGAAAAAATGTGAATTAAAGTTCAATTTCAAGATATGGACAAATCTATTATATGGAAAGCATGACCAGCTTGCCTGTACAAAACTGGTTTTTTTAATTCCACAAAAGTAAAGGAAAATTATCATAGCCTGTAAGAGACCATTTATGGTCACTAACCAATAGAGTAACAGTGCTACCTTACATTTGCATAAAATATTTTAGTTTATAGACATTAGTTCATTCAACCATAGACTAAAAAGATTGATAAATTTCTAGATCCTTTTCAAAATGGAGAAAGGAGAGTGAGAGATTAAGCACCTTTGCCAAGGTCAAGGAGATTTCAAGTGTATGAAAGAGGAACAGAAAACAGAATTTTCATGAACATCACAATTGCATCCACCTTTAGTAATAAATGGGCTTCCCTGGTGACTCAGAGGTTAAAGCATCTGCCTGCAATGCGGGAGACTTGGGTTTGATTCCTGGGTTGGGAAGACCCCCTAGAGAAGGAAATGGCAACCCACTCCAGTATTCTTGCCTGGAGAATCCCATGGATGGAGGAGCTTGGTGGGCTACAGTCCACGGGGTTGCAAAGAGTTGGACACGACTGAGTGACTTCACTTTCTTTCTTTCTTTAGTAATAAATAAAGGCTTTCTGGATTCTCGTAAAGTGACTAGACTTTATACATTGTTTTTCTTTCATTACAAATTATTTTTTCTTACTGGTTTGTTGAAATAATACTGAATAAGCTTGTGATCCCCTTTTTGTTATCACTATCTTCAATTAAGTAATCACAAATTCAGTTTAACAAGTGACACTTGTTACTGAATGCCTTTGAAGTAATCATTTTCAAATAAAAAGATTATCAATCAGTCCCTAAAAATTAAAGTCCATGTGGGCCATGAACAAGAGGAACTTAAATTAATCATTACAGTTGCATATCTCTCTTGGTTTCATGTTAGAATAATGTTTTATTTAACTACGTATAGTTTTATAATGGGCTTCCCTGGTGGCTCAGCTGGTAAAGAATCCACTTGCAATGAAGGAGACCTGGGTTCAATCCCTGGGTTGGGAAGATACCCTGGAGAGGGGAATGGCTATCTACTCCAGTGTTCTTGCCTGGAGAATTCCATGAACTGTATATAGTCCAAGGGGCCGCAAAGAGTTGGACACGACTGGGGTTCAGTCTGTAAAGAATCTGCCTGCAAGGCAGGAGACTGCCTGTAATGCAGGAGATCCAGTTTTAATCCTTGGGTTGGGAAGATCCCCTGCAGAAGGAATACCCACTCCAGTATTCTTGCCTGGAAAATTCCATGGACAGAAGAGCCTGGTGGACTACAGCCCATGGGGTTGCAAGATTCAGACACAACTTAGCGATTAAACTGCCATTATATGAAATGTCATTTTTCAGTGTGACAAAAGTCCCTAGATGTAAGTCATCGACTCTTCATGCCTCCTGGAAGATCTGTTAGGGGGCATATGTCTGCCTTCAGGACTGCCTAAGTCTCAACTTCCAAAACATAATACAGAACTCTACTGGATTGTTTCATATGACAAAGGATCCTTTTATTCTACTCCTTAACCTTGATAAACACAATATAGTAGTATAATGGATGAGGCTACCAATATTAATAACAAATTTTAATTATTTTGATGGACATATTTCTTATTGTTGCAATAAAAAAGAAGTTAAACTTTATTTCATTGTAAATAATAGCTTTATTTTTTTTTTCATTATCTTGTTTTGGAAGTCAGTAATATATCACAATTCAGGAAACTTTCATAAGCCCCTGTGCTAAAGAGGCCTCAATGACCAAGGAAACCAAAGGCAAACAAACCCACTGAGGCTCTGGGTGTGTAGCCCTCAACTTCAGCTTCAATGGAGAATTTTCTTTGAAATTTTGAAGTTTAGTCTCTAAAATGAACGTTTGTTTTCTAGTTCTTACATCTTTCATAAGATGTAACAGAAAAACCCAAATGAACTTTTTGGCCATAAAATACATATGTGTGTCAATAAAAATTTCAAATTACTTAAGTTTAATTGCTGTTCAAAGAACATGCTGCTTGCTTGGGTATACAGCAACCTCAAGTATCCACAGACGTGTTCATGTTTAAACCCAAGTTTAAATTAAGCTTGTATTGGGAAGCAGGTGCAACATGACTAAATCCCATCATTTTAGCCTTAAATGCAAAAAAAAAAAAAAGAAAAATTATCTTGGTCTGACTTATATGGAAGTTGTTCTGTCTCAACTTCCTCAACTGTAAAACCTGCTGCTGCTAAGTCACATCAGTCATGTCCGACTCTGTGCGACCCCATAGACGGCAGCCAACCAGGCTCCCATCCCTGGGATTCCCCAGGCAAGAATACTGGAGTGGGTTGCTATTTCCTTCTCCAGTGCATGAAAGTGAAGTCACTCAGTCATGTTCCGACTCTTCACAACCCCATGGACTGTAGCCTGCCAGGCTTCTCTGTCCATGGGATTTCCCAGGCAAGAACACTGGAGTGGGTTGCCATTGCCTTCTCCTAACCGTAAAACCTACAAGCCCCCAAAATGCTTCCAGTACCTCCCATAGCACTGGTTCTCCCATCCTCCACGCCTTAATCCTGTGCTGCCTTTGTCTAAAACAGTCTCCCCACCCACCTGCTCCTAGGACATAAGAACAAATTCCAGTGCATCCTCTGATTTCCCCTGAAGTCTTTTAATTACCTTCTCTATGAAATATTATCATCCAGGTAGATGCTGGTATTCCATTTTTTAAAATTAATTTTTATTGATCTATAGTTGCTTCACAATATGCTACTTTCTACTGCACAGCAAAGTGAATCAGCCATACATGTACATGTATCACCCCCCTTTTGGACTTGCTTTCCACTCAGGTCACCATGGTGCATTAAGTAGAGTTCGCTGGACTATTCAGTATGTTCTCATTAGCTATCTCTGTTATACACAGTATCAACAGTACATATATGTCAGTCCCAATCGCCCATCCCCCCTTGCTTCCCTTGGTATCCATACATTTGTTATCTATGTCTATGTCCCTAGTTTTGAATTGCAAATAAGATTATCTATACCATTTTTCTAGATTCCACATACATGCATTAACATATGATACTTATTTTTCTCTTTCTGACTTACTTCACTTTGTATGATCTACTCTGGGTCCATCCACATCTCTACAAATAACCCGAGTTTGTTCTTTTTCATGGGTGGGTAATATTCCATTGTATATATCCACATCTTTATTCATTTCTCTGTTGATGGACATTTAGGCTGCTTCCATTTTTTATTCTATTACTGTACCTTCCTCCACCATCACAAGTATGTTCAACTGCAATAATTTGTCTGAATGTCTGTTTCTCACAGTCCCTGTACAACCCTTCAGGGAAATCCATTTCACATTTGTTTTATTCACTAATGCAGTGCCTGGTTGAGTACCAGTAGGAACTCAAAAGATATCGGGGATAGATAAATGAAGTAAACAAGTTAATTTAAGCATCACTCTTTGGAACTTCACATACATCAGATCATTCAGTGAAAAAGTTCTTTATTCTTGGAATTCATTAACTGTATCAGGAAGAATTTAAGCTAAGAAAATGAGTATGAACACACTATTGGAAGGTGCCACATTCTGTCAGTCTTTCCTGGGATAAGAACTACTAATCCATTCTACTAGGGAAGCAAAAAAGTTAAGAGTTTATATAATATGCCACTTGTCTTCTATTTTGAATTAAGTCACTCTTGAAACACAACTCTGAGGCAAATAATGAGCCCTTAGCATGATTTGGCAGCCTGCAATATTAAATAGTGTTTAGACTCCACACAATTTTCTGTACTATGTTTCACAAGTCAACGTTAAAAAAAGAGTTGAATAAATCCACAGCCATCCATATGATCCGACTATAACTTCCTCAAGAAAGCTGACCTCAAAGTAAAAATAAAGTCATTGCTACTTTATCTAGAATGTTGCTGGGCATTAATATTATGTACGTTAGCTTTTTCTTTAATAGAGTTTTAATATAAAAACAAAGTTTAGTTGGCCATCTTTTCTGATTCAAATTTCATTCTTCAACAGCTGTAACATATAATTCTGGAGATACTTATTTCAAACTAGGTGTTGTTGCCATTTATTTGTTTCTATAGAAATGAACTGGACATTTCAGAAAGATTGAATTTCAGATCTAACTGATTACATGTGAATCCTGCATATTACAGATGAGAAAACTTCCAGGTCACCTAGGTACACACTTAAAACCAGAACCAGGCTGGGACTTCCCTGGTGGTCCAGTGACTCAGACTCCAAGCTCCCAATGCAGGGGGGCCAGATTCAATCCATGGTCAGGGAACTAGGTCCCAAATGTGGTAACTGAAAGTAGGTATGCTGCAAATAAGAAACAAAGCTAGTGGAGGTGATGGAATTCCAGTTGAGCTGTTTCAGATCCTGAAAGATGATGCTGTGAAAGTGCTGCACTCAATATGCCAGCAAGTTTGGAAAACTCAGCAGTGGCCACAGGACTGGAAAAGGTCAGTTTTCATTCCAATTCCAAAGAAAGGCAATGCAAAAGAATGCTCAAACTACCGCACAATTGCACTTATCTCACATGCTAGTAAAGTAATGCTCAAAATTCTCCAAGCCAGGCTTCAGCAATACGTGAACCGTGAACTCCCTGATGTTCAAGCTGGTTTTAGAAAAGTCAGAGGAACCAGAGATCAAATTGCCAACATCTGCTGGATCATGGAAAAAGCAAGAGAGTTCCAGAAAAACATCTATTTCTGCTTTATTAACTACGCCAAAGCCTTTGACTATGTGGATCACAATAAACTGAGGAAAATTCTTCAAGAGATGGGAATACCAGACCACCTGACCTGCCTCTTGAGAAATCTGTATGCAGGTCAGGAAGCAACAGTTAGAACTGGACATGGAACAACAGACTGGTTCCAAATAGGAAAAGGAGTACATCAAGGCTGTATATTGTCACCCTGCTTATTTAACTTATATGCAGAGTACATCATGAGAAACACTGGACTGGAAGAAACACAAGCTGGAATCCAGATTGCCGAGAGAAATATCAATAACCTCAGATATGCAGATGATACCACCCTTATGGCAGAAAGTGAAGAGGAGCTAAAAAGCCTCTTGATGAAAGTGAAAGAGGAGAGTGAAAAAGTTGGCTTAAAGCTCAACATTCAGAAAATGAAGATCATGGCATCCGGTCCCATCACTTCATGGGAAATAGATGGGGAAACAGTGGAAACAGTGTCAGACTTTATTTTGGGGGGCTCCAAAATCACTGCAGATGGTGACTGCAGCCATGAAATTAAAAGACGCTTACTCCTTGGAAGAAAAGTTATGAAAAACCTAGATAGTATATTCAAAAGCAGAGACGGCTGAGTAATACTCCATTGTGTATATGTACCACAGCTTTCTTATCCATTCATCTGCTGATGGACATCTAGGTTGTTTCCATGTCCTGGCTATTATAAACAGTGCTGCGATGAACATTGGGGTACATGTGTCTCTTTCAATTCTGGTTTCCTCTGTGTGTATGCCCAACAGTGGGATTGCTGGGTCATAAGGCATTTCTATTTGCAATTTTTTAAGGAATCTCCACACTGTTCTCCATAGTGGCTGTACTAGTTTGCATTCCCACCAACAGTGTAGGAGGGTTCCCTTCTCTCCACACCCTCTCCAGCATTTATTGCTTGCAGATTTTTGGATCGCAGACATTCTGACTGGTGTGAAGTGGTACCTCATTGTGGTTTTGATTTGCATTTCTCTAATAATGAGTGATGTTGAGCATCTTTTCATGTGTTTGTTAGCCATCCGTATGTCTTCTTTGGAGAAATGTCTATTTAGTTCTTTGGCCCATTTTTTGATTGGGTCGTTTATTTTTCTGGAATTGAGCTGCAGGAGTTGCTTGTATATTTTTGAGATTAGTTGTTTGTCAGTTGCTTCATTTGCTATTATTTTCTCCTATTCGGAAGGCTGTCTTTTCACTTTGCTTATGTTTTCCTTTGTTGTGCAGAAGCTTTTAATTTTAATTAGATCCCATTTGTTTATTTTTGCTTTTATTTCCAGAATTCTGGGAGGTGGATCATAGAGGATCCTGCTGTGGTTTATGTCGGAGAGTGTTTTGCCTATGTTCTCCTCTAAGAGTTTTATAGTTTCTGGTCTTACATTTAGATCTTTAATCCATTTTGAGTTTATCTTTGTGTGCGGTGTTAGAAAGTGATCTAGTTTCATTCTTTTACAAGTGGTTGACCAGTTTTCCCAGCACCACTTGTTAAAGAGATTGTCTTTACTCCATTGTATATTCTTGCCTCCTTTGTCAAAGATAAGGTGTCCATATGTATGTGGATTTATCTCTAATCAGTTCTGATGAGATGGATGAAACTGGAGCCGATTATACAGAGTGAAGTGAGCCAGAAAGAAAAACACCAATACAGTATACTAACACATATATATGGAATTTAGGAAGATGGCAATGATGACCCTGTATGCAGGACAGCAAAAAAGACACAGATGTGTATAGCGGACTTTTGGACTCAGAGGGAGAGGGAGAGGGTGTGATGATTTGGGAAAATGGCATTGAAACATGTATAATATAATGTAAGAATCGAAATGCCAGTCTATGTCTGATGCAGGATATGACACGCTTGGGGCTGACGCGCGGGGATGACCCAGAGAGATGTTATGGGGGGGTGGTGGGAGGGGGGTTCATGTTTGGGAACGCATGTACACCTGTGGTGGATTCATGTCAATGTATGGCAAAACCAATACAGAATTGTAAAGTAAAAAATTAAAAATAAATAAATTTTAAAAAAATAAATAAAAAATAAAACTCAAAAAAAAAAAAAAAACAAAAGCAGAGACGTTACTTTGCCGACTAAGGTCCATCTAGTCAAGGCTATGGTTTTTCCTGTGGTCATGTATGGATGTGAGAGTTGGACTCTGAAGAAGGCTGAGCGCCGAAGAATTGATGCTTTTGAACTGTGGTGTTGGAGAAGACTCTTGAGGGTCCCTTGGACTGCAAGGAGATCCAACCAGTCCATTCTGAAGGAGATCAACCCTGGGATTGCTTTGGAAGGAATGATGCTAAAGCTGAAACTCCAGTACTTAGGCCACCTCATGCGAAGAGCTGACTCATTGGAAAAGACTCTGATGCTGGGAGAGATTGGGGGCAGGAGGAGAAGGGGACGACCCAGGATGAGATGGCTGGATGGCATCACGGACTCGATGGATGTGAGTCTGAGTGAACTCCGGGAGATGGTGGTGGACAGGGAGGCCTGGCGTGCTGCGATTCAAGGGGTCGCAAAGAGTCGGACATGACTGAGCGACTGAGCTGAACTGAACTGAACTGAACTGATAGCCAAATAAATAATTTTTTTAAAATCAGCAATAAGCTTTATACTTAAATCTTCTACTGCTGTTTGTAAGTCACTTCAGTCATGTCCGACTGTGTGACCGCATGGACGGCAGCCCACCAGGCTCCCCTGTCCCTGGGATTCTCCAGGCAAGAACACTGGAGTGGGTTGCCATTTCCTTCTCCAATGCATCGAAGTGAAAAGTGAAAGTGAAGTCGCTCAGTCGTATCCAACCCTCAGTGACCCCATGGACTGTAGCCTTCCAGGCTCCTCCGTCCATGGGATTTTCCAGGCAAGAGTACTGGAGTGCGGTGCCATTGCGTTCTCCGAAACCTTCTACAACACATCATTTTTTAAGATAATATGCCATCCTATTCTTTCACTCTTTTTGATTTATCCTCCCTATTGAAGTGTTGATCTTCAATAATAAAATTTTATCATTTTGAGTTTTATAATAAAATTTTTACATTTGCTAAGTGAATGCCTTTCCTTAAACATAGTGTTTTAAACAGTGAAATTGACTTTTCTACCAAAGTTTCTAGAGGTTTTAACATTAAAGACATTGAAAGGACTCTTAGAAATGTTCTTACATCAGCATGACTTTCAGTAGGGGGTAAAGGGATCATGTATAGAGGAAAATCGACTTGGTCTTCATTAGGATAAGATACAATTTGCTGCACACAGAAAGTACAGCAAATTCTCAGTCAAAAGGACTGACTATTCTAATTTATTAAATATTTGCCAATTTATGCAACACTTTTTCAGAGTCAACTATTCTATAGATTGTTGGTGGTGGTATAATTGCTCAGTTTTGTCTGACTCTTTGGGACCCCACAGATTTTTACTCCAGGCTTCTCTGTCCATTGGATTTCTGAGGCAAGAATACTGAAATGATTTGCCGTTTCCTTCTCCAGTGGATCTTCCTGACCCAGGAATCAAACCCAGGTCTCCTGCATTGCAGGTGGATTCTTTACCAACAAGGCCACCAGGGAAGCCCCATTTTATAGATTAGATCAATATAATCCCACTCATCTGAGTGATACTGTGTTTCCTAGGGGCCATCAAGAAATATGTGGAAAGGAGTAGGTTTCTAGTGGTCAGAATGCCTGGAGAAAGCTTATTGCAGGCAGTGGATTACTGTCCTACAGTAACTAAACATTCTGCCAAAGAGGTCTCTTCCCACCCACATGCCAACAGGACTTTCCTCAAGAACCCCTGAGCCAGAAAGAAAGCACATTTCATTCTCTTGTCTTAGCATTCAAAAACACCATGTTTTTAAGCTACTGAATTAAGTAGTCAGTTAATACTGAGCAAATTTACTAATTTCTTACAAATCTTTGATTATAGATTCATACTGCTAAACTTATCACAAGCATACCTCTTTTCACTGTGCTTCACTTTATTGTGACTTACAAATTCTTTTTTAACAAATTGAAGGTTTTTGGCAACCCTGCATCGAGCAAGGGTATGGGTACCGTTTTTCCAACAGCATTTGTTCACTTTTTGTCTTTGGGTCACATTTTGGTAATTCTTGCAATATTTCAAGCCTTTTCATTATTATTATTATTATATTTGTCATCTGTGATCGGTGATCTTTGATGTCACTCTTGTGTTTATTTGGGGGCCCGCAAATGGTACCCATATAAGATAGCAAACAATGAATAAACATTTGTGTGATCAGACTGCTCCATCAACCAACCAATCCCTGTCCTCCCCCCTTTCCTCATGCCCCCTTATATGCTGAGACATAACAATATTGAAATTGGGCCAATCAATAACCCTACAATGGCTTCTAAGTGTCCAAGTGAAAGAAAGGATCACTTTAAATCAAAAGCTAGAAATGATTCAACTTAGTGCGGAAGGCATTTTGAAAACAGATATAAGATGAAAGCCAGGACTCTTGAGTCAAATACTTAGCCAAGTTGTGAACACAAAGGAAAAGCTCTTGAAGGAAATTAAAAGTGCTCCTCCAGTGAGCACATGAACGGTAAGTGAAACAGCCTTATTGCTGATATGGAGAAAGTTTTAGTGGTCTGGATAGAAGGTCATCCCCTTAAAACAACCTTCCCCTTAAAACAAAGCCTAACTATCTTCAATTCTATGAAGGTTGAGAGAGCTAAGGATGTTGCAGAAGAAAATTTTTAAGGTAGCAGATGAGGTTTAAGAAAAGAAACTGCCTCCATAAATAAAAATGTAAGGTAAAGCAGCATGTGCTACTGCAGAAGCTGTAGCAAGTTATTCTGAAATCTAGCTAAGATAATTAATGAAGGTGACTATACTGAACAAAAAAGTTTCCGTGTAGATGAAACAGCTTTCTCTTGGAAGATGATGCTATTTAAAATTTTCATAGTTAGACAGAAGTCAATGCCTGGCTTCAAAGTTTCAAAGGAAAGGCTGATTAACTCTCTCATTAGGGGTTAATTCAGCTGGTGACGTGAAACTGAAGCCATTGCTCATTTACCATTCTGAAAAGACCCTAAAGAATGACGTCAAATCTATTTTCCTTATGCTCTATAAATCTAACAGTAAAGCCTGGGTGACAGCACATTTGTTTACAACATGGTTTACCAAATATTTGAAGCCAAATGTTGAGACTTAATGCTCAGAAAAAAAACATACTTTTCAAACTATTACTTCTCATTGACAATGCACCTGGCCACCCAATAGCTCTAAACAGAGATGTACAATGAGATTAATGTTGTCTTTAATGCCTGCTAACACTACATCCATTCTACAGCCCATGGATCAAGGAGTGATTTCAAGTCTCATTATTTAAGAAATACATTTTGTGAGGCTTTAGCTGCCATAGATAGTGAGTTTTCTGATGGGCCTGAACAAATGGAAAACCTAAAAAAAGATTCACTATTCTAGGCACCATTAAGAAGACCCAAGATTCATAGAAAGAGTTTAAAATATAATCATTAAAAGGAGCTTGGAAAAAGTTGATTCCAACTCTCATGAATGACTTTGAAGGATTCAAGACTTCAGTGAAGGAAGGTGCGGAGCTGGTGAAAACAGCAAGTGAATTAGAATTAGAAATAGAGCCTAAAGGTATTACTGAATTGCTGCAATCTCATGATAAAATATTAATAGATGAAGAGTTGCTTCTTATGAACAAAGAAAGTGACTTCTTGAGACAGAATCTACTCCTGGTGAAGAGGCTGTGAAAATTGTTGAAATGACAACAAAGGACTCAGAATATGTCATAAACTCAGTTGATAAAGCAGTGGCAGGATTAGAGATGATTGGCTCAAATTTTGAAAGTTCTTCTCCAGGAAAAACACTATCAAACAGCATTTTGGGCTACAGAGAAACTGTCTGTGAAAGGAAGAGTCAATTGATGAGGCAAACTTCACTGTTGTCTTACTTTAAGAAACTGCCAAAACCACCCAAACTTCAGAAACCACTACCCTAATCAGTCAGTAGCCATCAACATGGAAGCAAGACCAACAACCAACAAAAAGATTATGACTTCTCAGGGTATAGGCCCAGTAGTGGGAGCAGAAACCAACAGAACATTGTAAAGCAACTATACCCCAATTTAAAAAAATATATATATGACTTGCTGAAGCCTCACATGATAGTTAAAATTTTTTAGCAATAAAATATTTTTTTAATTTAGGTTGTATATCACTTTTTTAGATATAATGCTATTGCATATGTAGACAACAGGAGAGTATAAATATGCCTTTTATATGCACTGGGAAACCAGAAAATTAGTATGACTCACTTTATTGTGATATTTGCTTAATTGAGGTGGTGTAAAACCAAACCTGCAGTACCTTCGAGGTACATCTGCACTAGAGTAATTTTCCTACTGTATTTTTTTGCATTTGTTGTGTTTTTCTTAAGGGATAAGGTAATGATATAAAAATCAAAAAACAGTTAACTATTGAAAGCTTTGTTTAAAACAAAAACAAAATTAATCTTGCTTTTGTCAGCTACTGTTAACAAACAAAAAATGCTACCTTGGGGTTATGTTAAACTTTGCTTTACCAAGGACTATACAGAAATACTTGAGCAAATGTGGTATAAGGACCAGCTGCTGATGGTACTATACAAGTAAAGAAGCAATGAGACTCTAAGGAGAAATAAGCCAGTGAAAAGAGTCGTTGCTTGTGTCTACTGCTTTTTTGTGACACTTCGGTAAAAAGTCAGGTCTCGGGCAAGCATCTGAGGTGAGAGCCCAATGGAGTAAGCTAAAATCCTAGATAGGTCATTAACATCACATCCATCGCAGGACAATGATATCCTAAGAAAGGGCCCTCAAATCATAACGACACCATCCTTGGGATACAGGGAGAAGGGAGGATAATTGAGGAATACCTTTTTCTTTCTCCATCTCCCCAGTAAAGCATGGGGAATATAGTCAAAAATATTGCATTAATTTTTTATGGTTACAGATGATAACCAGATTTACTGTGGTGACCATTTCTCAAGGTAGTCAAATGTTGACTCACTAGGCTGTACATATGAAACTAATGTAATATTGTATGTCAATTATATATCAATAAAATTTTTAATAATAAATAAATATAAAATAAAACTAAAACAGATGGCCACCCTTTCTCAAATGCCAATATTTATTTATCTATTCATTTATTATTGAATTTTTTTTGATGTGGACCATTTTTTAAAGTCTTTATTGAATTTGTTACAATATTGTTTCTGTTTTATGTTTTAATTTTGTTGCCATGAGGCATGTGAGATTTTATCTCCCCGACCAGGGATTGAATCCACACCCCATGCACTGAAAGGTGAAGTCATAACCACTGGACTGCCAGGGAAGCCCCCCAATATTTATACTTTAGACTTAGAATCTAGAATGCAATTGGGTAAAAAGCAAAAATCTTTTCTACATTTCATGCACTTTGTCCACAGTCTTCATTAAGTGACTTTTCTATTAAACTCATTATCCTTAAGATCATACATCCTCCAAGTTATGCTTTGCATTTCTATTACTAACTCAAGAATTCTATGGAAAACCTGTACTCCTAATTAAAAGTGATAAATCCATTAAAGTAAATTTTGATTTCAAGAAATGTCAAACACACTAAAATATATGTAAAAGAGATAAGCAACAGGGATTTACTGTATAGCACAAGGAACTATATTCACTGTCTTGTAATAACCTATAATAGAAAAGAATCAGAAAATATGTGTGTGTGTGTAACTGAATCACTTCTCTGTAAAACTAACACAATATTGTAAATCAACTATACTTCAATGAAAAAAAAGAAATGTCAAACTTGGATATCAGTGATATTTTAGGGGTTTTTTTGTGCATATTTGCTCTTCTCTGAAATAAAACTGGCTTTCCTATCTGTCAGTAATAATTCTATGAAAAAAGGAAATGCATCTGAAGAATTTCTGGCCATTGAGATATCTGGTATCAGTAGTGCTGCGATTATCCATCCATGTGCAAAAGCTTTTGCTGACCTATTTTTTATGTGAAATGTGCTTAGAGCATAAAGTTTCTATAAATCCATTATATTTCCCAACAATCTTGTTCTTTCATCTCCATTCAACTTATGCCTCCATTAGAAGAGAGAAAAAGAGGTTCCTCTTCATGTTTTGAAAACGTATAAGCTTGTCACTTTTTTTTTTAATACACTATTTTTAAGAGCAGTTTTAGGCTCACAGCAAAATTGAGTGGAAGGTATATTTCCCAGAACCACATATACACAGCCTCCCCACTACCAACATCCCACCCCTGAGGTTACAACTGTTATAACTGATAAACCTGCATTGATATGTCATTATCACTCAAAGTCCATTAGGGTCCACTCTTGGTGGTGTACATTCAGTGGGTTTTGACAAATGTATAATGACATGTATCTACCAATGGAGTATCATACAGATTCATTTTGACACCCTAGAAGTCCTCTGTGCTTGTCACTTTTTATGCTGAATTTTGATTAAAAACATATCTGTTATGATTAAAAACATATACTATTAACAAAGGTATTATAGGCAATCATTTTTAGTTAGATATGTTAATCCAGTATAGGTTTAAGGATTCTGTTAAACAGTGTATTATTTTGTTTAGCAAATGTGATTATACATATTCTAATAGACTCTTCATTCAAATGACCTTCAAGTTCAAATCATGTGTTGAGATAGCAGACTATCAGGGATATAAGTACTGTTTGTGTGTATGATAGTTATTGGTAAGAAATATTTGCTCATTTGGGGATAGCAGTGTCACCTGAGAGGGCATTCCGGTTGCCAAAAATAAAGCCATTTTCATTATTTCCACTCTAGCAACATAGGACCAGATGTCATAAACTCTCAGAGTGTTTCACAGGACTTGAGTCCCAAGGTAGGTTTCTTTTAAATAGGATTCTGGGGGCAAATACATTTGAGAAATGGTGCATACTATAGTATTCTTAGGGCAATTTTCAAAGTAAATCTGCCATTTAAAAATTCTGTGATGTCCCACACCAAATAATTTGTTTAATTTCACTTAACCCAGCATCTTGCAAACTTATTTAGTCATGGAACAGTTTTAGAGGTTTCAAAAAAGCATCACATAGGCTGGTGGCATCAAAATTCTCAAAAGAGATTTCTGGAAATGCAAGTTCTAGTTAAATAAAATAGAATAAGATAATTCATGTTGTTAATATTTTAAAAACATAATGCATATGTAATTTATTGTTTTACAGTTTACTTTTCCCTGTATTATATTTTAGTATTAGGCATCATATTTTAAAATACTGAATTTGAAAGACCATGTTCAGTGCTTAATGGAATTCTTCAGAAGTTTCACCAATTTTTATTAATACTTGTATAAATTCAGGATAGTATACATTTCTAAATTATGAGCAAAAACTCAAAAGCAATAACCTCACATTCTCCTTACACTAAGATATACTAATAGATATAAAGAGAGTTTGTGATTACCTAAATGCATATGATGCAAGAAAAAAAAATTCTATTGTGCCAAATAAGTATATAAAACAATCATAGGACTTAGAAGATTACAGATTCTAATTACATATTTTTAAAATAAAGGTGATGACAAAAGATAATTCATCTATGAGCAAACAATTTATTTTCATCATTCCCATTACAATGGGAATACCTTAAATGGTTAATAGGAGAATTAAAAGACATATTATATAAAGTATCTAGTCCCATACTTCATATTTAATAGTGTTTCAAAATTAATAAATGTTATTAAAATTTTCTGTCAAAAAATCATTGCAAAATTTGGTTTCATATATATTGCTAATCATATGTATATAAATATATTTAATAGTCTAAGGAACATGCAATGGTCATAGTGAAATGGAAATGATCAATATATTCTCAATGTTTAAATTACCCCTTCTATTCCAAAATGTAACTATTCACATAAAGGCTTTGATTATAGCTTTTAATCCACAAAAGATGTTTTCTGTGGGTTATCATAATTAAAGTTTGTATCCTAATTTTCTGGTATGGTAGTAAAGTCTACTAATTCTAACAAACATGTTCAAATGCAATTTTATGATTGTCTACAATATGTATAACCAAAGCATATATCAGTTATGCGAAAGCTTTAAAAGAATTTAAAAGTACACAATAGGTTTCTTCCCTCATGCATCCTCTCCTTCCCAATTCATGGATATATTTCAATGGTTAAGGATAAATTCAGAGTCTGGGCAAGTCAATCCAGCCTCCATCAGAGAATTATAGCTACATGCTGCTGCTAAGTCACCTCAGTCGTGTCTGACTCTGTGCGACCACATAGACGGCAGCCCACCAGGCTCCCCTGTCCTTGGGATTCTCTAGGCAAGAACACTGGAGTGGGTTGCCATTTCCTTCTCCAATGCATGAAAGTGAAAAGTGAAAGTGAAGTCACTCAGTCGTGTCTGACTCTTCACAACCCCATGGGCTTCAGCCTTCCAGGCTCCTCCATCCATGGGATTTTCCAGGCAAGAGTACTGGAGTGGGGTGCCATTCACATCCAATTTCTCAACATTACACACCGGGTGGCTCAGATAGTAAACAATCAGCCTGCAATGTGGGAGACCCAGGTTCAATCCCTGGGTCAGGAAGACCCCCTGGAGAAGGAAATGGCAACCCACTCCAGGATTCTTGCCTGGGAAATCCTATGGACAGAGAACCCTGGCAGGCTATAGTCCCTGGGGCTGCAAAAGAGTCAGACAGGACTGAGTGACTAACATTTAAACTTTTAGGAAACAACTAATACAGCTATAAAAACTATAGTGAACTATATTTCAGAATAGTGTGAAATGAAGAGAATGACTTTTATATATATTGGTTACAAATTACTAGACAAACTTTATTGATTTTTAATAATACATTCATTAAAGTAATGTAAGAATTATAGAAAGGACAATAAAAAATCATCAATAATAGTAGTACAGGTCAATATCCCAGTAAGAATTTTGCTGTATGTATGTGTGTGTGCACACACAGAGTAAAAATGCACATATGTATTTGCTTTTAATTTATGTTCTATCCCTGGGTTGGGAAGAACACCTGGAAAAGGGAAAGGCTACCCACTCCAGTATTCTGGCCTGGAGAATTCCAAGGACTGTATAGTCCATGGGGTCACAAAGAGTTGGACACGACTGAGCAACTTTTCCTTTCACTATAACATATATGAGTTATGAGTATAATCATCCCTCAGTATCCATGGGTGACAGGTTCCAGGACCCCAGTGGATACCAAAATCTTCAGGTGCTCAAGTCTTTTACATAAAATAGCCTAGAATTTGCATATAACCTATGCATATTCTCCCATGTTTTAAATCACCTCTAAATTACTTAAAACAGCTAGTACAATTTTAATGCTATATAAAAGCTACAAATACAATGTAAATGCATATAAATAGTTGTCAGGGCACACTACAAATTCAAGTTTTGCTTTTTGGAACATTCTGGATTGGTTGGTTGTTTGTTGTTTTGTTTTTTTTTCTGAATATATTCCATTTGTGTTTGGCTGAATTCGCTGATGAGGAACCCGTGGATATCAAGGGTCAACTGTACTTTCAGAGTTGCAAAACTATAAATACCTTAATCTATATTATCAATTTGTCCTCTAGAAATATCATTCCCTTTCTTGATCCCAGTCAACAGTTCTTATTTATACATAATTTTTGACAACCTTGGATATTTTAAAAAACTTTGCCTGTTTGAAAAATAAAACATCTTATTCTTGTCTTATTTGCTTAATTTTGACCACTTGTAATGATGGACATGTTTTAATGTGATTATTGCCCTTTTTAATTTTGTGAATTGTTATAATCTTTGTTCATTTTTATTGGATTTTTATCTTTTATCTTTTTACTTATAAGAGTTTTATATTAAAAATACTAACTTTTTGTATGAAGCATGTTCTGAAAATATTTCCTTGTCTACATTCTGATTTTTTTCCCAAATTTATTATCATAGCACTTATTTATCAGCATTTGTGATTTAAAAGATCTTTATCTCCAAAAGCCATGCCCATGAGTTTTCATAGTGACTTTCATCTTATGAACACTTCATTCTTAAATTTTTTGTTCTTTTTAGTCTGTAACATTTTAGTTCAAAAGAGATTCCTAAAATATAACAATTTGAATAAAAAGAAAAACTGTAAACTTTGGAAAGGAACATAAAAATAAAAAGTGCTTTAAACATATGGAAATATGCTTATTGATTAAGCATAATTTTGGTTCTAAGTTTCGTGGCAACAGAGACAAAATAACAGAAAACAGAGTGCTACAGCTGTTCTAATATTTTATTTTTAAAATGAAAAGCATACTAGTTTATCTGGGATGACAGTTTTTCCTATAACTTAACTCTAAATGATCATCTGGTTTTTGATTCATATTCCATAGCATGGGGCTATGGAATTCATCAATTAATTCATTCAGCTCATGATGCTTGAATGTTTAACATGTGCTATGCTGAGGCTTTGGCCTTAGCTATAATACTGTTATTCTTGGGTCCTAAGCAAAAGTCTTTCCTTCATCACTGTACCTTGTGTTTATCCATATTCTCCAACTGCTTTACCCAAAGTAGAAAACTTGGAAAAACTGACTTTGTATAATATTTGTGTTTCTTTTGGTTGTAAAGGTAGTTTTTTTTTTTTAATTGAGTTAGTAGGATGGTATTAGAGTACCTGTAATCCAATAAATTGTTGAATAAGCAAGCTTCAGAAATAGCAAAAGTCAAGGCAATTCCAAAAATCTCAATTCTGGAAGTTTGGGGGGTTGCATATCTTTATTTAAGAGCAGTGGATGAGGGACTCTGGCTACAACCTAGAACCAACAGATAAGACTGCTTTAAAGTACCATATGCAGGCCCCATCTCAAACCAATTAAATCAGTTTCAGGGGCCCAGGCCTACTCAGCAGTATGTTTTAAGTGTCCCAGGTGATTTTAACATGCATCTGATGTGGAACTGCTCTGAAGAACTGCATTTAATATAATAATGCTGCAAAACAACCCCTAGTCTCCTAGTGAATTTCTCTCAGTTCAGCATTCAGAATCTCAAGAGCAGAGAAGGTGACCAGTCCACTTTCAGAACAACAAGGACCATGGGCTGTGTCAGTCATGGCCCTAGGGGAGGCTCACGAACCAGAACATGGCTGCAGGATAGGTAGACCAGTTGTCTTGGTTGCCTGGGACTAAGGAGTTTCCTGGGACATGAGACTTTGGGTACTAAAACTGGGAGAAGTCCAGGGCTTCCCTCATAGCTCAGTTGGTAAAGAATCTGCCTGCAATGCAGGAGACCCTGGGTTGGGAAGATCCCCTGGAGAAGAAATAGGCTACACATTCCAGTATTCTTGGGCTTCCCTTGGGGCTCAGCTGGTAAAAAAAAAATCTGCCTGCAATGCAGGAGACCTGGGTTTGATCCCTGGGTTAGGAAGATCCCTTGGAAAAGGGAAAGGCTACCTACTCCAGTATTCTGGCCTGGAAAATTCCATGGACTCCATAGTCCATGGGGTGGCAAAGAGTTGGACACAACTGAGTGACTTTCACTTTCAGGCAGATGGAGACAGATGGTCACCCTTGCAGGGAGACACACCTGTAGGGCAGGGTAGGGAGGGATTCTCAGGAGTGGGATGGAGCAGTTGAGAAGGTCAACAGTGCTGCATCACATTATACAATCTCCATGTTGGTAGAGCTCACACCATCTGAAGTGTCTTGTCATTGACTTTCTTGACACTGACATTTCCAGTGGGAGGAGGGGATATGGATTTGGTGATTTACCTGTGGTGCAACAGGAAGTACATGTTTCATACCATCTCACCTTATTTAATGCAGCGCATTGCAAAGAACTGGTCTTCCCAGGTGGCTCAGTGATAAAGAAGCTGCCTGCGATTCAGGAGACATGGGTTTGATTCCCTGGCTTGGGAAGATCCCCTGGAGGAGTATTCCAGTATTCTTGCCTGGAAAATTCCATAAACAGAGGAGCCTGGTGGGCTACAGTCCATGGCATCTCAAAGAGTCAGACATGATTTAGCAACTAAACAACAATTGCAAAGAATAGATAAAACTGAAATAAGTTTGGTGATTTAGATTACAGAAACTCTTTTATGATTTTTGTACACCTGGCAGCAAAAATATTAAGTATATATAGTAAAGGAATTCACTTTTACTTTTATAAATCCTGTATTGATGCTCTAAGATGCTTTAAGTCAACGTCACAACTGAAATTTAAAATCCCAAATGTAGAAATGCAGAAGTGTCAGGAATGTTATCGCTGACAGCCAAGTGTCACCCTTTTCCACATTTTAAAATGAAAACATTCAAAAAGTTGGACACTTTAGCTTAAAAATGGCATGCTATTTCCAGCATCTCTGCTCCCTGCAGACATGGTTGGATGACTTTTTAAATATCTCGACTGTTTCTAATTCAGTGGGCCAAGGGACCGTTGGGCCATAAGGTGATGGCAAGGGAGGAGGTCCAAACATTCATATGGGTGATTTTTCTGACCGTAATAGCATATCTGGATAAAGAAGACCACAACAACCTCTTAAATTATAAACTCTAGAATGAATGTACCTCTTCATACAATACAACAGGCATTCTGGAAATCCACTGTACAGCTTCTAGGAGAAGTAGTAAGATCCAGAGGTCCCTAGGACTCCCAAACCAAAATAAACAATGCCAATGGTACAAGACATTTGGGAACACAAAATGTAATTTGTTATATATATGTGAGTGCTGGGTGAGTTGAAAATTCTCTCCAACCATAGAAAGGAGAGGTCTACAATAGATCTAACACTGAAAGTTTAACACCAACTCAAGATATATTCTGCAAAGGAAAAACAGTGTCCTTGGAGTATGGAAGGAAGAACTGATCAATATAATGCTGAACCAACCTAACAAATGCTGTCCTACTGACAGAAACCATAGCTACAAAACTTCCAGCTGAAACAAGTACAAATCAGTGCCTGTGATATATATTTTGAGAAATCCATTCTCAGAAATAATCTTGCTTTGAGAGTCTGAAAATAAGATATGGCTCATGATTCTGGTGCTCCCCTCCCCATCTGTGCCCCCCCACCCCCCACCAAAGAGATGATAACTTCCCAGGTAATGCTAGTGGTAAGGAACCCGCCAGCAAATGCAGGAGACATAAGAGACTCGGTTCAATCTCCAGATCAGGAAGGTCCTCTGGAGGAAGGTAACAGCTACCCACTCCAGTATTCTTGCCTGGAGAATCCCATGGACAGAAGAGCTTGATGGGCAACATTCTACAGGGCTGCAGAGAGTTGGATACAACTAAAGTGACTTAGCACACACACAAAGAAATTATAATCACATAGACAATAAATGTTAAAATTTCAGACAAAGACTACAAGTAAAGAAACACAAAAAGAAAAAGGACAACTTTCTTTCCAAGGAGACCAAGTGGCTTTTCTGAGCTACAATTTTCTGGTTTGCCTACGTTCTAAAAATATACTTCTTTACTTAGAAGATGGGAAATGGTTTATATTCCTCAAAATATTCAAATAATCAATATAAGCCAAAAAACAAAGAGAGAAACCAGAAACCAGCAACAACTAGAGTATTGCTCTACTAATCCAGTTAATATTGAAAGGAGAAAAATAAAATAACTCAAATTAAGTGTAAATGGAAGGGCCTGAAATAACTTGTCTGGTTGGATTTCCCCTAATATGTAATGTTTAGGACCTCAGCATTTACACTGACTCTACTTCTCTGTCAATAGCACAAGCCTCTGTTAAAATAACCTTCTTATAGGCACAACAAGATGGCGGAGGAGTAGGCGGACATAGAGTACATCTCTCTCCATGGATACATCAGGAATACACCTTAAGACACATAAGTGCATGAAGAATGCCAGCCAAGAGCAGACAGGAGGACCTGACCAGTGGAAAAGAATATATAGAGCCAGGCAAAACTCTGTAGGACGAAAGAACTAGGGGGAAAAACGGGAGTGTTAGTGGGACTGGACTTGCCCTCAGCCAGTAGGGGAACTGAAGCAGGGGTCTGATCCCCACATTGGGGCAACTGTCTGAATCAGAGGAGAAACATTTAAGGCTGAGAGTGAAATGGCAGATCTGTGGCAGGCTAAATAGGATGACAATCAGACAGTCCTTCCTTGCCACGGCCGGATGTATCCCGAATAGGGACGCAGATCCCCGGGAAGGTACAGCGGCTGGGAGGTGGAGTTTAGGGAAAGTGGAGCAATCCCAGGGTGAGGGCTGCTGCTGACTGTGGAGAGAAGGACTGAGGGGATGTGAGAGAGGAGACCGTGGTGGGAAATGCCTATGGAGGAAAGCTGGGCAGCCTTGGAAGCAAGGGGATCCTGCTGAGTCACGCATAGGGTGTGAGCCATCACCATAGCCTCTCACTTCCCACACGCCAGCATCAGCAGCTGAACAACAGAGAGGCTGGCCCATCAAACGCCTGACGTGCCGGTCTACAGAGTAGGACCCTACTATGGGGGCCCTTCTATGTGCCTGACTTGCCAAACAACAGAGAAGGACCCCAGGCAACGGAACCCTCTAAGTGCCTGAATGGGTGGAGCTACAGAGAAAGACAGGCCAAAGAGGCCTTCTGATCCTCAACTACAAGAGGTTCAAAAAAAAGACTCTGATAGGGCCATAACTCCTGCAGCGGAGACAGTCCACGTCCCTGCACGCTTGGTGCTGCCAGGGTCCCTGCAAGCGAGCAGCTGCACTACCTTCATGCTCAACTCTCACTGGGGCAGAGCTGCCACAGGCAAAAAAATCTTGCATCTATGCACGCAGGGTTGCTTTGGTAGTGTCCGACTTCTTGCAGCCCTGTAGACTGTGGCCTGCCAGGCTTCTCTATCAGGGAGGGGGCTTCTTCAGGCAAGAATACTGAAGCATATTGGCCAGTACTGGTTGCCATACCCTTCTAGAGCACTGTATTTCCTGCTGCCCTAGCCGCCAACTCCCCTGAGTACCTAGTGCTGCCAGAACCCCTGCAACCCAAGCAGCTGCACCACCTCCACACCTGGCCCTCACAGGGGCAAACCCAAGTCCTCCAGGGCAGCCTCAGCAGCAAACCCCAGTGGACAACCCACATGTAGAGGTGGAAATAAACCACAATTGAAACCCAGGAGCAGTGTGGCTAAGGAAGAAGACCCAACACCTTCCCACCAGCTGTACAAGCTGCAGATTAAATCCATAAGATCAACTAGGCAGACTCTGTGCCTATGGAAAATATAAAAGGACGTTGAGAGTTCCCACAAAAGAAAATGCACTAGCTCTGATAGCTGTGGACATTGGAGGCAAGAACACACAGGAAGAGGACAAGATGAGAATCTGAGTGCCCCCAGAGCAGGTCCAGAGATCAGGACAGGACAGTGTTGGAGGGCCTCCTAGGAAGGTGAGATGGACTATGACTCCCAGCAAGGGAAAGAACTCTGACAGCAATAACTCAAGAAAAACTTTATTATTCTTATCTTTTCACTTGTATAGATTCTTTCAGATTTTTTCCTTTTTCCCCCCCTCTGTGTAGTCGATTTTATTGGCACTATGAAATCTAATTAAGCATTTGAGCCTTTTTTTCCTTCTGTCATATTTTTTTACTGTTGTTATAAACCTCTGCCTCTACATTGAGCTTTTGCAGTTCTGTGGAGTTTTCTTTTTTTTTTTTCTCTCTCTCTCTCTTTTTTTCATTTTAATTTTTAATTTTTAAACCTATTTTTTTTTCTACATTTATTCCTTTGTTTATTTTTCCTACTTTTCTTTTCCCCTTGCAGTTAACCTTTAATGTATATAAATCTTCTTTATCTATTTAACTTTGCATGTCTATTCTTTCTTTCTTCCCTTTCCTCTAAAAATATTTGTTATTTTATTTTCAGTGCTTTATTCCCCAATTGGCACCTTGTTTTAGTTTTGTCTTCCAGTTTGTGCTTTATTTCGTTTTTCTCTGGTAGATACAATCTTTGCTTTCCTTTGTTCGCCAGGTCAATTTATTGTACTTTATTTTTGTTGGACTGGTTTGATTTTGCTTATGGATATATACGTATATGTGTTTATTCAGTCATACTTTTTATTGTTATAAACCTCTACTTTGGGCTTTGGCAGTTCTGTGGAGGTTTTCTTTTTTTTCTTTTCTTCCTTTTTTCTTTATTCTATCATTTTTCTTTCTTTTTATAATTTTAATTTTTAATTTTTTAAGCCTATTATATTTTTTTCTACATTTAGTCCTTTGTTTGCCTTTCCTACTCTTCTTTTTCCCTTGCAGTTCATCTTTAATGTACATAAATCTTCATCTACCTCTATTTAACTTTGCATATCTATTCTTTCTTTTCTTTGTTTCCTTTCTTCTCAACATACTTGTTAGTTTTGTTTTCAAGGTACCACATGGCACCTTGCTTATTTTTGTTTTCCAGGTTGTGCTTTGGTTAGTTTTGTTCTTAACTGGTAAGTATAATTTTTTATTTCCTTTGTTCACCAGGTCAATCTACTGTACTTTATTTTTGTTGGACTGCTTTGACTTTGTTCATGAGTATAAATGTATATGTATATATTCCATTATTTTAATTATTATTTGCCTGATTTTGTAACTTCCATTTGTCTGGGGTTGATCTTCAGGTTCATGTTTTTAGATATTTGCTTTAATCTCACTTAATGCCATAACAAACCACTTGTGGAATCTTCATTCTTGACCAGAGATCAAGCCCTGAGCCTTTGGAGTGGGAGCACTGACTCCAAGACCCTAGACTTCGAGAGAACTAACCCTCAGTTCAGTTCAGTCGCTCAGTCATGTCCGACTCTTTGCGACCCCATGAATTGCAGCATGCCAGGCCTCCCTGTCCATCACCAACTCTTGGAGTTCACTCAGACACACATCCATCAAGTCAGTGATGCTATCCAGCCATCTCATCCTCTGTCGTCCCCTTCTCCGGGTCCGTCTAGTCAAGGCTATGGTTTTTCCAGTGGTCATGTATGGATGTGAGAGTTGGACCGTGAAGAAGGCTGAGCACCGAAGAATTGATGCGTTTGAACTGTGGTGTTGGAGAAGACTCTTGAGAGTCCCTTGGACTGCAAGGAGATCCAACCAGTCCATTCTGAAGGAGATCAACCCTGGGATTTCTTTGGAAGGAATGATGCTAAAGCTGAAACTCCAGTACTTTGGCCACCTCATGCAAAGAGTTGACTCATTGGAAAAGACTCTGATGCTGGGAGGGATTGAGGGCAGGAGGAGAAGGGGACGACAGAGGATGAGTATCAAATAGTGAGAATTCACATAAAAGAAACCACTTGAATACAAGACCCAGCATTACCCAACCACCAGTATCACCCTGTGCAGGACCTCTCATCTAAACAACAAACAAAACAAAAATACAAACTCAATCATCAGCAGACAGAATTACCACCTCACTCAGCCTTGCTCATCAGAGGAAAAACAAACAAACAAACAAACAAAAACTCAGCACAAGTCTCACCCTATAAAAAGTTTTCACAAACCACTGGACCAACCTTAGGAGGGCAGAAATCAAAAGGAAGAAAGGATTCAACCTTGAAGCCTGGGAAAAGGAGACCTCAAACATAATAAGTTAAAAAAAAAAAGAATGAAAAGGCAGAGCAATATTACACAAACTAAGGAAGAAACTAGGAGCACAGAAGTCCAAATAAATGAGGAGGAAATAGGCAAACTACCTGAAAAAGAATTCAGAATAATGATAGTAAAGATGATAAAAAACCTTGAGAAGAAAATGGAGAAAATGCAAGAATTAATTAACAAAGATCTAGAAGAATTAAAGAATAAACATACAGAGACAAACAATAAAATTACTGAAATTAAAAATACTCTAGAAGGAATCAACAGCAGAATATATGAAGGAGAGGAACGAATCAGTGAGCTGGAAGAGAAAATGGTGCAAATAACTTCTGAAGAGCAGAATAAAATAAAAATAAAGAAAAGAACTGAAGATAGTCTCAGAGACATCTGGGACAATGTCAAATGCATCAACATTCAAATTATAGGGGTCCCAGAAGAAGAAGAGAAAAAGAAAAGGTATGAAAAAATTTTTTGAACAGGTTATAGTTGAAAATTTCCCCAGCATGGAAAAGGAAATAGTCAATCAAATCCAAGAAGCACAAAGAGTCCCATACAGGATAAACCCAAGGAGAAACACATCAAGACACATACTAATCAAACTAACAGAGACTAAACACAAAGAAAGAATATTAAAAGCAGCAAGGGAAAAGCAACAAGTATCATACAAGGGAAACCCTATGCACTTAACAGCTGATCTTTCAGCAGAAATGCTGCAGGCCAGGAGGAAATGGCAAGATATATTTAAAGTACTCAAAGGGAAAAATCTGCAACCAAGATTACTGTATCCAGCAAGGATCTCATTAAAAATTGAAAGAGAAATAAAAAGCTTTTCGGAGAAGGAAATGGCAACCCACTCCAGTGTTCTTGCCTGGAGAATCCCAGGGACGGCGGAGCCTGGTGGGCTGCCGTCTACGGGGTCGCACAGAGTCAGACATGACTGAAGTGACTTAGCAGCAGCAGCAGCAGCAGCAGACAAGCAGAAGTTAAGAGAATTCAGTACTACCAAACCAGCTTTACAACAAATGTTAAAGGGACTTACATAGTCTAGAAATACAAGAGAAGCAAAAGGATCTACAAAATCAACCCCAAACAATTAAGGAAATGGCAATAGGAACATATATAGATCAATAATTACTTTAAATGTAAATGGATTAAATGCTCCAACCAAAAGACACAGACTGGCTGAATGGATACAAAAACAAGACCCATATATATACTATCTATAAGAAACCCCTTTCAGACCTAAAGATACAGATAGACTGAAAGTGAGAGGATGGAGAAATCTATTCCATGCAAATGGAAAGCAAAAGAAAGGTGGAGTAGCAATCCTCATATCAGACAAAATAGACCTTAAAATAAAGATTACAAGAGATAAGGAAGCACACTACATAATGATCAATGGATTGATCCAAGAGGAAGGCATAATAATTGTAAATATCTATACACCCAACATAGGAACACCTCAATACATAAAACAAACACTAATAGACATAAAAAGAGAAATTTAAATAACACAATAATAGTAGGAGAGTTTAACATCCCACTCACACCAATAGACAGATCATCAATACAGAAAATTAATAAGGAAACACAAGTCTTAAATGATACATTAGACAAGATGGATCTCATTGATACCTTCAGGGCCTTCCATCAAAATGGAGAAGAATACACCTTCTTCTCAAGTGCACATGGAACATTCTCCAGGATAGACCACATCTTGGGCCACAAATCAAACCTCAGTAAATTTAAGAAAACTGAAATCCTATCAGGCATTTTCTCTGACCACAACACTATAAGACTAGATATCAATTACAAGAAAAAACCTGTAAGAATCACAAACACACCGAGATTAAATAACACGTTTCTAAATAACCAACAGGTTACTGAAGAAATAAAAAGGGAAATAAAAAAATTTCTAGAAACAAACGACAATGAAAGCACAACAATTCAAAACCTATGGGATGCAGCAAAAGCAGTTCTAAGAGGGAAGTTTATAGCAATACAATCCTACCTCAAGAAACAAGAAAAACATCGAATAGACAACCTAACTTTACACCTAAAACAACTGGAAAAAAAGAACAAAAATACCTCAAAAGTAGTAGAAGGAAAGAACACGTAAAGATCCGAGCAGAAATAAATGAAAAAGAAATGAAAGAAACAATAGTAAAGATTAATAAAACTAAAGGCTGGTTCTTTGAAAAGATAAAGAAAATTGACAAATCTTTAGCCAGATTCTTCAAGAAAGAAAAGAGAGACGAATCAAATCAACAAAATGAGAAATGAAAAAGGAGAGGTTACAACAGACAATGCAGAAATACAAAGGATTATAAGACTATTATGAACAACTATATGGCAATAAAATGGATAACCTGGAAGAAATGGACAGATGCATAGAAAAGTTCAATCTTCCAAGACTGAACCAGGAAGAAATAGAAATTATGAGTAACCCAATTATAATCACTGAAACTGAAGCTGTGATAAAAAATTTCCCAAAAAACAAAAGCCCAGGACCAGATGACATCACAGGAGAATTCTATTAAACATTTAAAGAAGAGCTAATGCCCCTCCTTCTAAAATTCTTTCAAAAAATTGCAGAGGAAAGAACACTTCCAAACTGAAGTGTTTGGAAGGCCACCATCACCCTGATACCAAAACCAGACACAAACAACACAAAAAGAGAAAACTACAGGCCAATATCACTGATGAACATAGAAGCAAAAATCGTCAACAAAATTTTAGCAAACAGAATTCAGCAACACATCAAAAAGCTCATACACCATGATCATGTTGAGTTTATTCTATAAGCAAGGTGAAAAGACAGCCCTCAGAATGGGAGAAAATAATAGCAAATAAAACAACTGACAAAGGATTAGTTTCCAAAATGTACAAGCAACTCATACAACTCAATACCAGAAAAACAAACAGCCCAATCAAAAAGTGGGAAAAAGACGTAGACAGACATTTCTCCAAAGAAGACATACAAATGGCTAAGATGCTCAACATCACTCATTATCAGAGAAATGCAAATCAAAACTACAACGAGATATCACCTCACACCAGTCAGAATGGCCATCATCAAAAAGTCTACAAACAATAAATGCTGGAGAGGGTATGGAGAAAAAAGGAACACTCTTGCACTGTTGGTAGGAATGTAAATTGATACAGCCACTATGGAAGACAGTATAGAAATTCCTTTAAAACCTAGAATAAAACCACCATATGACCCAGCAATCCCACTCCTAGGCATATACCCTGAGGAAACCAGGCTTGAAAAAGACACATGTATCCCACTGTTCCTTGCAGCACTATTTACAACAGCTAGAACATGGAAGCAACCTAGATGTCCATCGACAGATGAATGAATAAAGACTTGTGGTACATATACACAATGGAATATTACTCAGTCATAAATTGGAATGCATTTGAGTCAGTTCTGATGAGGTGGATGAACCTAGAACCTATTATACAGAGTGAAGTGAGTTAGAAAGAGAAAGATAGATACTGTATTCTAACACATATATATGGAATCTAGAAGAATGGTACTGAAGAACTTATATACAGGGCAGCAATGGAGAAACAGACATGGAGAATAGACTTATGGACCTGGAGGAAGGGGAGGAGAGGGTGAGATGTATGGAAAGAGTAACACGGAAACTTACACTACCATATGTAAAATAGATAGCCAATAAGAATTTGCTGTATGGCTCAGGAAACTCAAACAGGGGCTCTGTATCAACCTAGAGGGGTGGGATGGAGAGGGAGATGGAGGGAGGCTCAAAAGGGAGGGGTATATGTATACCTATGGCTGATTCATATTGAGGTTTAACAGAAAACAACAACATTCTGTAAAGCAATTATCCTTCAATAAAAAAAATTAATTAAAAAGAAAAAATAACCGTCTTATAGAAAAATCAGAGATCCAAGTTATTGGGGGAAATTATAAGGCAGTTTCCCACCTATTTCTTTGTCTCAATTTGCCTGATGATCACTGACTCAATGTTTTGCCCCTGTGTGTGTGTTAGTTGCTTAGTCATGACAGACTCTTTGTAACCCCATGGACTGTAGCCCACCAGTGCCCTCTATCCATGGGATTTTCCAGGCAAGGATACTGGAGTGGATTGCCATTTCATTCTCCCTACCTCCCTCATTTTTCTGGAAAGGAGTTCCTTGATAGAGCAGTCATCTGAATTCTCGTGTTAGAGAGTTCCTCTCCTTCCTTCTTGGTTTCTTTCATTTCTAAGCATACACTCAACTTACTGCTAAGTCACTTCAGTCATGTCCGACTCTGTGTGACCCAGAGATGGCAGCCCACCAGGCTCCCCCGTCCCTGGGATTCTCCAGGCAAGAACACTGGAGTGGGTTGCCTTTTCCTTCTCCAATGCATGAAAGTGAAAAGTGAAAGCGAAGTTGATCAGTCGTGTCCAACTCCTAGTGACCCCATGGACCACAGCCTACCAGGCTCCTCCGTCCATGGGATTTGCCAGGCAAGAGTACTGGAGAGGGCTGCAATTGCCTTCTCCCAACATTCAACTTGCTTCCTATGAAATCCTGTACAGAATCCTGCTGGGTTGTACCACACCTAAAACCACCGCAGCTGGGTGACACTGAGGTTACCTCTGTTCTCTGAGTAGCACATGTTTGTGACCATCTGAGGTCCATGTCAAATGAAAGGAAAGATCCCACAGTCTTAATAGAGGTTCTGCAGAGACCATGTGGCTGAATGCAAGTTTTGTTTCCCTGATTCTTTTGTACTTAGACACACAATGACGAGTGCATGCCTGGAGCAAGGGTCGTCAAGGTGACCCCATCTCAAAGCTCAGTCCCTTCTGTCTCTGTCTCCAAGCTCTGGTAGCTCAGATTCATCTCACCCTTTGATCCCAAGCCCATCACCTCTATAGCCTCTGGATACACATATCCATAGGTAAACTGTTTAGAACTGAGAAAGCAAACAAAATGGCTTTTTCTTTTTCACATTTATCATTAGGTTAAAAACAAAAGAATTGTTTGAAATTTTAGCACTCTTGTTCAGAAAAGCCCTTTACTCACTTGCATGGACAAACCTAAAGGTCTAACACTTCTGCATTTATGGGATCCTAGGGCACATCTCATGGCTAACATCTGAAAACTCATAAGGAAGAGGATGACATAGTCACAGGAACTCATCCACTGTTTATTTACAAACTTGATTCATTTTTTGACTGGTCAATATTTTGCAAATGGGTAATATAGTGTGGAATGTTTGGAGGGCTTTTCTGAGCCTGAAAAGTCAACTCGGGAGGTATAGTCCAGCATGGTGCCTCTCTCAGCATGCACAATGGTACAAGCTATTTCAGTGGTCCTTCTGGGAAAAAGATGAGACTGGCCTCTATATTAAGTGATGCTGCTGATGGACCAGCATGGAAAGGCAGGGCTGCTAACTTCTGGGTGATACTTGGCAGGAACTTAAAGATTCCAATCCAAGGATCTTAAGACAAAACCCTAAAAACTCTCAAATGCATGCCCAAACAAAACCCTAAGACATACAGAAAGAAGAGAAATCAGTTTTGAGAAATGCAAGAAGGAAAAATCTAACTGAGACTGTGAACTTGCTATAATTCACCAGGAACAAATTCGAGGTAGACACTGGATCTGGGAAAGGTAGGATGAAGTTTAATCACAGACACTGTCTTCAGAGGACCAGAAATCAACCAAGTTAAATTTTTAAAAATCTACTCACATCCTAGAGAAAGGAAATGGAAGCTGAATAATTGAATCAATGTTGTCATTAAGACGCATCACACATTGCTTAACTGACTATATTTTCAGGGTCTATCTAAATACTTGGGACTGTGATAAACTCACAACCTTGCAACAGTATAGTGAAACTACATTTTCATAAGGCAACACAAAATCTACTGAGGGGCTGAAATCGTATTGGCCAAATAATTAAACTCTCTCAAACTACTAGAAAGCATTTTCAAAGAGTGCTGTGCAATGCCCAAAACAGAGGAATATGGCTTGTGAAAGTTAGGCTTACCCCAACATGGGATTCAGGAAAGCAGTTGTTTTCAGAAAGGAACTGGGGCAAATTTAAACAGAGAAAAATATATACTAGGAAAAGATCAGACAGGAAATCATTATTTTTTTTTTTAAGTCCAAGGTTCAAATCTTAGGATCACAGGTCAGCACGACCTGGAATGTCTACTTAGCTGACCCTGCCTTTTTCCTAATGCATAGAGAACAGACCTTTAGGTCAGGCAGGACCCCCAAACTGACCAGGACTGAATGGCCTAGCAGTGACTCACTTAGTGTAGGAAGGGTTTAGCTGCTATGACTCTTTGACCTCACCAAGATGACTCGGTGAGGCCCTGGGCAGGTGGAATGGTCCCATCTGTCCTCACTCCCTGGAAATGAGCTGCCCTTGGGGCATACAAATGGGAAAACATAAACCCCCAAACTGATGGAGTTACTTTCACTTTTCACACAATATTGGATGCGTGTGAATGTTTAATCAGTCATGTCGGACTCCTTGCAGTCCCGTGAACTGTAGCCCAGCAGGATCCTGTCCATGGAATTTTCCAGGCAAGAATACTGGAGCAGGTTGCCATTTCCTACTCCAGGGGATCTTCCCAAACCAGGGATAGAACCTGCCTCTCCTGCATTGGACATTGGGAGGTGGATTCTTTACCACTGAGTTACCTGTGAAGCCCTAATATTGGATGAGTCCCACTAAATACCAACAGACTTTGTAGTCTTTATGGAGAAATTCAAAATGACTAACTCAGAGTCACTCTTAATAAAGCTCTCCAATACACCAGAGTACTAATACAATTTCACTTTTTTCTGCAGGGTAACAATGGCCTTTAAATATGAGTCTGGAATCCAACTCCAACTGTCTATTAAAGCAATTGATTAGCTTTTATTTTGGGCCATAGCTCATTAACAATACTGTGATAGTTTCAGGTGGACAGCAAAAGGACTCAGGCATACATATACATGTATTCATTTTCCCCTAAACTCCTCTCTCATCTAAGCTGCCATATAACTTTGAGCAGAGTTCCCTGTGCTATACAGTAGGTCCTTGTTGGTTATCCAGTTTAAATATAGCAGCGTGTACATGTCAATCCTAAACTCTCTAATTATCCCTTCCCCTCATTCTCTACTAAATCATTTTTTAAAGAATCTAAAATTATTTTTAAAAATTTAAATAGGATTAAGTTCACCCCAAACATGGTCTGTCTATGCTTTGTATAGTAATTTGAGTTGCTATAAATGAGATCAAACCTCTTTCTTTCTAGCCTCAACTTGGAAAATAGCACCACTTTCTTACTGCCCTCATACTTATGTTTGTGTTACTGTTTTGGCGGAAGTTCTCACTTTCTACATTTAATTTTCAATGCCAGAGGATGCCAATGTCACGTGGGATAAGAGTCCCTCTCTGGCTTTCTAAATCCTTTCGGAATGACATATTCCACAAGTCTGTAATACCACTGGCGTATAAGTGATGACAATTCACCAGCTTCGGCAGACCAAAGCTGTGATTTTCTGTCCCAAACATATTGAAACAGAGTCCTCTGTCATCACCTGCTATCGCTGGGACAGATTCTCACCCCATGTCCCTCCGTGGGGATTCTCATTGTGCTGAACTCTATCAGAAGATTCAAAAAATTCACCACCTCATTTCCAAGGTGTGACTATATCCTATCATTATCCATTAGTTATTGAGCACTAGCTGTGCATCTGGCACCTATTATGACAGAGGGCATCTTCAGAGCAACTCTGCGCATAACTAGAGCCCACCCCCCACACACCTTGGGAAAGAAAAGACTACAGGTGTCAGCATGTGTTGGAAAAGTTATTAGAATTCTGCCTTCAATCCATCACAAACCTACAGGTAGGAAACAACCTCCTTAGTACCACAAATGAGCTTTGTAAAAAAGAGTATTTTACTTTTATACACAAAGAAGACCAAGTATCTTCTTTCTTCATGTCTCCACATTTCTACCCTCATAAGACTATTAGTATTATACATATTAGAATAAAATAAGTGAAATGTGATAACATTACCCAGTATAATTAAGACATACTATATTACTTCTCCTTCTTTCCAGACCACTCAAATACATGATGACAGGTAACACTCATATTTAAGAGTTAGGAAGAGTTTGGTGATGACAAATTGACCACCTGATGGTGACATGCATGGGACACAACTCACTGCTATCTTATGTACCTCATTCCGCCATATTTCCTGATCTCAACCCTTGATTCTATGTTTAGGAGATTTTTAACAAATCTCTAAACATTCTTACCATTTGAAAAAGCTTAATCCAGTTCAATATGGAAGATGCAAGCATATCTAATTTTATCATGCTTCATTTTGTACTTTGCAGATATTTCATTTTTTTACAAATTGAAGGTTTGTGGCAGACCTCTCCCAGCAAGTCTATTGGAACCATCTTTCCAACAGCATTTGCTCACCTTATTTTTCTTAGTCACAGTGTGGTAATTCTTACAACAGTGTGGGAGATAGTAAAGGACATTACTGCCATGCTGCCGATCATGGGTTCACAAACAGTGAGACATGACTTACCAACTGAACAACAATGACGACACATCAGTGTTAAAAATTAAAACTGTTTTTAAATCGCATACACTATTAGTAAGCTAGAACTACATTCTTTATTTATATTTCCATGTAAGTATTATATAAATGCATTAGAACAAGCCCCATTTGTCGGACACTAAAAGATTAACTGGAATGTGAAATGGCAGATTCATATGTCTATTTGTATACACTCTTCCCATCTTCGAGGAAACCTGTTTTATTTCTAATTTTTTGAAACTCATCTTAAATTATTTTTCTAACTTTAAAAATTATTTTATTTCAAATACTTGCTGCCAATTTTTTCCATGATTCACCTATAAGCTAACTGAAGGGAAAAGAGATATGAAAAAAATACACAAAATAAGAAACAGGGTGGGATAGTCACAAATATAGATAAAATTCAAAGAAGCATATGGAACTAGCTTACTGAATCTGGCACAAACAAAAAAAAATGAACACACGAAATCTACAATTTTCAAAAATATAAAATTTACTCTGCTGCTGCTGCTGCTAAGTCGCTTCAGTCGTATCCGACTCTGTGCGACCCCATAGACGGCAGCCCACCAGGCTCCACCATCCCTGGGATTCTCCAGGCAAGAACACTGGAGTGGGTTGCCATTTCCTTCTCCATTGCATGAAAGTGAAAGGGAAAGGGAAGTCGCTCAGTCATGCCCGACTCTTCACAACCCCACAGACTACAGCCCACCAGGCTCCTCCGTCCATGGGACTTTACAGGCAAGAGTACTGGAGTGGGTTGCCATTGCCTTCTCCAAAAATAAGTGATAAAAATAGCCAATGAGGTCAAATACAAATAAAAGAAAAACAGAGGAATTGCTCAAAGATATAGTCTCCCCTTTATCAAAATGATCAGGTCCACTTTGTCTCATAGAGGGATTTTACAAACTTTTAAAAGCAGTTAATTCTAAGGCAACTTAGTCTGCTCCGTAGCATAGAAAGGGAAGAAAGACATATGTAACATGGCTATTAAAACCCAGTAAAGAGTACACAAGAAAGGAATTTTCAGACCAGTCTCACTTGTAAACATAAGGCTTGAGTGGGTAACGCTATTTTCCCACAGGTAGGAAACAACCTCTCTAGTTCTACAAATGAGCAGTTATTTCAGAGAGGCAAAGAGGATTTTAGAGGAATTTAACTTAGTTGAAAGGCCAACCCCAAAAGAATGCCCAGAAGCTATAACAAAAATGCCCCCTCCCCGAAACAACAGTACCTAGGGCCCATGAATTACTCACAGTTGGAATCTTCTGAGCAGGGACAAAGCAGCAAACATTCCAAGAAATGGTTTTCCAAGTTACAGATACAGATCACCTGCCCAACAATCACCTGAAATACAAATCACAGGTGCAGGTTCAGGAAGCTGACCCCAGACTTGCTGAATGAGGGTCCTTTAGTGTGAAGGACCAGAAATCAGACTTTTAACAACTTTCACAGCTGAGTCTCCCAACCACTAAAATTTAACCACCGTTGTCCGCAAATAGTGGCTCTGCTTACAGTTCCTAATATATAGAATAACAACGTTACTTAAAATATTGACTTTATCAAGTGAAGCATTAGAATTTCCAGTAAACTAAGAGACATTTTTTCATTTGACCAGGATTCATTGGTTCATTGATCATTATGAGTCTATCCTAGTTATTTTGCAATGGTTATTTTTTTAATAAAAAGTTTATAAGTAGGAACTAAAATTATTCTTTTATTTTTTTTTAATTAATTTATTTATTTTTAATTTTTACTTTCTTTTAATATGCTTATTTCTTTTAGAAATCACCTTTTCTTATCCTACTGACTCAACTTCATTTTGATATAATACAAACAACCCATTTTCTTCTTTCAATAACAAGTATTTATAAAATGCTTAGGATCGAATTTACCTTATACTGAGTGGTGTTTAAAATAACGCACTGTTTCTATACCTACCATTCTCTGGCTTTTTACTTTATATAAGAGCATGAATTTTAGTAACAATCATGCACTCTCAAATTTTAACAAAATAATCTTTCAGTCACTTTTAAAATATTGTCTTAAATAAATTACAGCTAAATGAACCAAAGAAGCAGGTGAGAATGTTAAGTTTGCTTTGCTTATATTAAGGTTTCCTAGATTTGCTGTCAAGTAGGTTACACTCAGTCAAGTTGTAATAGTATAAAACAGTATTTCACTAGACAGGTCTTAGTCAAAAATTAACATTTGCTGTAGAAGTAATTTCTGATTTTTGTTCATGCCATTTATTTCTTCTCCCAATTTTCATACGGAAATACAGGCTTCTCAATATGGAATCATTCATTCATGTAAGCAGGCATTCAACATTATGCTAATAACTGCTGAGTGGTTAGGAGAGAGAAGAGAACAAAATAAAGTTTCTGCCCTCATGCAACTTACATTTATTTGTATTATTTTTCTTTTATAAGCATATGAGTAATTTCAGTTACATATACTATAAGTAATATTAGTACATATATTAATATTGTTTAGAATATAAATTTTACTGCCAAGGTGGTTGGTAATAACTATCTCATCTTTACCAAATAGCAAGCAGTAAACTGAAAGCAGTAAGAGAAAGCTTGGTTTCTTTCACTTTGGGAAAGAGCCAGAAATACAGAAATTCCGGAGCTGATCTCACTGTGAACAATGTGTTCTTTAGAGGGTATCTTGTATTATTTCCTTGCTCACCAACTTCTGAAATTCCCACGCCACCATTCCCTGTAGGACAAATATATCACAGCTGTCACTGACTACCTCTATGGGTTTATTTAGATCCTGTGCAGATTTTAATGGCATCTTTGGTGGTGATGGTGGTTTAGTCATTAAGTGGTGTCTGACCCTTTAAGAGAGCTTTTTAAGAACCAATGCCTTCTCCTACTTTGCCAGTATCTCTTGACTGTATTACCATTTTCAAATTCAAAACTCAGTAGAACTTTTAAGACCTTATCATATGTACCAAAATTAGAAAAAATAACAAAGATAAAAACTAGACTGTCTTCTAATTATATTATGTCCATTCTTACCATGAAATTATTGATTGGGACTTGTTAATCCCTTTCAACTCATTCTTCAAGCTCCTAATGAAGCTTCAGTTACTATATGAAGTCTACCTAACTCTGGTCAGCATCTCCATACATGGTTTTACCCTTTGATTCTGTTTAACACTTCATTTAAGGAATATTTTGTTTTAAAATAAACTCTAGTGTTTTTCAGTAATAAGAGTTAGCAAAAACATATTACAGAAAGTACTATATATAACAGCATATCTATTATAAAGTATTACAAAGTACTATATGTTATCTATTATATATATGGTTACATATATATCAAATCCTTCCATACAGATATACATATTAAAATCTGGAATGAGATCCATCAAAATGTCAACAGTGGTACACCTGAATTGCACAATCCAAGGTGTGGGTGTTCTTTAGTTTCTACATTTTCTAATATCCTAAATTAAATGTCTTTTTCATATTGAAAGTGGCATGACATGCTTTTCATTGACGATTAAATAATATGTCTCCAATAATATTAGCTCCTGCTTGAGGGCAGGGTGCATATTACGTTTCTACAGTTCTGCAACAACTTGCATTGACAGAAACACAGAGGATCTAGGTACTCAGTAAGAACTTGGAGTTGTATGGCTTGGAACAGAACAGACACTAGTCATTTTATTATTACCTGCATCTATACAGCCCACACAGGGGGCTTCCCTGGTGGCTTAGCAGTAAAGAATCCACCTGCGATGGAGAAGATGCAGGAGACCTGAGTCCGATCCCTGGGTGGGGAAGATCCGCTGCAGGAGGGTCCAGCAGCCCACTCCAGTACTCTTGCCTGGAGAATCCCATGGACAGAGGAGCCTGGCGGGCTACAGTCCATAGGGTCGCAAAGGGTCAGATGTGACTAAAGCAACTAGGCATGCACACACATGCATAAGCCCACACAGTAACCTGATTATAACCTCTCTAGGAACTCTACCATCTTAAGACATTAGGTCTATGGTTTTTGTCTGGGAGAAGTACTGACTGCTCCACAACAGAGAGTTTTGAAATGTTTTAGATTGTGTTTTTATTGTCCAATGACAGGGGTAAAGGCACCAATGGCATTTAGTGGATGCTGGATATGAAATCCCCTATGACTTTTAGCATACACCCATGCGAAGAATTGCCTCATTCAAAATGCCAGTTAAATGCTGTTAAGAAAGTTGTTTGGACTATTTGTTTCCTTCTCATAAAAACCAAGCACATGAAAATCATGGCATTATGATTTCACATTAGACCACACGCCTCAAAGAGTGTATGGCAAATGAAAGATGACCTCAATTCTTTGACACTGTTTCCATCTAGAGGAATGTTCTCTATGACAGCTTTGGCTAATGGAATAAAATATTTTCCTGGACCTAACCTTTGAGAGAATGTTTAAGTAATGTTTTGCCCTCTTAGAATAGATAAAAAGTAAAACTACTCAAGATGATTTGGCCATGAGGAGCTCAATTTACAGAGAGAGACCTTGAAAAACAATACTCCATATGGAGAAAGATAAAGAACAAGGAGATGAAATGATACTTCATGAAGAAGCATTGTAGAAGCAGGTCCCCAAGTGATCTCATATGGATAAAGATGACCTGCCCAGATGAGTTCTTCTTACATCAATGACCCACACACAACTGCAAGCAAACTGAAATGGCTGTTTAAAGCCACGAAATTACCTCCTTTTAGCATGAGTGCATCTTCTTTGCTTCTTGGAAAATTCAAAATGGAGGATGTGTTGGGTTTTAATGCTTTGCTAGAGAATACATAAAACAGTCTCTTTGCAATAAACAAGTAGACCACAAATCTGCAAATAGAATGCTGGCAATTATTTCAGGCATTGTTTTCCTCTCCAAAAATGATCCTATCTTTGATGTGGCAAGCAACTGTAATTGTCTACCAAACTATAGCTAACTAAAATGGACATAAGCCAGCCACTGTGCTGATTGTGACTCCATTATGACATTAGTTAATTTCATTTAATCCTATGATATAACGTTACTTATAAACATGTCTCCACTACTGAATTGAAAACTCCTTTAGGGCAGGAACAATGTTGGCTGCATTTTTTTTGTTCCACCCTAATGCACAGTGACATGCATATGGAATGTGTTCAACAAACATTTGCAAACATTATAATACAGTCTACTGCTAGAAATTAATTATTTAGTTAAATTCAGCATCACCTCCTTCTGGTCTTCTATTTGAAAGCCCTAATGCTCTTGACATGATTTCTGGTTAGCCATACAATCCTCACCCTTGAATGGTTTTATAATATGTCATCCAGTCAAATGTCATTATTTTACAGATGAGGAAATACACCAAGAGGTGACTGTCTTGCTCAAATTCATGCACTTATTTAGTGTGTGATAAAGTCATTACAAACTTAAAATGATTTCCTTCAACAGACTGCTGGCGGGTTGACCAGGAGAGCCCAGAGGGGGTTGGAGTTCCTGAGAAATGGAAGGCCTAACGTGTAGGAAGCTGGGGAAAAAGTCAACCATGGAGATTTAAGAGAATCCAGTTACATCTTTTTTTGAAAAAATGTTTATTTATATATTTATTTATGGCTGTGTTGGGTCTTATAGTTGCAACATGTAGGATCTTTCATATGGTGTGTGGGCTTCTATCTAGTTGTGGTGCGGGCTTAATTGCCCCATGCCATGTGGGATCTTAGGGATCAAGCCTACATCCCTTGCATTGGCAGGAGGATTCTCCCCTGCCACTGGATATGCAGGGAAGTCCCTCCAGTTACATCTTAATCCATCTGGAACACAAGACAATGTGGGCCAATATCACTCATAAAATTTGAAGAATCCTAAATGACATAAGAGACTCTTGATGAGGCTTTCACCCCTTGATGAGGGTGAAAGAGGAGAGTGAAAGAGCCATCTTAAGACTAAATATTTAAAAAACTAAGATCATGGCATCCAGTCCCATTACTGTGTGGCAAATAGAAGGGGAAAAGTTGGAAGCAGTGATAGACTTCCTCTTTTGGGGCTCCAAAATCACTGTGGATGGTGACTGCAGCCATGAAATCATAAGATGTTTGCTTCTTGGCACGAAAATGATGACAAACCTAGATAGTGTGTTGAAAACCAGAGACATTATTCTACTGAGAAAGGTCCATACAGTCAAGGCTATGGCCTTACCAGTGGTCACATACAATTGTGAGTGCTGGACCATAAGACAGGCAGAACGCCAAAGAATTGATGCCTTCAAACTATGGTGTTAGAGAAGACTCTTGAAAGTCCCTTGGACAGCAAGGAGATCAAACCAGTCAATCTTAAGGGAGAGCAACCCTGAATATTCACTGGAAAGACTGATGCTAAAGCTGAAGCTCTAGTATTTTGGTCAACTGATGTGCACAGATGACTCATTGGAAAAGTCCCCAATGCTGGGAAAGATCAAGGGCAGAAGGAGAAGAGGGCATCAGAGGATGAGATGGCTGAACGGCGCCACTAAGGCAATCAACATGAACTTGGACAAACTCTGGGAGATGGTGAGGGACAGGGAGGCCTGGCGTGCTGCAGTCCGTGGGGCTACAAAGAGTTGGACCCAACTGGGCAACTGAACAACATCAACAATAACAAAATGACATAAATGTAAAGGGGCTAGATGAACAGAAGAAGCAATAAAGATATTCTTTTTTAAAGAGTTGTATAGAGCAAATCATAAAACCAGTATCTCTCCTTTGAGACTCTTCATTAACAGCTGTTTACTGTACGTGAATCACTGCAAGATAATGTATGCAAGATTCCAGCTTGATATTTGCGCTTCTACTTCTCAAATCTTCTCTAATGAACTTGACTGCCTAAAACATCAAGAATGGAAAGGCTGACAGCAGACTCAGGAGAACAAACAATCTCACATTTCCATTGTATATGTGGTGGGTTTTTTTCTTTTTCTTTTTTAGTAAAAATAGATTAGGATGGTTTGGAAAACTAACTAGTGCAAGTACAAAAGTAGACAATGTGTAAGTTTTCTTGAAAACCTCAAGAATATCCAAAATAGGTTTTATCTCTATGACATCATAGTCCCAGAATGGGAATATACTTGAAGCCTATTTCTCTCCATGCAGAATCCAAAATGATCGTGAAAAGCTATCCATAAAAACATTGTACAATGGGGCTTAAGCACAACATTTGCACCACCATACTGACCAGCAAAAGGAAACTCTTTGGCTCTACATGGAGCCTTGGGTCAGAGAAACTCATCATGCTCTTAATCAGAGATTAAGCCCCTGGTGCTACCAATATGAAGAGTAAATCCCAAAGAGTCTGTTCATCAAGTCATGGTAGGGATCATGATTTATTGAGAATTTAGCATGTGCCAGCCAACACAGAACATATACACTCTCCTTAATTCTTACTACAACCCCTCAATAGGGGGAGGTAGGTATTGCTTCTACATTAAAACAAAAAACCCCTCATGCTCACAAAAGTGAAGTATCTCTCTCAAGGTCACACAGCCTGTTAATGGCGAAAACAAAACCCAATGAGTTTTATTATGAATGATGCATATGCCAATACATTCTCTCACCAAATCTATAAAGTAGTAAAATACAGATTATTATCCTCATTTTAATGATGATGTAACTGAGACTCAGAAAGTAAATTACAAAGTTCAAAGAAATAGAGGTAATAAGAGATAGACTAGGAGTCTTATCCAGGGCAATCTTATTTCAACATGATTATTTTTTCCAACGTGGCACCTTGTCTTCAATATACACCTTATTCTACTTTACCCTTTGGTTGAATGGGACTAGGAGACAAATGAGAAATTAGGAGCCTTCTATCAAAAAAAAAAAAAAAAAAACTAGGATTCTCAGCTCAAAACTGTTGTTTACATAGTTACAAAATAAATGAGCCACAAGGATGAAATATACAGCATGGAGAATATAGTTGATAATATTTTAATATCTTTGTACATGGTGACAGATTGGAGAAGGAAATGGCAACCCAATCCAGTCCTTTTGGGGTCACAAAGAGTCAGACACAGTTGAGCAACTTCACTTCACTCACTTCTTACTTTATCATTGGAGAAGGAAATGGCAACCCACTCCATTATTCTTGCCTGGAGAATCCCATGGACAGAGGAGCCTGGCGGGCCATAGTCCATGGAGTCACAGAGGGTCAGACATGACTGAAGTGACTAAGCAGCAACATGGTGACAGATGGTAACTAGACATATTGTGAATCTTTTGTCATGTATAGAAACATCGAGTTACTATGTTACGTACCTGAAACTAATATAGTGTCAATTACACTTCAATTTTAAAAAGGGCATTTCAAAAAATTTGTATCCTGTGTGATTCCATCACATAGCATTCTTGAAATGACAAAGAAGAAATGAAGAACAGATTAGTGGTTACCTATGGTGAGAGATCTTCCCTGGTGGCTCAGATGGTAAAGCGTCTGCCTACAATGCAGGAGACCCAGGTTCAATCCCTGGGTTGGGAAGATCTCCTGGAGAAAGAAATGGCAACCCACTCCAGTATTCTTGCCTGGAAAATCCCATGGACGGAAGAGCCTGGTAGGCGACAGTCCATGGGATCGCAAAGAGTAGGACACAACTGAGCAACTTTCACTTTCAACTTCACTTTCATGGTGAGAGAAGAATAAGGGAGAGGAATAAGAGAGGAATAAGGAAGATGCCTGTGCCTGTGGTAGGAGGGCATGAGGGATCCTTGCAAAGGACCGATTCTATATCTGAACTGTGACAATGGCCTCACAAATCTGCACGTGATAAAAATAAAATTGTATAGAATCAAACAAATCAGTGCATATAAAACTAAGTCTCAATAAAGTTGATGCTTATTTTTAAAAAGCAGTTGTTTTTTTTAAGAGACTCTTGTTTATGGCCCATGTGATCACCAGTGATGAAACAGAGATGCTCACAGGGGAGTGGGTAAGCATTCCTACTACATCCTTTCAGTATCAGCTAGAATAGGCTGGGCTTATGCTGTGTAAGGAACAAGCCAGTAATCTTAGTCGTTTAACAAAAGAGATGTAAAGTCTGCAGTGAGACCAGGCCATTCTCCTCCACACAGCAACCCAGCCATCCAAGTGACTTTGATCTTGAGGCTGTTCCATCTCAACACGAGGCCTCCATATTCTCCTTGGCAGGGATGAAACTGACCAAAAAAAAATCCTACAAGGGTTTCTCAGTCTCAGTCCAGAACTGACACGTGTTGTTTCCTTTCACATTTCATTAGCCAGGATACATCAACTGCCTCCACATAACTGAGAGGGCCTGGGAAGTGTATTTGCCATATACCCAAGGAAGAGGAAAAGTCAAATGACATTTGGTGAACTCATAACATTATCTCTGCCACCTCATTCTTAAGAAGTAGACCTAGACTACATAAGAAAATTGCAAAAACTGAGGAAACAGGAAAAGAGAAATTAACAATTTAGGAAAACCACAAAAATTTAGGAACTAGCAAATGAGGAACTAGTAAATTGATTCCAATTCTAAACCTAGAATGGAAATGAATTTATTAGAAGAAGAGACATAAACCCTCACGATAAATGTATTAACTCACTAAGAAAAGTGGAGGAAAGGGAAACTACAGAGGCCAGAAAACTTTTTCAAAAATATAATAATTACAGAAAGGAAAGCTTACATATAAACATGAAAAGTGATCTTAAGTATTTTACTTAAATGTCAGAAGTGAAAGAAAATCTGGGACTATCTTACTCTAGGACAAAAGATAATGTATTCATTTCCATCATTCACTTTACAATCCAATTTCTCAAGTTCTATTGAGTATTTCCTTTCTTCAAAGCACTGAACAAAGTTCTATGGCAAGGCTGAAGAAGCCCAGAGACATTCCAAACCTCTAAAAGATGACACTCTTATAGATGAGAAAAGCAGACGTGGCTGAAATAAAAGGACAAGGTCATTTATGATGGAATCTCAAAGTCAACCGTGAAAACCCCAGGGCTCGAAAGAGCCACTGGGGTCTCCCACAAAGGCATATGCTGTTTTCCTGGTGGTTTGTGGCGTGTCCAGCACACAATACATTCTCTCCCGGCTGCTCCCTTTAATTTCTGCCTGGCAGTGTGGTCATTCAATCTTTTATGCCGGCTTGAAAGCCTGCCTGAAATAATCCAGAGCAGAATAACCCAGAATGAAGAAAGTAGGTAACACAGAGGCTTGTCAGCTCCATTCATCAAGTACGGCGGCGACAGGAACATACAAGACCTTTCAGACGAGCTGCTTTCAGGCTGTGTCAGCCCACCTTGTAAGGAAGTGACACCTGCCAAGACTGCCAGCACCCTCTGTGTGGGAAACCATCTTTTCCTCACGTGGCCCTAATGAACATTCTTATGTGTAAAACAAAGATGGAGAAGACAGAAATGTACTGATTAATTTCAATAAGCCTTTCAAAAGTCATAGTCCATGCTGAGCAAAGTGATTTTCAGCTGACTTTATCTTATTAGGGAGGACTCTGGGGAAATGTTGCGGGGTGAATCCTTCTCTGCTTTACCATGCAGAGGAAACAGTTTTCATCTTTAAAGCTCTGCAAGCTTTCTTTTTTCTTTTTTTTCCCAGAGCCTAAACCTGGCCTCAGAGAAAGTTCTTCACAGAGAGATCTCATTAATTCCAGAAGTCTGATTTGTTCATAGACAATTGTGTGGTTCATTTATTTCTGCCAGCTTCTTTCCTCATACAAAAAGAAAGGAGACAGGAAAAAAAAATCTATATCCCCTTTTCCCCATTATCAACATTTTCAGGGCAAAAATGGATTCTATTCCCTCGTAATTAATTATGGATCAAAGCATTATGTATTATTTTCTATCCCAGAAAACAGGACAATGGGAGAACATAGGAAGTTTTTGCCTTAAAGAAGTTAATGAGTCATAGGTTTTGAGTAAATTAGTTGTATTATTTGGGAGTGGGAGGGTAGTTCTTAATGACTAAAAAGCCCTGATCTTAGACGATTTGAAAGTGGGACTTTCACCCCTTTTCTACTGGGGTGATAGGAAAAGTAGGGGGAAAGGAAACACAATAGGAATTTTGCAAGCACCCGATTTTGTAAGTTTTCCTCGTTTATAAATAGCAGTAATTCAAATTCACCTAACTTCTAGGCCCTCATGTTTAAAGAAAGAATATAATTGGAAAGTCTGAATACAGTGTCCTTGGGTACCTTATTAAATTCCTTATTAAATTTAAGCAAGCAACTTCCTTCAAGAGTCTATAATCTTCCCTCTACCATCTCTCTTTCTTCATTATACTGTAATCATCAATGTCTGCTCCAGAGATTTTTAATGACACCTAATTGTATGATGAATGCATTAAACAACCTAATGCTTACATCCAAGTAATAACTTAGCCAATATTATATTCTCTCCTGATGTCATTGCCATCAGGCCTTGTTCCAGATTTTCTGAAATCATACAGTGATGTGGCCGCTTATCTTTCATAGTTTGCCGCTTTGTAATTCTCCACCTACCTAAATTTCAAAAAGGAAAGAGAGAAATTAAGTAGTATATTGCTTGATTTTGTTGTGCGTCATTTGTTTTCTCTCAACATCAACATTCACATAGAGGTATTACAATCACTGGTTACAATGATCATTCTGGAGTTTTATTTTAAGCGTATAAAGAAATATGTCCAGGGTCTTACAGCTGTCTCTGGAGTTGTTTGCACATTCTTTCTGTGACTTGTAAGACAAAGGGTACACTTTAGTGCTGTCCCCAGATGGCTGGGAGCAGTCAAATGCAGCTTCTTTTTGTCTAGGGAACTGATAAGTGCAATGTGCTTGCCTTGTGTGCAATGCAAATCCAGAGCTAGGGGAATTTTTACACCAAAGAACTGTCTTCCCCCTTTGTTCTTTCAGCATACAAAACAATCCCAAATTTTGCAGGGCACCCAATGTGGTGCCAAGCAAGAATGGGCAGGTCATTCTTAAACAACTCAAACTTCCTGACAACTTTCAGGGAAGGGATTCCTGGTTTTGCCTTTTAATTGTATTGTGTTTACTTTTATTGACTAAGAGTCTTTCAATTCTTTACTGCTTTACAGTTTCCAAAAGTCTCACATACATGATTTCATATAATCCTATCTTAACTCCCCTTTCCTCCCTCCCCTCTCCCCACCAGTAACCACTACTTTGTTCTCTGTATCTGTGAGTCGACTTCTTTTTTTGTATCATTCACTAGTGTGTTGTATCTTTTTTAGATTCCACATATAAGGGATATCATAGAATCTTTGTCTTTCTCTGTCTGAATTATTTCCCGCAGTCTAATGCCCTCCAAATCCAACCATGTTGCAGCAAATGGTAAAATTTCTTTCTTCTTCATGACTGAGTAGTATTCAACATTTCCTTTATCCATTCATCTATGGATGGACACTTGAAAGGCGAGGTGAGGGAGAGGGTCATAGGGTGACTGGTCAATTTGTGGACATCCTTCTGATTTGTTGGCGTTGAAGTAACAGGGTGGTATTTCAGGTGTTAACATCATCAAGCTTCTGGTTCTAACAGTTTGGGATCTAGATTCTGGTGGTTAGCATGCTATTAACTCCTTCCACCTGGTGGAGGTTTTAGTAGCTGCAAAATATTTCATGGATATGATTCAGGATATTATCTATAGTCCTTGAGGAACCAAGGAGCCTTGACTTTATGTCTAAACCATCATTACATTGTCTTGTGTGATTGCTTTCCTTTGTTTCTGCATTTTCTCACTTTGCTTTCTCAATTTAAATCTGTTCTTTGGAACTCAGGGAAGGCCTAGAAGGCTAAAGCTTTTCCATAAACAAGAAGTGGGTGGACACAGGTTGGGGTGGGGGTGGGGAAGGGGTGTATATCCCTGAGGAAGGGCCTGTGGGGTTTCAGTTCCTTAGGTTTGGGAAAAGTCCAATGGAACAAAGAAAAGGCCCTCTTACATTTGCATGGACACAGAAAGTGTTCTAAGGTTTCTCAGTTACACTGAGAGGTCACCTTTAGTTTGGCTGGATGATCATTTCTCATCTGCCATGTTCCAAGTACCAAACTAAGATACCAGAAAACATCGACAAATATAGTCTTGCCACCATGCTAATAATCTGGAAAGGGCTAAATGAACTTGGCCAACAATCTCAGCATCGATGAAGTGTTATGAAAGACCACAGCAAACTCTTAATGAATAGGGAGGGACCTGGGGGGCCTTCCTGCAGATAGATGATCAGTGAGTCTAATCTGGAAGGATGAGTGGGGATTAGCACATAAAATCCAGGGGAAAGGGTCATGTGGGAAGAGGAAACAATGTAGCCTGGATAGAGACAAGCAGGATGAGAGATGTGAAAGATGGAGACGCTGGTACATTTCATGTAATATGTCAGTCTTTAGACAAAGTCAAAACAGAAAGAGCTGTGCATGGTCTGACAAATATTTTACACTTATTCTCTAACCAATGGAAAGCCGTGGAAGAGTTTTTACAGAGGAGTGAAATCGACTGTTTGGTGATTGAGAGATTAATTCAACATCTGTTTTGTTTTGTTTTTCTCTCTCTTTTATAGGCCACACCATGTAGCACTTGGGATCTTAGTTCCCTGAGCAGGGATCAAAGCCATGCCCCCAGCATTGGGAGTATGGAGTCTTAGCCACAAAACTTCGAGAGAAGACCCCAAAAACAAATTTTTAAAAGCCTAGAGTGATAGTTTGAAATACAAATATAAGCTAAATCTGACCTTGTCTTTCCATTGCTTCCAGTCCAGCCACTGTACAGCACAATGAATAGGAGGATGAAGGAAGAGAGGAGTCTAAAATGAACACAGTGTGTCTGACGTGGGCAACTGTTAAGTCGTGGTGCTATTTACAGAAACAGGGCACAGAGGGAAGAAGGTAATAATGAGTTCAGTTTGGAACATTCTTTAAAGAGCCTGCAAAGTAGCTAAGAGGAAATGTACAAAAGAGAGCTGGAGCTCATACCAGAGATATAGATTTGGGAGTCATCAGTATCTAGGTATTTGTTGAACCAAAAGTTGGCAAACTATAGCCAGGGGACCAAATCCAGACCCAAGCTTATTTTTGAATGACCCTTGGGCGCTGGCCCCGTGTGCTGATACTGTGAGTCACAGAGGCTAAACTAGCAGGTTTCCTTCTACCCCAGTTCTCCCTTTGGCTCCCAGTGCCCGCCCCCTGGTTGGTGACCACTCACCCTCCCCATTCCCAGCTCCTGAGCCCCACACACTCCTGCCAGCCCAATGGAACTACAGAATGTCTCAAGCTGACAACAACTGTGAGCAGTGTGCCCACTGCCTGGAAGGACCCAAATGCAGACAACCAGGGCTACAGTGAGAGAAGAGCTTTCTTTCTTCTCATATAAGTACCTAAATGGTATCTTCAATTTTGTTCTTGGTCCACAAATCCTGGGGTTCCCCGGTAGCTCAGCGGTGAAGAACCCACTTCCCAATGCAGGAGACACAGGAAGATCCCCTGGAGAAGGAAATGGCAACCCACTCCTATATTCTTGCCTGGGAAATCCCATGGACAGAAGGACTCTGGCAGGCTACAGCCCAAGAGGTCTCGAAGAGTTAGTTTCGACTTAGCGACTAAAACAACAATCACAAATCCTAAATCACTTACTATTTGGCTTTTCTCTTTTTTTTTTTCCCCCAAAGAACAAGAAAGGTTCTCCAACCCCAGCTTTCAACTAAATTGTGATAAGGAAAATAACTCAACTTTGGATGTTATGCCACTGGAATTAAATTCAGATTAACAAACATTGTCTCAACCTATTCAGAGATTTCAAGCTGGAAATAATGAAAACTGAAAACATGCATGACACGCCACAGAAGTGTTTTACCCCACCCTCCTCTCTCGCTTTTAATCTGGAGAAAGGAAAATGAAAGCTAACTCATCAAGATAACCCAATCCCTCCTTGAAGATACTACATGATAATCTGTTCTGAATTCTTCATCTTTGGGTTTGTACTTTCAGAGATTCATCAGTGTCCATGGTTCAGTGTCTTAATTTATTTATAAAAGAAATACATTGAGGCAATCTGTGTATGGTACCAAATTACTTAAAAAGTTAAAAAAAAAAACAAAAACCCACAACTCATTATATCTCTGCTTGCTTGGTTTCTACACTTCCAGACACCCAGTGCAGCCAGTGTGGTCATCTGGAAACCCGGATGGCTTTGGTCTGGTAGAGACAGAACCAGTGGCAGCAGCTCTACCAGCTCACACACACATGATTTTTTTTTTTTAAACAAAAACAAACTTTTTTTGACATCGTAATAGCTAAGTTGTGCAGACTAAGAAGTAGAAGAGTCTGAGAAGCATGTGGGAGGTAATTAAATGCTATTAGAAGCAAACAGAACCTAATTTGACCGAATAGCCAAGTGCGGTGTGGTCTTTTGAAAACATTTCCAAATACAGGAACCAAGTCTGATCCTTTAAGTCCTCCTTCTCTTTAGGATGCATGTTTATTCAAAGAACAGATGGGGAGGAAAATCAGAAAAAGACTTTGGTCGACCCACATAAAACAGCATATTTGAGTGTGGGCATGAAGGGAGATGAGTTTTGGAAGAATTTTCATTTGTTTGATGTGTGGAGATAGACTTGGGAAGTGGGAAAGCACTGACTTTATTTAATCTCTCCTAGGGAGGAGCTTCAGAAGGCTCTTTAAAAAAAAGAAAGAAAGTTCCCTTAGTAAGCACATACTTCTATGCTCTCAGATCTTTGGCATTTTCCAGTGTAATAAAAGGAAGGATTTATAAGTCTACAGTTATTGGGTACCATGGATAGGAAAAAAAAATTAAGAATGGATATAAATTGGCATCCACATATGGAGGTTTTTCAGGGTTTGAAAATTTTCAATGAATTTTCTCTGGACAAGGTCATGCCTGTGTGTGTATTACATATACCCCTAGTTGGTAAACACTGATCTGGAAATTAAGAGCGAGCACTAGACTGACAGTATATATGATCTACCTACTTAATCCCATAGGTCTGCCTGGTCTCACAAGAAAATTGTGCTTCTCTTCAGATGCCCTAGTTGTCATTGCATATCAGGAAAACTTGCGTATAAACAGGTACTTAAATCTAAATGTAAGTTGTGATGGCTACTTAAAGTAAATTGAGCTTTTGAACCCAATGAGGAGTGTGCCTTTGAAATACTAGCATCAATCTGGAGGCCAACACAAATAAGAAACAACAAGGGGAAAGACTATGGATGAGAAATCCTCCAGGAAAGGAACTGCCCCCTAGTTGGTAACATTTCCATATGGATGCAAGCAACAAAACAACAAGAGATCAAAGAGCAACCCAAAGGGGAAGGGGCTGTTCAGGCTCATAATTGTTCATGTGTGCGAACACACAGCCTTCTGTAAGGATAATAGCAGAAACATGTTTTTGCAAGTGAGTTCAATGTTCGCCAACCAGTGGGGGTGACTGGCTGAACCTCAACAGGCAAAAATTTACTCCTTTGTAAAAGATGCTACTGGTGAATGGCATCTCAGATCTGTAAGAACAGCTAACAGATGCACAAGGGGGAAATGTTCTCAAAGAATAGAAAATTTCTGTATGCTTCCCAATCTCAACTGTACTTAACTTCATTTGGGGTCCAGCACAACCAACCCATCTTGTGGTCAAAATCCAAGGGAAAAAAAAATTGCCAACCCTTATATTGAGTCAGAAGCTGAGGTGGGAATGAAATACTCACTATGCCAAACTTGAAGTCTCAGTGCTAAATATGAAATTTAGTGGGGTTATTTTTCATGAGGAACAGTTTCAATCTTTCCAAGAGAACAGCTTTCTCTAGGCATTGCTAATTCTTGAAATCATTCATTTTCCTGTTTAGAAGAGTTAACAAACCTTTCAAAAAGGCAGTCTCACTCTTATCATATATGGCCTCAACTGAAAAGTTTTAAACAAATTTAATATTTGTTAATAATGTTGTCAGCCACTATTAACACAAAGGGAAAAAGCAACCACGAATAGAAGGATATTAGAAAATGTGGGAAAAGTATGGTACATCTCAAAATATATAATTGTTCAAGACAGCATTAGTCCAAGTCACCATTCTGTTTTTTTCCAAGCTTTTCAATGACTTCCTTGGGAAAATTACTAGAACAAGCTTTGAAGGAGTCCTTTCCTGCATTCAGAAAACAAAATGACCAAGACACAACCTTCAACACCTAATTATGTTATTAGATTTAATGTTTGCAATTACCTGGCATTTTATAGTCTCAAAGTGCTTTGTAACCTTTAATTAGTCCTTCTTCCCAAGTCCAGCTCCATGTTTAGATGAGAATACAGAGGCACACAGGTTGTGATTTTCCTTCCTGTGTCCAAACAGGTCAGAAGTAGAGTTCAGAAAAATGCAGTAAGGCTCAAGAACAGAATCAATACATGGGCGCTGGGCTCAGGATCTGCCTTTCATTCTGCAGCTGGGCTGCTCATTGGCATTTTTTTTTTCTCCCAGTGTAAGAGTACATAATATATTATCATCAGATGTAGGGTTTTGGGTTAATCCATTTTTCATTATATTTTTCCTTTTGCTGGAACTGCCAGCCAAACTTAAGTATAATAAATATTTTTCCCTTTGTTGTATTCCTTACCTTCCAGTTTTCTGCCTATTTCCCCTCATTTGGGGATACCATTTTAGAGGATTTCCTTAGTGTTTGTAGAATTAATATGATTAAGAGTGAGCGTGAATGGGGTGTGTGTGTGTGTGCACATAGGGCAAGTGTGGTTAAGAATAGTATCAAATTCAACAATGCCAGCTTAAGCAATTTTATAAAACTTAAAAATGTCATTTAAATCACTCATAGGAAGTTTTAAGAAAGAGTGTGGGGGAGAGAGACAGTGGCTTCCTTCACACGCCTTTTTCTGGTTCACCTTCCAGCCGCCGAGCAGGGGGATGGAGGTGGTGAGCGGCTTACCCCAAACCCTGGGGCACTGGATCCCAGCTGCCAATATCCTCCTAGGGTCAGTGAGCAGGCATATAGCTCATTCCATTTGTAACCATGAGAAATAGAGCCCCCCGGGAAAATATGCACTCTCCATATGTTCAGCCCTGTGCAGTGGTCTAGGTGAATCACAGTCGGGGAGAGATTGGGAGAGGGATGCGTCCTGACACTTTATTTCCTCAGAGATATCAGAACGTCATTTGCAGGGCTAGTACAATGCCTTAAACGGACCACTAATCTGATCCAGCCAGGGAGAAGCGACGCTTTTAGGAGCTTTCCATTAAGTGCATCTGAATTCTATTGCTCAGGCTTCCACCAAGCTATCAGAAAGAAAGGCTTTGATGTGTGTCCCCTCTGAGCTGTACACAATTCAGAACCTCCTCCCTGGAGCTCCCGCCCTCTCCCTCTCGTTTCCTGGCTGGTCCCACCCTCCCCCCAGCCCCCACCCTTCCCAGCTCCCCTAACCCCCACCCCCACCTCGGAGCCCCCCCGCAACCCGGCCATGCTGGATTGCCTTCCTGCTCATATGAACCACAGTTGCTGAAAAAGTGAAGCCAAAAGAGTGAGCCAATAAAAACAGAAACAGCTGTAACAATTTTGCACAGCATGGTCTTGATTTCCTTGAGTTTTGTGTTTGCCTCTTTTTTTTTCCCTCCCTCCCTACCTCCCTCTCTCTCTTTCTCTCTCCAGTCCCCTTTTCCATACACACCACCTTCAGTGTTGGGGCCTGAAATGGAATAAGAAATTCTTTCCCCTTCTGCACAGCCCTATGATTCCGACATAAGGTTGGAGTTCATTTTGAATAACCAGCTCCAAAACAGGCAGAGCCTGAAACCAGGAGCATGAGTTGAGAATCTTGCCACCAAAGACAGGTGCAAAGTTGTTTTTTGTTTTTGTTTTTGTTTTTTTTCCAATAAAAATAACAGACGCGGCTCTCAAATTTGCTCCTTCTCAGGCCGCTGTCAGTCGGGCACGCCTGCTAGTAGTGAACCACTAGAAGTCACTCTCATCATTCAGCTCTCTGTCTGCACTCGCCTCTTCAAAGGGAACCTGCCCTGAAGTCTTTACAGGACTGTTATTTGCAGTAGCCTCATTCTACACCTATCTCCTCAAAACCAAGGCCTGTAAAAGGGAGATGGTAAACCCTAAGTTACAGGAGGAACGGTATTAGTAGTTTCAGAAAAGAAGACAAAGAACAACTCAAGTCAGTAAGCAAATATAAAAGGCAAGACTAACAGCAGATTGCGATCAGCGCCTTGCTTCCTGTCCAGGCAGGCTCAGGAACCCTGGGAATATTTATCTTCCCCAGAATGTATAAAGAATCAAAGATAAATCCTCCTTTAGGTCCTGTCTTCAGGAGGTGCTGTGTCCCAAACCCACCTTCTCACTGAAATGCTTGCAGTGGGTGGCGCTGATCTCTGACGGTTATGAAAGCCTCCTTTTGCACTTGTATTTTTTCAATGTATTGGGCGGTATATGTTGTTTTGTTTCTCTCCAGCTGCTGCTTTTCTTCCCTCACATTCTGGGACTAGCCCCAGTCTGAGGCTGAGCCGGATCTGGGCTAAATATAATGGAGAACCGGTGGAAATAAAAGTCCTTTCATGGGGGCACAGCCCTGTTTTTCAGATGGTGTGAAGCAGATCTGTAGTTTATTATTAATAATAGCACATGCGTGACACCACATCTTCAAAGGACGGCTCGAACATTAATTCTTTTGTGATGTGAAAAGAGCAGCAGCAGTGTCTCTTTCAAATGAATCTCCTAGTCTTCTGGAGAGGGGCGAGAAAACCTAGTTTCAGCTAGAGATGAATGGATCGCCACCCCGGAGGTCTGGGATCTGGGTCCAATTGAGGAGCACTTTGAAAAAAAATCAGGAGTTTTATCTGAACTATATAGCATGTTCCAAATTCTACTCTCTTTCAAACTCACATGGAAGTCTTTCGAAGAGAAGCTGGGGTATCTTTTGTTCCAGGAATAAAACAAACTGAATAAAAGAGAGAAGAATAAACGTGTGTTTTCTACACGGATGAAATTTGATCTGAGGTCCCCAGAAGAAAGACAGAATTATTCTCACCACTTTAGCAAAGTGCACCCTTCAGTTTCTATTAATAAATGACTTTTTTTTTTCGTCAAAGTCACCATCTTCTTTTAAAAAGTGACAGTATTCCATTTTTCAGAAACTCAAAGAGAGAATTCAGTGACCCCCATTTCCACGGACTTCCTAAATTGGCCGTTCAGTTTTTATCATCATTGAAGACCCCAAAAATATTTTTTAAAGTATAGCATGTGATGCTTACAGAAGTATGCATGTAAGATATATGCAAGTTACAAAGCATAATATAAAATAAAACCTAGTAAAATGTCACCTCAGTTAAGAACTAGCACATTGCCTATAACCTGGGAGCTGCCCATGTATTCTCTGTCCTGTCTACCCCTACCTTCCTGACAGCGGTCATTGTGATCCTGAATTCTATGGTGTGTGTTCTTGCGGCAGATGGATTGTATTCATAGCGCCATTAAGGTCCTCCCCTGGCCTTTGGCCTCTCACATTATTGTCCCTTTCCATTCTGATGCCAGGCTGGGTCATGTGACTTGCTTTTGCACATAGGATGTAAGCAAATGAGATGCAAATAGAGCTTTGGAAAGCACATGCAGATTCCTGCTGGCGCCTTTGCAGGATGGCACTTGCTTGTCTTTTCCCTCTGGGGCTTGACATGAGAACATGGCCAGGCTAGCCCACTGGATGTTGACAGACATGTGAAGCAAAGCTGTTCACACTACATCATGGCTATCTGAGATCAGTCACTAGCCAAGCTGAGAACAGGTGTCAGCCATGATGACCAGAATGACTTGGATGACCTCTAGCTCCCACTGAAGCATAAGAAAGCCTAGCCAAGATCAGCTGAACAGGGCAAGATCAGGTGAATGCAGTACACTTGTGAGCTAGATAAAGAATACATGTTTCTTTCTTTAAGCTAATACATTTTGAGGTTGTTATCTGAAATATTGTTTTGGGAATGCTTTGCTTACACAGTTCTCTTCCTCTTAAAAAAAAATGCAGGTGCCTATGGTGCTAAAATCTATATCACTGGGTCCAGATTTTTTTTGGGGGGAGGTGATTTAAAGGTTTTTTTTAAAATAATTTTATCATACGTCCTTTCCTTTGTGATCTGTTATTTTCATTTACCATTATATTTCTTGCTCTCATCTATGTAGTTCCACATAGATATGGGGATTACTTTTCACTGTTATTTAATTTTGTGTAACTATAAATTTTCTCCATTCTTCTATCAATGGGTATTCGGTTTTCCAATTAATGAACATCTGTGTTGTTTTCAGTTTGAACTTATTATAAACAATAAACCCACTCATAGATGTCTCCTAAAGCATATTTGCAGTATCTCTAGAGCAAATATACATAGGAGTACCATCGCAGGACTATGAAGTATGAGATTGTTCAAACTTTGAGTTATTGCCAAATCATTTTCCCAATTAGTAGTAACAATGAGAAAACCCATCAATATATATTTTCCAAGGTTCCCCCCACCCACCCACCCACCCACATGCATCAAGCCAGCAGAAACAGAAGGAGCATGGAGGAGCCCTAGGGGGAGGTCTCCATGGTTGAGTCTTGGAAGTGGTACCTAACACCTCTGGGCATTGTCATTGGTTCAAACTAGGATATGTGGCTATCTCATTGGAAGGGTCACCAAGAAATATAGTGTAAGAAGAGGAAATGGGCGTCCACCTGGTCAGGGTCTAATATAGCTTCTAATCTTTTTAATACTAAAATAGTACCTTCTATTAGGTTAGAACTCCAGATACAAAACACATTTTTTTTTAATGTGTCGAGAGGGAAACACGTGGAATAACATGTGTCCATATAACAAGGAGACCTGAGCTGTGTCAGAGCTAGGAAAGGCTGCTTTGTGGAAGTGGTTTTTACTGAGATCTGAAAGATGTTAGGGAAGTAATCAGGTCAAAAAGAGAGGGTCTTGGTATTCCACTCTTACTTCTGCCAACTCTCTAGGGAAATGAGATCAATTATCATTATCCTCATTTTATAAGTGAGGAAACTAGGGCTCAGAGTGGTTAGTTAAAAGACTTGCCCAAGGTCACAAAGTTAGTAATTTGCTAGAACCAGAGGATAATCTCAACTCTTTTCCCCAAAGTCTTGTCCTATTTCAAGCATAATTAACCTTTTTTCCCCTAAATATTCATTCATTCAACAAATGAAATTAACTTTTGTATAATACTATAAGACTATTGTATTAGGTTTCCCTCCAAAAACACAAAAATGATGATCACAGGTATCCTGCCATTGAATGTGACAATTTGCCACCTCCTTTTAGCTGTTTCCTCACTTTATACTCTCAGCTTCAACCACTCAGGCTAAGTTCACCAATGTCTTCCGCTTCAGTAAATTCAGCAGATGCAGTGTAGTCCATATTATTTGAACTCTGTTAAATCATTCCAAATCGTGATCTATCTTTGTAATGCAATCTTTCTTTAATTCCTAGGACCTCACTTTCTCCTGATTCTCCTCATACCTTTCTGTTGGTAATTTAACTGACCCATCCCTTCTCCTTCTCTAACCAGTGTTCATATATTGAGAACACCCTAACTCTGCCTACCAAAACTCAATCTTACTTTAGAGACCCCATTGAAATGTCATTTTCTTGATGAATCTTTACCAAATTCCCCCGGCAAACAAAAATATCTCCTATGCTCTGCAAAACTTCATTCTTATCTCTTTCACAGCACTGGCCACATTCCATTTTGTATTTGTTTCTGGTTATCATAAGTTTTACCAATCAAACTAAATTCCTTTAAGGTTCAATCTCTCATGTGTTTTCTTCTCACACAATATTCTTATATATGGCTAGTAAAAGTGTTAGTCACTAAGTCGTGTCCAACTCTTTTGTGACCCCATGGACTGTAGACCATCAGGTTCCTCTGTCCATAGGATTTTCCAGGCATGAATACTGGAGTTGGTTGCCATTCACTTCTCCAGGGATCTTCCCAATCCAGGGATCGAACCTGGGTCTCCTGCATTGCAGGCAGATTCTTTATCACTGAAACACCTAGGCTAAAGCACTTTATAAATGCTGTTTCCTCTACTTGGAAGATCCTCTCTTTTTGACCTGATTACTTCCCTAACATCTTTCAGATCTCAGTAAAAACCACTTCCACAAAGCAGCCTTTCCTAGCTCTGACACAGCTCAGGTCTCCTTGTTATACGGACACATGGTATTCCATGTGTTTCCCTCTTGACGTTTATCCCAGTTGTTGGGCAGCATTTAACTTTGAAATGTATCTCATTTCTGCTTTTCTATTAAAGTTTAAGTCCTGAGTTAAAATATCCACAATTATACTCTTCACTGCTGTCCATTCTTTGCATCTAGCAGGGCTTCATTAGACGTTTGTAGAATGAAACAATTTTATTCCTAGTGTAAAATTTCAATGAATTTTTAGATGCTACCTCCCACACCTTACAGTGAACTAAAATTACTGAATTTTTTCCCACCAAACCCTTATGCCTGATTATTTGCAAATAATTACAGAATTGTAAATGCATTTGCTTTTAATCATCACCTTATTAGATGGAAACCATTGACTTTGCAGTCTATTATTCCACATATGCTAGCCTTCCCACTTTCATGCCCTAAAATAATGTGATAATCAAGTGATTGACAAAAAGACTGAACAGGACAGAACTTGAGACAGAACTAGTGGTTCCAAACCTGCCACTTGAATCTACCTCTTAGCATAGGATTATTACACTCCAACACGGAAGTTCAATTTCTCAGCTATACTTTCTGATCATGACTGATACTTTAAGGAGAGTCTACAAATCAAATATTCTTACATTGCACACAAACACCTAATCTCTCTTCCAAGGTACAAAAGAAATTCATCTCCTTGATGAATTGTTACCTACTTTTTTTCTAGACAAAAAAAAAGTACCATCCTCCTCCTTGCGGCTTCCTAAGTTCATTCTCACCATTTTTATCTCACTGACCACATTTTGGCTTATAGTTAATTATCTGAACAATGTCAATCCCCACTACTTAAATTCAGTTCCCTAAGGGCTACCAAGGCTACACCAGCTTCACTAAAGTTACTATTTAGTATCTCAACCATGCCAGAAACTGGTCTTTTACACATACCATCTTCATAGTGCTTTTTGAGGTAATTTCAGAGATGAGGAAACTGACTTTCAGAGAAGTTGCTTGTCTTTATATTCCTCTGTAGCATGAGTCTTTGCACATAGCACATTTTAAATGAGTGATTGTCAAATTGATGTTAGTGACATTTACATGGGAATTCCACCCTCCTGGGGACAATGGTCCTACAACGAGATTAATATTTTGGATTAGATAACTGGAGAAAATCTTAACTGCTACTCCAGATGAAAGTTCCCTTTTTGTTAATTTTCTCTTTCAAACAGAGAATGCATTCTATACAAAAGTGAAAGTGTTAGTCGCTAAGTCATGCCAACTCTCTGATCTCATGGACTATAAAACACTAAGCTACCCTGTCCATGGAATTCTCCAGGCAAGAATACTGGAGTGGGTAGCCATTCCTTTCTCCAGGGGATCTTCTTAACCCAGGGATGGAACCCAGGTCTCCTGCATGCAAGGCAGATTCTTTTACCATCTAAGCCACCAACCCACCTGCATTTGATATAGCTTCAGGCAAACAGAAACAGAATCGATATGTTATTTGGGGGGAAAAAAAAAAAAGACAGTTGCAGGAAACAAAAGCATGCGAATCATGCCTCTTCTGTATACTTCAAGACCCATTTTTAAACTGGTAAACTTCTCCAAGGTGACATGCTGACATTTTGAAATAATTTATCTCACTAGAGTGCACTGACTACAACTCAGGCTTTCACATGAAGACTAAGGAGATAAAAATAGAATTCCGTAACAGTCAGGTAATTATTTCTATCAAGGATTTCTTTCTAAAGCTAAGCTAGAGAAATACAGTGTGAGACAGAACAGATAATGAGGAGTATAAGAGATCCAAACAGGGAAGCTGCAAAACAAATCGATAATTTTCTTTTTGAGAAAGCCACAAATAAAACCTCAGCTTGGGGTCATGTTTTATACAGAGATTTGCATCATCTTTGGAAATGTAAAGGATTTTCAAATCTAATTTCCTTGGGTAGTTGAGAAAACTTAGGTCTGCTGCTGCTGCTGCTGCTAAGTCGCGTCAGTCGTGTCCGACTCTGTGCGACCCCATAGACGACAGCCCAACAGGCTCCCCCGTCCCTGGGATTCTCCAGGCAAGAACACTGGAGTGGGTTGCCATTTCCTTCTCCAATGCATGAAAGTGAAAAGTGAAAGTGAAGTCGCTCAGTCGTGTCCGACTCTTAGCGACCCCATGGACTGTAGCCTACCAGGCTCCTACGTCCATGGGATTTCCCAGGCAAGAGTACTGGAGTGGGGTGCCATTGCCTTCTCCGAGGTCTAGAGAAGTGAAAATAAGTTTTTTAAATCAAAGAGCGTTTATTTTAGGACTCAGATGAGAGCCCAGTGACAGGCCTTAGTGTCTGGTTGCTCCATCTCTGTGGACTAGGCTGACAGGATGGAGATTCAGGTGCAGTCTTGAAGCTGAATTGCTTTTATTTTGGGAAACCTCAATCATTGCTCTTAAGGCCCTCAACTGATTGCATAAAGCCCACCCACATTATAGAAGGTAATTTGTTTTACTCAGAACCTACTGGTTTAAATGTTAATTACATCTAAGAAAATGCCTTCCCAGCTGAGCATGTCAGAGATCTACAAAAAGAAATTTATAGTTCCACGGATTATGTTACCATGTGCCACTTTATTTGGAATTGAACATCTATGCTACCTGCTCCACCTTCATGACTGTTGAAGGGAAAGCAAGGCTGACAATTTTTTTTCCCCATTGAATCATGTCCAGTGTCTTAGGCCATTCAGGCTGCTACTACAAAATACCAGAGTCTGGGTGGTTTATACACAACATTATTTATCACAGTTCTAGAGGCTAGAAGTCCAAGATCAGGGTGCCAGCATAGTCAAGTGAGTGAGGGTCTGTTCCAGGACACAGACATTTCTTCCACCCCTAGATAGAAGGGATGAGCAAGTATTTCAGGCCTCTTTCAAAAAAACGCTAATCCCATTCATGTGGGCTCTGCCCTTATGACCTAGTCATTTTCCAACGGTTCTACCTCCTAAAACCATCACTTTGGGCGTTAGGTTTTCAACATATGAATCTTCAGAGAACACAAGCATTTAGACCACAGCACCTTGTGAGGAGACCTACTAGTCTAAGGTAACCCAAATCTATACCCATTGTTAAAACTCTGTGGTGCTGATTGGAAGACCAGTACTAAGAAAGCTGCATAAGGACCAGCAATCCCAGGTGGACGGTCTGAGAAGGCAAACTCCTTGATAGACTTCACAACAATATATGAGTATCTCTATGGTCTTCCTTGGTTATCATTCACTGAAATTCTACCCCCATACATGTTCTATTTGGAATAAAAGAGTTAATTACTGAGTTCCTAGACTAAGTATCACAGTATTCTAGCTGACCGATATGAAAACATCAAGCTTATGGATACAAAGAAAAGGGATTCTGGCAGATGCAATTTTATAGTAAAAAGTCCACAAGATTTTATTCGTTTCTAACAGTAATCACAAGGTCAGGGATCCCTGAGACCATTCTTGGGTTTGATAATCAGTGAGGAGTACAAGACCTCACTGAAAGCTGTTATGGTTTATTGCAGCTCTTTGTTTTATTTTTATTTAAGTTTTTATTTTTAGTGGAGTATAGTTGATTTACAGTGTTGCAAATGTCAGCTTAGCTTGTACAGCAAAGTGAATCAGTTATATATATATATATATATATATATATTATATCTCCACTCTTTTTTAGATTCTTTCCCATGTAGGTCATTACAGAGTATTGAATAGAGTTCCCTATGCTATATAGTAGGTCCTTATTAGTTACCTATTATATATATATATATATACATACTATACATAATATATAGATATTATGTATACATAATATATATATACATTATATATATAGATATATACATAATATACATATATCATAATATATAGATATATTATACATTATATTATACATTATATAGTATTGTGTATATGTCAATCCCAATCTCACAGTTTATCCTTCCCCACTTCCCCTCTGGTAACCATAAGGTTGTTTTACATCTGTGACTCTATTTTGCTTGTAAATTTGTACCATTTATTCATTGTAAATGCATTCATTTGTACCATTTTTTACATTCCACATATACTCAATATCATCTGATAGTTGTCTCTGACTTATTCACTCAGTATGCCACTCATGTTGATGCAAATGGCATTTTGTTCTCTCTGATGGCTGAGTACTATTCCACTGTATATCTGAACTACATCTTCTTTATCCATCCTCTGATGATGGACATCTAGTTTGCTTCCATGTCCTGGCTATTGTAATCAGTGCCGCAATGAACATTGAGGTACATGTATCTTTTCAAATTATGGTTTTCTCCTGGTATATGCCCAAGAGTTTGCAGCTCTTTAAAGGATACAGATTAAAAGTGGCCTAGGGAAAAGGTATACAGGGCAGAGTCAAATTGTGAAATTGTGAAATGTGGAGCTTCTGGTTGTCCTCCTCCAGGGGAGTCATGGGCAGCTTTATGGTCCCAGCACTTATGTACCAGCAAAGAGCACTTGCAGACACGGGAGCTCACTCCAGGCTCCGTGTCCAGAGTTTTTACTAGGGCTCCATCGCCTAGGCATGAGTGACTGTCTGTACAGCTGATCTCAGGCTCAAACCTCTCCAGAGACCCAGCTGATACTGCATGACCAAAAACCCCATCCTAAATCACATCGTTAGTGCAGCCCAAAGTTTCTACTCTAAATCACACTGTTTACATCCCTCTCTCCCTGGGCCAAGGCCTTCAATGTAAACAAAAGCACTTTTCTCAGTGTCAACTTTTGACAACTTTCGCCACCTTTTCTCAAAGAAAACAAGCTAGAGGTTTAGAGAGGAGCTCCCAGGAGACAAGGGCAAAGTGCACACGTCCCCCTGGTTGAGGCTGAGCCCTTCACTACACAGCCAGGTGGCTGGATTTACTTGACAAGTCTCCCTCGTTGTAACTTCACACTAAGAAAATGTGAAGTGACAAACACTGGTCAAGCATTTATCTTCTTCTGGTCTTTCCCTGAAATGTTTTTCCTGCCTTATCTTCATTAACCCTTATGCAGTCCCTGAGGTGGACACTATTTTTAATGGCATTATGGAGAGAAGGAAAATAAAGCTTGCCTAAAACTTCAGAGCTAGTGAGTGGTTGGAGAGGGAGTATGTACAAGGGCTACAGGTCTCTAGGGTTTATACTTACAACTACTATATTGCAAATATGCCACCATTTCCATTTGTTTTTCTTTAGTATTTTCATTTATTTGGCTGTGCTGGATCTTAATTGTGGCACATCAGGATCTTTGGTCTCTCTTGTGCACTGGGGCTTTAGTTCCTCGACCAAGGATTGAACCCCAGTCTCCTGCACTGGGAGCACAGAGTCTAAGCCACTGGATCACCAAGAAAGTTTCACCACCATTTCCATTTGGAGTAACATCCACTAGGCTAGTGCACAGCCAAAGAAATTTGCTGAATGAATACTGTCCAGACCAGCCATTCTGTTCTACAATATATATGAATTAAGAATGTTATAACATGAGACCTTTCTTGCTATCCATTTAACAGAAATAAATATAAGCCAGAAAGACATGAAGACTTACCATGAGCTCATGATGCCTTGATCAAAGGAGGTTTAGATGACCAGAGTATTTCAAAGGATCTTTTTGTCTGACATCCCAGAGGTCTGCACACCCTGGGGCACCACACAATAAGATTCCAATAGTGAAAGGCATGCCTTTCTTTATAAAACAGGGCAGGGGCAATTCTGAAAGAGGAGATGGGAATGAAGATCTGTATTTGAGTCTTCAAATACAAATCGTTTCTCAGAGAGAAAAAGTTAGAAAAGAGAACACACGGATGTTGAGAGTCTGAAAACTGTTTCTCTTAAAACTCTCCATGTGAGCATACACCATGGAAAGCTTCATGGACCCTAGAATACCTTGGTTTGGTAACAGAGAGTCTGACTGATCCAGTATTTTAATGATTTTAATTTGGGGTGAAGTTTCCATTAACTTACCATGTAACCAATGGTACTGATAATTAATAAATAAAATGGAACAGGGTTCCTGAAAAAGGAGTGGACAGATGAGAAATGTAACCTGAAGCTTAAGTGAAGGGAGTTCAATACACAGAGGGAGAAGGGAGTTTTAACTTTTCTGAGGAATAATGGTTGGTGACATGTGGTCCTCAAGGTGCCATGTAAAGAGCCCCACGCCCCTGCAACAAGCCAGGACAGGGGAAAGGATAGAGTCTAAGCTCTGGTGTCATGATGGAGGAATGTTTCAGCCCACAGCCCTTCATTAATGATGGCACGAGCTCTCTGTAGCAAGTTCAGTTCAGTTCAGTCGCTCAGTCATTGCCGACTCTTTGCAACCCCATGAATTGCAGCACGCCAGGCCTCCCTGTCCATCACCAACTCCCAGAGTTCACTCAAACTCATGTCCATCGAGTCGGTGATGCCATCCAGCCATCTCATCTTCTGTCATCCCCTTCTCCTCCTGCCCCCAATCCCTCCCAGCATCGGAGTCTTTTCCAATGAGTCAACTCTTTGCATCAGGTGGCCAAAGTATTGGAGTTTCTGCTGTAGCCAAGGGTATCCAAAATAGGATACCAGCAACAGCCGTACAAATGACCAAGCAATAGAAGAGCAACACAGACCAGCTCTAAGCAACAAAAGCTGTTCTTAGTGGGAAAATATGGAAAATATTGATGACCCCCATTACTTCTTAATTCTACCTTTGTATGAGAGAAAGATTCCTGGAAGAAGAAGGATAGGAGCTCAAACTCCTTCCAGGAAGCCAACTGAGGAGCCTAAGCCATGGAATTTCCATTTGGGTCTAGAGTCACTTTTATGGCAAAACTGTGTCTCCTACCCCCAAAGTGGGTAGCCTTGGAAACAGCAGTTACAGTTGTGATTTTTATGGAAATATTAATACAGACATTATTCTATTTTACTGCCTGTAAATTCTAGAAACAGGTAATTGTGAAATTTAATATGTAAAGCTGCCCTACTCAGAGGATTATTTTACACTGATCAGAAAATAAATGACCCTTCAAGAAATTTGGCCAAAATATAGTCAGTGCTTCATTGTACCTACACTCTACAAATACTCCAAAGTAGTGTTTTAATAAACAAGAGAAATACTGAATTCACACCAGTATAATGAGTTGAAAAGTGAAAATCTTAATTAAGCAATTGTACAATTCTTACTAAAAAATAAAAAATATTCTGTATATCAAGGGCATTTGTTTCAGTTTGGGGCTATTTATCCCACTGAATTGACAGTCTCTTGACCTTCTGGTTTTACTTTCTTGTTGCTATGCTACTTAAGCTTGTGAATTGTATGGTCCAGAAGAACCATGGACCCTCTCCTGGTATTGTTCTATGAGGCAACTTTTCAAGCTTTTAATTGAGAGCAGGAAGTAGGCTTCCCATTTTCAGAATTGGAAACTTCCAGTGCCAGTAGATACACCTCACATGAGGTGGGTAATAAATAAAAAGGACTGACGGACAGCATGCTTCTTAAAAGAACGGGTGTGTATTCAGCTTCCTTTTTATTGTCACTTATAATTAATTATTGAGGAGAAAGGTATGGCAGGGTGGGATAATGGGTCTTGAGGTCAAAGATAAAGTCTCTGGGGAGGGGCGAGTAGGAGGGTCTCAACTTTAGTTGAAAGAATTTGCCTTTGTTTCCAATTCCATGGCCTTCTTCAGCCATCACATAGCATAAATAGAAGATGGAACTTAAAAAAGTAATAATTAAAGAAGGCAGGATGGTTTTGTTTCTGTAAATGCCTTGAACAAAACATGTGTTTCTGTTTAATAGTGGATAAGCTCCAGTTGATGTCTAGATCCTTGTCAAAATGTTTACTTTTCTGTGGGATTTTTTTTTTCCAGTGGGTCATTCTGAAGCCATGGCTACAGCTCTGGACTTCAAAGTTTCTGCCAGCTTCACTGGAAAAGCCATTGTGTTAGCCCTCCCCCATTCCCACTGGAATGAAATCTCAATTTTTTAAAACTCATTTTGGGCCAGAAAATGATCAATCTTTGTACAAAAAAAAAAAAAAAAAAAGAAAAATTTGATGAAGAGTTGAAGGAAATTCACCAAAGTAACTACAAAGACAATAAATACTGAAAAAATGGGATACTCTGCATTGTACAAGAAAGAGCTTGGTGTCATGTAAAACAACATCAGCAACAATAATGTTTTCTTCTTGGGCAGTTGTGAATGACTGATGTGAGTCTAAAACCATGGCAAAAGAAGGTTTGAAAATAAAAGATGTTACTTTACACTACCCTTGGCTATTTTATTCAACTGCAAAGGACTGCAGAAGTTACAATACATATGCCATGATTAATAAATATGTCAAGACAACGAATGAATACATCTGAATGATTTTATCTTACATTTTTACTAGAAAACTTAACTCATAGTAACACGTATATACTATGATACCAGATACTGCATGACAACTATAAATGTAGGCTAAAAAAAAAAGTGTGTGTAGATCACAGCTATTTAGCTGAAAAAATAACTTTGTAAAAGTCAACTAAAAGTAAGGCCTCTGATAGTACTCTAAAAGGATTTGATTTCTCCCTTTTCAATTTTTAAAATCCTTTAGACCAATTTTCTTCAACATCTGAGTAAAACACTCACTCCTCCCCAGCATTTCCCAAGCAGTGCAGAAACGGAACCACAAAGATCTGGGTTTTGGTCCTGAGTCTACTACCTTCCAATGCTAGGTTTATAAGTTGGCATTTGCTGTTTAACAAATCATCCCAAAACACAGTGCATTAAAACAACAATAGCTGATTGGTGCACAATTCTATGGGTTATCTGGTGGTTCTACCCCCTGGACTGGCTTGCTAGGACTGACTGATGTAGAATGACCTCATCACATGTCTCAGGCCTCACCTGGGCCTCCAGGAGTCCAGCCCAGGTCTCATCACCCCACAGCAGATAGATATCCAGCAGGTAGAAAGGGCAAGTGCAATGCACAGCACTTAGCAGGGATCTGTTAGCACCACATTAGCTGCTGTTTGATCAGTGAAAGCAATCATATGAGTAAGCTCAGTCAGAGCAGAAGGGGATGCATAGGGAATAAAACAAGGAGATGTGAACAATAGCAGGAGGAAAGGGGTATTATTGTAACCATCTACCAGTTAAACTCTCAGGGACTCATTTTCTTCATCCCTAAATTGGAGAACATAATAATTTGAATTTCTTTAAAAAGTTGGATTTAAATGAGAAAATATATATGGAAGCTTTGAAAAATGCAAAGAACTCCATAATTGTTAAGTATTACCATATTGCTAGAGAAATCTCTCTTGTCTGGGTAGCTTTTTTTCCCCCCCTCTGTACCTGTTAAGTTGCTTTAGTCGTGTCTGACTCTTTGTGACCCTGTAGACTGTAGCCCATCAGGATCCTCTGTCCATGGGGTTTTCCAGGCAAGAATACTAGAGTGGGTTGCCATACTCTCCTCCAGGGGATTTTCCCAACCCAGGGATGGAACCAGCATCTCTTAGGTCTCCTGCACTGGCAAGTGGGTTCTTTACCACTTAGCGCCACCTGGGATCTAAGGATTATTATAATTATTATTGTTATATTTTTAGTTTTTATATAATATCTCCAAACAAATTAAAAACAGACTGACCCCTGGGAATTCCTTAGTGGTCCAGGGGTTAGGACCCTGCTCGTTCACCGTGGAGGACTCAGGTTCAATCCCTGGTTGGGGAACTAAGATCCCACAAGCTGTGAGGCTCAATTTAAAAGATACTCACACACACACAAAACCAGATTGACTCCAATAGAAAACAATTTAAATTTTCTGTATATTTGAAAAGCAAAATCACTGCTTTTTAAAAGTGAAAGCAAAAGTTGCTTTGTGACCCCATGGATAGTCCATGGAGTTCTCCAGGCCAGAATACTGGAGTGGGTAGCCTTTCCCTTCTCCAGGGGATCTTCTCAACCCAGGGATCAAACCCAGGTCTCCTGCATTGCAGGCGGACTCTTTACCAGCCGAGCTATCAAGGAAGCACATTTAGCCAGTCATCTAGGTAGTATTCAACAGTAGAAAACATCTGACATCTTACTTATTCTCTGTAGAAGTAAGACTTTTACATATTTTGCCAAAATAGCTGGCCAATTAAATAAAGCTGGTTTTTATATGATAACTGGATGTTTAATCTACCTAAAACTAAAGGATTGAATCTCTATTGATCAGTTAAATTCTTTTTGTTTTTAACTTCATTTTGTTTTTAAAAGATAGTACAATGGCCTGTTTTTTAATAACTGATTATTCTAGAATAAATTGGCTAATTTATTAGATAAGATTAAAATGTCTTTTACTGAGAAAAGTTTTCCTTACCACACCACAGTGTATTTCTTCACTAAATTTCCTAATTTTGTGCTAGTTTTTACTCAATACCCACTGTCCTCAGGAAGCAGAAGCTTTATAGAAAAATTGGTACCCTGTCTTAATATGAGCTGTCCCTATATGGCTACTGTTCATAGAGAGGCACCAGACCATTCACACCTACCACTGAGCACTTCATTCAGTGCTCATTCTTAAATTCCTTTTTGTTTTCTTTTTCTCTAGTCCCAGTTTTACCCACCTTGTTTTTGTTTCTTCATTCTATTCCCTTATTGTGTTATTGCGGCTTCCAAGATGGCTCAGCAGTAAAGAATCTGCCTGCCAAGCAAGAGAAATGTGTCCAATCTCTAGGTTGCGAAGATCCCTTGGAGAAGGAAAGAGAAACCCACTCCAGTACTCTTGCCTGAGAAATCCCCATGGACAGAGGAGGCTGGCAGGGTACAGTCGACAGGGTCACAAAAGCTGGACAAAACAACTAAAGAACAACAAAAACTGTGTCATTAGCCACAGGATTTCTTAGCAAACATAGTCTATTCATTGTAAATTTGAGTCATTTTCTACAATAAAGAATACTTTGAGACATAAATCATAATTATTAAAAGAAACATAGTAATTGGTTAAAAAAAAAGGAAGACAAACTCTTGGAATAAATTTATCACTGTTTATAAAAATATAGAACAAATAAATCTAGCTGAGATACTATCCAAAATGGAAAAAAAAAAAATGAGACCCTTGCCAATTTAGTTGGCAAAGAATATCATACTAATAAAATTTAATTAAATTATTAAGTATTTAAAATGGATTTCTAACTCTAGCTTATTGAGTGGTTCCCCTTTATGTATTTGAAGCCCTATTATGAAGTCTATGCATAAAGAAACTTCAAATGTAAAAGCAAACTATTTAATGTATTCATCTTGATGAAAAATTGCATTTCATTTATCCTTCTGAAATTTACATCACCTCAGAACATTACATCTCAATTTGTATTTCCCTCCCATCAGGAAACACATAAGAAAACACTGTTACAAATATATTACCTACAAAGCGGCTGTGCTTTATAAATACAACTCATTCATTTCAAATGTTTCATTTCAATAATAATGTATAATATTGTCCAATTTACAATGAATGTCAAATTTCTGGTAGATGATATAATGGATATTTACTAACTTCACTTTTTACATCACTCACAACCAACTATATAGCCATATGTCTTCAACATCTTTCAGAAAATCATTTCTTACAGTGAGGCATGGAAATTTGCCTTTGTAAGAAAGACAGAATTAGATACATTCTTTGGAAACATATTTTCTTTGGAAAAGAAAATGACTTTCTTTGGAAAAACACAATATACTAGCATATTACTATATGGATTTGAAAATGCCAATAGGGTATTCACATTTCCTATATTATACTACATATACTAAAATCTACCAAAAAAACAAATACCAATAAACAACCCAACATATTACAAAAAAAGCACAAGTATACTCCTGGGTTGCTTTACCCCGGCCGAAAAACAGTGGAAGACAGCACTCACTCATTTGTTGGCATGTACTGCACTAAAACTCTCATTAGGCAGCTTTGCAGGAAGCTAGGCCCATGGTCTTGCTATGTATGGAGATATTTTCCCTCTTTGAAACTCTCAAACACTCTCAGAATGACAGAGAAAGGTTTTAGACTCCTCAGTCTGGAAGCACAAACCCAAACTTTCTACTTTCAAGCCACTGACCCTACTTCTCTCTCATCTGACTAGTCGTCTCCTCTCACCATCCCATTTGTTGCCTGAATCAAACACTGGAATCAGTTTACAATCATCCAAGTCTGTCCGTTCTCCCTGACATCTTTCAATCTCTCCACATGGCCCCCGGGTACTGGTCCCTCACTCCAGCCTGCCTGACCCTCCATGCTGGCACTGCAAGCCACCTCCAGGTCTCTCCCTGGCTTCGTCTTTCTCCAGGTCATATTAGGTTGACCCAAAAGTTCGTTCTGGTTTTTCTGCACAATCATATAAAAACCCAAACGACCTTTCTGACCAAGCGGATATCTCAAACCCACTTAACAGCCGGTTTTAAACTTGCCTTTTCTTAAGGTTCTCAATATTCTCTTGGTCCCTCTTGCAGAAAAAGCAACAGAAACCTTTCAGAGCAGGAGAAATATCTCAGAGCAAAACAATCTGCTTCAGTGAAGCTTCTCTCCAAATGTACCATTTCAAGCAGCTGCTTTACTTTTAAAATGAACAATTAAAATATGGGAAGAGCTATACACAATTTTATTTCCCTCTTGTGTATTCTTAGCAGGCACTTTAGTTATACCTAAGGCAGCAGCCTTCCTTTGTGGCTCAGCTGGTAAAGAATCCACCTGCAATGAGGGAGACCTGGGTTTCATCCCTGAGTTGGGAAGATCCCCTGGAGAAGGGAACTGCTACCCACCCTAGTATTCTGGCCTGGAGAATTCCATGGACTGTATAGTCCATGGGGTCGCAAAGAGTCGGACAAGACTGAGCAACTTTCACTTCACTTCAAGGTAGCAGTAGATTAGACGTCTGCTTTACAACCAAAAAATTCATGGTTTGTAGATGATATGTTGGCAATTTGATCAAATTGCCATTGCCAACATCCGCTGAATCATGGAAAAAGCAAGAGAGTTCCAGAAAAACATCTATTTCTGCTTTATTGACTATGCCAAAGCCTTTGACTGTGTGGATCACAATAAACTGTGGAAAATTCTGAGAGATGGGAATACCAGACCACCTGACCTGCCTCTTGAGAAATCTCTATGCAGGTCAGGAAGTGACAGTTAGAACTCGACATGGAACAACAGACTGGTTCCAAATAGGAAAAGGAGTACGTCAAGGCTGTATATTGTCACCCTGCTTATTTAACTTATATGCAGAGTACATCACGAGAAACGCTGGACTGGAAGAAACACAAACTGGAATCAAGATTGCCGGGAGAAATATCAATAACCTCAGATATGCAGATGACACCACCCTTATGGCAGAAAGTGAAGAGGAGCTAAAAAGCCTCTTGATGAAAGTGAAAGAGGAGAGTGAAAAAGTTGGCTTAAAGCTCAACATTCAGAAAACGAAGATCATGGCATCTAGTCCCATCACTTCATGGGAAATAGATGGGGAAATGGTGGAAACAGTGTCAGACTTTATTTTTGGGGGCTCCAAAATCACTGCAGATGGTGACTGCAGCCATGAAATTAAAAGACGATTACTCCTTAGAAGAAAAGTTATGACCAACATAGATAGCATATTCAAAAGCAGAGACATTACTTTGCCAACTAAGGTCCGTCTAGTAAAGGCTATGGTTTTTCCAGTGGTCATGTATGGATGTGAGAGTTGGACTGTGAAGAAGGCTGAGCGCCGAAGAATTGATGCGTTTGAACTGTGGTGTTGGAGAAGACTCCTGAGAGTCCCTTGGACTGCAAGGAGATTCAACCAGTCCATTTTGAAGGAGATCAGCCCTGCGATTTCTTTGGAAGGAATGATGCTAAAGCTGAAGCTCCAGTACTTTGGCCACCTCATGCAAAGAGCTGACTCATTGGAAAAGACTCTGATGCTGGGAGGGATTGGGGGCAGGAGGAGAAGGGGACGAGGGACGACCAAGGATGAGATGGCTAGATGGCATCACGGACTCGATGGACGTGAGTCTGAGTGAACTCCAGGAGTTGGTGATGGACAGGGAGGCCTGGTGTGATATGATTAATGGGGTCGCAAAGAGTCCAACACGACTGAGCGACTGAACTGAACTGAACTGAACTGAGATGATATGTTAGACTATCCTTACCTGGCAGATACGTTAGGAACAAAAACCTTTTACTTTCATATTCTTCCTAGAAGTCTTCTCTAACTTCACACTTCCTCAAAGTTAACATTCCTTAAGAATACAATCCAAATTTATCAACATGTCATACAAATCCCTTGCAATTTTACCCTAAATTATTTTACACACCCCAACTACACACCAATGCTCCAGGTAAAATGGACTATAGGGAACATTCAGCCTTCAGCTGCTCTCTGGACAACTTCACACACTCAAAGCCAAGCTTTTGACATGACATGCCTACTACTCTGCCCATTATTCAGGCATTTCTCAGATTTCACTTCCAGCAAATAAGAAGATATCTATGTCTTATGCTTAAGGCACAGGAAGTATACTCAGATCCGCAAAATAAAGAAGCATTATGAGATAAACAGAGGAAAAAAGGGCCAAAAGGGAAAGTCATGAAACACTGAAATATTCAAGTGTGGCATTTCTAAACACAATATATCATTTACAATGACAAGGGTGTAGTATTAAATTAGTTGCCGTCTGAGGAAACAGGAAAATGTAACTGATTATCTTTTCAAAAGACAATTAGCAAAGTTCTACCTTAAGACTGACTGACATATTTGAGCAAACAAGAATTTTAAAACAATTCTTTTAACTATGATCAATGATATGAAAATAAGTAGGTTAATAATAAGTAAACTCTTATTATTAAGAGGACTCTCGGCAGAGAAACTGAAAGAAAAAGAACCAAAAAAAAATTTCCAGAAAAGTACAATACCTAAATTAAAAAAAAAAAAAATCACAGATTGGAGTTGACAGAGTCAGTGACCTTGAAGGATAAATACTAGAAATTATCTAATCTGAAGAACAATGAAAACATAAAAGAAAAATAAACAGAGCCTCAGGTGCTTATGGCAAAATTTTTAAATTTACATTTTAATATTCAATACAATATTAATATTTACATTTAGCTAGTATCTCAGAAAGAGAGAATATGAGGCAAAAGTGCATTAAACACATCAGAATAGTGAGTAGCTAACAAGTGACTTCCCAACTATAATTATGAATGCCAGAAAACATTCAAATGCATATTCAAAGTCCTGAAGAGAAGACAAAATAAAAAAACAAAAATAAAAACTAAGAATATTATATTAAGCATAGCCATTCCTCAAAAATAAATGCAAAGGAGAGATATTTTAGATTTTTGAATGAGAGAATTTGTCATGAGGAAAAATATAAGAAATGGTAGAGAAACGTTTCCAATCTAATGGAAAACAATACCAGAGGTAAATCTGGACTTCTAGGAAGCAAGGGAGAACACCAGAAATGGTAAGTTTCCTGATAAACATAGAATAATATATTCTTTCCTAATTTCTGTGTAATACATGTAACCGTTTAAAGCAAAATTTATAACATTATTTTTTGAGTTGTATAATGTATGGACATGTAACAGAGATGACAACTATAGCATAAAAGATGGAGAGGAAAGAAATGAACTTATGTGGTTATAAGGTTTCTATATTTTATGTGGACTAAAACATTACTAATCCACGTAGTTTTGTTAAAAGCTATAGGTATATATTATACTCTCTAGAGCAACTACTAAAATATTAAAAGAACTCAGATACCATAATAACTCATTTTCAAGACAGTGACTATCGCCTCGATCAAATCCAAGGAAGTAAACAAATTTAATTCCAGTAGAATAATCATCGGCATTGTACTTTCTTTTTAATTGAAGTGTAATTCACCTATAATTATATTATATTAATATTATATTAGTTTCAGGTGTACAACATAATGATTCATTATTTTTATATATTACAAAATAATAACCACAGTAATCTAGTTACCATCTGTCATCATACCGATCCAGGTGCTGACTGCAGGGTAGAAGGGGTCCCAGGACTGGTGTGACCCTGCTGGTGACTAGGTAGGCCCCCAGCTCTGATAGGCTAAAGAGAGAATTCCTAAACAGTGCCTGTCGGCACAGAGTCCTTGTGGTAGAACAAACTCCCTGAAGTGTTAGATGTTACCAGCATCTATGTCCCCAGGGTGCGTCCTATTGTCTCGAGTCTCTCCAGGGGGCTCTCCAAGATCAGCAAGTGGGTTTGACCAGGAGTCTTTGAAATGATTTCCCCACACTGGGTCTCAGAGCATGTGAGATAGCGTGCATGCCCTTGGAGAGTGGACTTTCTGTCTCCTACAGACCTCTGGCTCTCCAACAGGCAAGCCCTTCTGACCTTCAAAGCCATTCTGGGGGTTTGTCTTCTCAGTGCATGACCTGGAGCTGAGGAGCCTAAGGTGGGGCTCAGACTCCTTCTTCCTTGGCGAGGGCCTCTGTAATATAATTGTGTTTATCCTCCCATCTGTGGGTCACCTACCCAGGAGTGTCAGTCTTGACTATACACAGCCTGACCCTACTACGCGTCTTGTTGCAGTGTCTTCTTTGTATCTTGCGAAATTTTTTTTCTGCTAGTCCTCAGGTCGATTTCATAGATAGATACTTTATAAAGAGCTGTAATTTTGGTGATCCCCACGGGAAGAGATGAGCTCAGGATCTTCCTATTCCACCACCTTGGCCACCAAGAACTAGCATTATAATTCTTAATGAAACTTTTTATTGCATTGTTTCTTTCCAAACTATTCAGTGAATGTTATGACAGAAGTTATAATAGTTTAAAGGAAAATGTAAAGCACTGATTTACTCACAACAATAATTAGGTTGCTAATTCCAATTGTATTGGGAAGAGAATTTCCTATCACTAGTTCATGTAAAGGCATTTAACGGCAAATATTTATCATCATACTTGTCTTATAGAGGAAGGGGGAGTAAATGGAATCTGGTAAGTTGGGTAAGTCAAAGATGGAAGCAGTCGATGAAGTATTATAAAAGAGTACAAACAACAGAGTAGATGTACACATAGCAACATGAATGTATCTTCGAAACATAACTGAGTAAATAAAAACCAAGCAAAGATCAGATTGAAATCTCTAAAACCATACATTTTAAGTAAATTAAAAATGCATGCTCTCTCAACAACCCTGCACATCCCCAGGAACAAATACAAAATAATTCTTATAAACTTGTTAGAATGATTGTTTCTGGAGAAAGGAATGAAAAGAAAAGAGAGTGCAGAAGATAAGAAATGATAGATAATAGGTGGCTGGATGGATGAATGGATAGAAGGAAGGAAAGATAGATTGATTGATAGATTAAAAGCAATGGGAGTAGCTATTTATTGAGCAATAATGATGATGTGTAATAAAATGAAGAGAATGAATAACTCCACCTTTGTACCTAACTAAGGTCCATCTGAAAGAGGAAAGAAAAAGGAAAAGAAACTGGGTTTTCTGAATATCACTTCTGTTTTTTTCTCTCTTTATTCTTCTGCCTAGGACAGTTATGATTCAGTTTCACACTTGTTTTATAACTTAAACTGATGGACAGGTTTTATGAAAGACCCATCAAACTACTGTTACAGTAATTCTTAGCAATTAAAATTAAAAGTATTAGGCAGAACATTTGCAGTGACCACTGTAGTTATAAAGTCAGATTTTTAACATCTATACACTCTTAAAAGCAAATGAAAACTAATTTGATTTGTTTTGATGTGTACCACTGTCTAATGATCTAGGCCAGAGGTTGACAAACTATAGCTTGCATACCAACTCCAACAGATCAAGCTGTTTTTGTACTGCTCATTGAGCTAAGAATATCATTTACATTTTAAAATTGATTTGTAAGTACCTACATAGCATCCTTCATACTGCCTCTTGGCTAGCAGAGCCTAAAATATTTATAATTTACGGTAAAACATCTGTCTACAATGCAGGAGACCCGGGTTCAATCTCTGGGTTGAGAAGATCCCCTGGAGAAGGAAATGGCAATCCACTCCAGTACTACTGCCTGGAAAATTCCATGGACAGAGGAGCCTGGTAGGCTACAGTCCACGGGGTTGCAAAGAGTCGGACACAACTGAACGACTTCACTTCACATAGCATGCTTCATACTGCCTCTTGGCTAGTAGAGCCTAAAATATTTACAATCACGATCTTTAAGAAACTGTTTGCCAACCCCCTATCTAGACCAGAATGACAAAAAATAACATTTCTGATATTCTTTCCATTTTATGGCTTGTATCTCAGGTTATAAGAAAATGTTACAGAAACAGTTTGGGGAAATAAAGGAGAAATCATTGTTTGCCAACCCCTGAAGTAGAATATGGGAAAATGTACTGCTAGTTGTAAAAAAATATTAATTATAGGTAGATATCTAAGATCCTTTGGAGAATAATTTATGAAATAAACACAGCATCAGTACAAGAGTATAATGATTATCATAGATTATGTTTTCCAAGGTGAGTATGACAGAATTTTCCATACCACACAGTTTTCTTTTAATGACCTGTTGACATCCCTCTCACTGATAGATGGGCATTTGGGTATGTTGGTGACCATGAAGGCAGTGAGGCTGTAGACTCAGTAAGCCAGAAATGGATCGACAGTATAATTCAAAATTCCCCCTTTGTGTTCAATGATTTATGCATAAGTCTGTTTCTTAAGAATCACGAACAATGTGGTCCAAAGAATAAGCGTAATTTTTCATCTTGAATGTTGGAGTTTGGTCTGACATAACCATTTCTGAAAAATAAGGCTTAAGATATACACTTGTATTCGTGTTTGTAATGAAAGTAAAACAGCTTGATTGTCATTTTTGTTACCTGTGCTAAAATGTGTCAGCCAAAATGAAGAATATATATAAATTCTTTCATAACATTATAAAAATATTTTTGATTTATATTTGGGATGCTGAAATCTCCTATGCTTGGAATGACAGTGATGTAAACTTCAAGAAAAGACTTTTGAGTTTGGTTTTTTGTTGTTTTTTTTGATAAGGACAAACATGACATTTTCACAAAGCCTTTGGTCTTAACCTTAGAAATCTGGCTGCTTAGGATAAAGGCAGAGAAAATGAGCAAGAAAGCTCTAAAGGTGGGCTCCTATTATTAAATGCAAATATATTCATAAAGGAATTGGCCAAACAGGAAGGTATATTCCACTTTTAATGAATTTTTTAAACACACAAATATTCTGCAGGTGTGTGTTTATAATTTAATTAACCTTTAAAGGAAGCAGTGGTTATCACTGGTTATGGGCCTGGGGTGATTAGATGTTATCTAGATCTAAGTTTTGATCTTTTATCTTGCATACATGTTATATAAAATTTTAAATCCGTCAAAAGCTACCTCATTTCTCCTTTCATATCTTTGATTTTTTCTGCAGAGTCACTGAAAGCTCCAAAGGCACCATGTTTATGGTTTTGAGTTGTGTTGCTAGAAATGCTTCCGTTTGATGAAAATGCTACATGTACTTTTAAAGACACATTTTTCTAAAAAAACTTTAAAACACTGATGAGGAATTAAAATACATTTTTCACATAATATATTCTTGTGGTACATGGTCAGACAATGACAATCATCTGAGTAATTCAGAACAGACATGCACAAGCATCAATGGCTCACCCCCTAAATACAGTGAATAAAAGTGTCTTACTGAATTTTTAACATTAAAATACTCAAATAACATTGAAAAAATCTACCCTATGGGTGTATACTATAGGATATTGATCAGAGCACTAAAAAAGCTGGTGAGTGAGTGAGTTCAGTCACTCAGTCGTGTCCAACTCCTTGAGACCCTATGGACTGCAGCAGCACGCCAGGCCTCCCTGTTCATCACCAACTCCTGGAGCTTACTCAAACTCATGTCCATTGAGTTGGTTATGTGATCCAACCATCTCATCCTTTGTCTTCCCCTTCTCCTCCTGCCTTCAATCCTTCCCAGCATCAGGGTCTTTTCCAATGAGTCAGTTCTTCGCATCAGGTTGCCAAAGTATTGGAGTTTCAACTTCAGCAACAGTCCTTCCAGTGAATACTCAGGACTGATTTCCTTTAGGATGGACTGGCTGGATCTCCTTGCTGTCCAAGGGGCTCTCAAGAGTCTTCTCCAACACCACAGTTCAAAAGTATCAATTCTTTGGTGCTCAGCTTTCTTTATAGTCCAACTCTCACATCCATACATGACTACTGGAAAAACCACAGCTTTGACTAAATGGACCTTTGTTGGCAAAGTAATGTCTCTGCTTTTTAATATGCTGTCTACTGCTGCTGCTGCTGCTGCTAAGTCGCTTCAGTCCTGTCCGACTCTGTGCGACCCCATAGACGGCAGCCCACCAGGCTCCCCCATCCCTGGGATTCTCCAGGCAAGAACACTGGAGTGGGTTGCCATTTCTTTCTGCTGTCTAGTTGGTCATAAAACTCAACATTCAGAAAATTAAGATCATGGCATCTGGTCCCATCACTTCATGGGAAATAGATGGGGAAACAATGGAAACAGTGACAGACTTTATTTTGGGGGGCTCCAAAATCACTGCAGATGGTGACTGCAGCCATGAAATTAAAAGACTCTTGCTCCTTGGAAGAAAAAAAGGTGCTTTCACTCTTTTAATCATCATTGTTTGGGTAACCAAGGTATTTGAAAAGTCAAAATTATTAATGATTTCACTAACAGTTGCTTAGAAGCTACAAAGCCCACCAAGCATTTGATTGGCTGTTTTAACTATTTAATTTGCTCTAATTTGTAAAGTAAACAAAAATTTTAAAGTTTCTGCACAAAAATAAGATACAGGTCTGGACAAGCACATGCAACAAATTCAATCAGCCCTCCATAGCTGGGGATGCAGAATCTGCAGATTTGCAGGGCCAATTCTATTTAGACACCATTTTACACAGGGATGTGACCACCTGTGGATCTTGTATCCATTGGGGTCCTAAAACCAGTGCCCTCTGCATAACGAAGGACGACTGTACTTCTTGAGATGGCTTGAAAAAAATAACAAGAGCAAATTCTCTGTCTGGATATTTGAGATTAAAGTTCTCTTTAGATGGACCCATATGAACCTTATTTAATTTTTTAAACTTCACTTATGCACACAAGTGTTTGGAAGATGTAGTTATTTCATAGAATTATCTTCAAAAAGTATTCTTAAATGATAAAATACACGTTCCTATATACTTTATGGGACCTAGAATGAGAACATATAAACCAAACTTGAAAACATTTTCACAATTTCATAGCTGTTGCCCACATATGCATCCATGATTTTCTATTGATACAAATGAACATGATCCTTTTTGTCAGATACAGCTGAAAGTAAAGTCGAGCTGTTATTCTGCAGTTACTAAAAGAAATTAAAATGAGCTTATACTCATTTTCTGTCTTTCTCTATGAAGTGGAACCCCCTTTCTGGAAGAAACATCCAATTTTTCTTCTACTAAGTAAATTTATAAGATATGAGTATAAAATGGCCAGTAAAAAAGAGGACATTCAAATGCCACATCACCTCTAATGGTAATAATAATATTGCTTCTGTCAAGTGGCCGACAGATAACCTTCTATTTTTTTTTTTTAACGAATTCTCTGACTTTCACTGTACTAATGATGTAGAATTGTCAAATGAAAAAGTTAAATGAAGGTTTTATGACATATGCAAGACTTGCATTAATAAAAGAATAACAGAGACCAAAATGGCAGATAAACCAAAGACCAATTTGAAGAAGAAATAAAATTACTAGCTTTTCATCCCTTATCTACATAACTCATTAAGACATATTCAAACAAATGGATTGTTTTATAATATAATTTAGAATCATTCTCAAATTCTCCTTGGCAGTGGTAACGTTTCCTTAGTGACTGCAAAGTGTCAACATGCTATTTCTCTCTCCTCTCTCTTTGGGAACCCAGTTACCTTGGCATTTTCCCTTGAAGTAATGTGTTTCTTAATTTGCCTTCAACGTCACATCTATATCTCTTCAGCAAGACTCACCATCAGCTACATAAGAAGCTCAGTGGGTACAGGTATGATTATAGAAGGAAAAAAAATATTAATGGTATGACCAAAAATAAACTAGGGTTCCTGTGCTAGTTCTGTTAATAACTACATATGGTCAACACATTTTCTTCACCTGCAAAATGAGATATTTGGTTAGATGAACTCTATGGGTCCTCTGATCTCAAATACTATGATTTAGACAAATTACAGATTGTTCAGAAGTTGTCCTTCAGGATGATTAGTCTTCCTGATGGATAAACAGACTGAAATTGAAACGGACATAATCAGGAGAAAATGGAAGAGAAGCTATTATAAATATTCAGGTCAAGATAACCTAGAGAGAGGAGAAAAGAAAATGCTATGGATGTTAGAGAGGAAGAATTGCAACATACCAACTGGTTGAGTGTGAGTCAAGAGAGACAGGAAAGAGAAAGAAAAGGAAAGAGACACAACCCTGAGATGTTAAGTGTAGGTGACTGAGAAGAGAGTAGTTTAAAAGATGGGTAGTTAAAGGTTTTCTTTCAATAATTCAGCATATCTTGATTGGAGACATATAGGCTGAAATGTCTAACAAGTAGATAGCAGCTCAGAAAAGAGTCAGGAAAAGAAAAATAGAGTTTGGATTATCTTCAGGGATATGACAGGTAAAGTCATGACATTGAATGTACCAGCCAATGGGGAGAATGCCAGTGGCAGGATTGAGTGCCAAGTAAAGGTTTGACATTGCAAAGGACTCAAGTTATTTAAATTCAGCAGTTTAAAAATCACAGGTAACTAGTAAGGAAAAACAAAACAAAACAAAACCCTCAACTACTTATATATTCTGTCCTACATTCTAACTTTTAGAAAATTGTAACATTTTCATTATGGCCAAGTATAATGTCATTTATCATATATGTTTCACAGCTGTTTGAAATACATACACACATATCAACTCCTGCTCTTAAATCTTTGTTCATTTTCCTCACACTTTCTTAGTATGCTTTTATTTTTTATTTATTTATTTTAATTGTAGGCTAATTACTTTACAATATTATAGTGATTTTTACCATACATTTGCATGAATCAGCCATGGGTATAGATCCTGCCATTAAATGCATAAAGACAGTTGACAGCTTTGTCTCCATTGTAGACTGTACTCAAAACATCACAAAGTACGCCCCTTTGCTGTAACATGTTTTGCCTTACATTTAACCTTGCCTGTTAGTCAGTTTATTACTCCAGCAATTTTATTTTCATTTTTGTGGATCAAACAGAACTTTAATATAAAGAAGTGTCAAGCTATGATGAAAGTATAAGAAGCTTGAGATTGACAAATACACACTGCTATATTTAAAATAACCAACAAGCACTGGGAATGCTGTCCAGCAATTTTAAATAATTTGCTTGCTGTGGCTTTTTTGTACTTACATTTTAACTTTTCTTAGCCATTTCATTTTAGATCTTAATGTTAGGTTTCTCAACATTGGTGCTACTGACGTTTTGGATGGCATAGGGATTTGATTTGGGGGCTTTGTGGTGTGTTGTGGGATATTTAATAGCATCTCTGGCCTCCACCCAGTAGATGCCAGAAGCACTGCCATCTTCAGTTGCAACAATCAGAAATGCCCAAACACAGGTGAATGTCCTCTATGGGGAGAGGCCAAAATCAACCCCTAAATCCATGGTTTCTTTTCCTTTAATATGTAAACTTATCCCATAAGGTGTTCTATCTTTGATTCTATTCTGATCTCTAATTTTATGGGGGTTTTGGCTTATTTTTCTATCTTTTGTCAAATGGAAAATATATTTTGTGTGTGCCAGTGTGTTTGTGTGTGTGTGTGATAGTTCCTTTTTTCTGAGAAACTAAATGGTTTATAATCTGTTTTCCATTTTCCAGTGATTGTGATGATAACTTTACATCATTCGTTGACATCTTTTCTTTTTTAAAAATCAGCTTGACTGTATATATTGATTGCCTGCTCTGAACCAAGTAACATGTTCAACCTCCTTTCACCTTTGACAGATGTGCAATTTTGCTAGCTTTTTAAATAAAGTTTGTTTCATTGCTCATTTTATTAGAATTAGGGAGAAATTTGTTGCCCTGACTTCCCAAGCACTCTGACTACTCTTGATGGTTTCAGCCCCTCCTCTGAACCCCCACTGTCTCACCACAACGGAACAATTAAAGAAATTAAATACATCAGACCAGGGAGCCTCAAGGACCCAGGTCTATTTCTATAGCTTCCTGTTCTGGTACCTAGACTAATTATAAAATTTTAAATTATCCTTGGAAAAGACATGGCTCAGAGTCCCATTTCCTATTACACAATCTCTTTCTTTCCCTCTCTCTCTCACTGGAAGTAGGCATGTTTCAAATCCACTTGCCAATAGACAAGGAATACATGCACACAATATCTAGTGAAGAATGGTTTGCAAGGTAATTATCTGCCCCACATAACATTAGCATACAGCCAAATATGTGATGCTTTTACTGGAAAAAAAATTTAATCTTAAGAAGAGACTCTGTGAAGTCTCTAGCCACATCACCCTTGGATCTGGCATTGTTTTTATATCAGGCATTAAAATTTGTCCAAAAGTATGTGCTGTGCTGTGCTTAGGCATTCAGTCGTGTCCAGCTCTTTGCAACCCCACGGACTGTAGCCCGCCAGACACCTCTGTCCATGGAGATTCTCCAGGCAAGAAACCGGAGTGGTTTGCCATACCTTCTCCAGGGGACCTTGCCAACCCAGGGATCAAACCCAGGTCTCTGGCATTGCTGGAGGATTCTTTACCAGCTGAACTATCAGGGAAATCCAAAAGTATAGATGCTTCAAAACAAACGTGATAAGAAACTCATAGAATAAGTAATACAAAGAACTCAGGGATCCAGCTCAGAAGATATGAATATTCTGTCAGTGAGAAAAAGAAAAAATGGAATTACAGAGGAAATTTTCAAATGCTACTACTACTGCTTTCTAATATTAAGGAGCAAATGCCCTCAAGACACTGTTGAGATTAAGAACTTGGGTTCTAGAGTTATTTAGGGAAGGTGATGATTTGCAAAGCCCTAACAAAGAGTTGAGCAATGTATGTCTTAACAAAAAAGAAGGTAATGTAAATAGCAGGATGTAATCAAATAATTACTTTTGTTTATTCTGAAAATAGTGTAATTCAAGAAAGTCCCATCACGTCCATCTTTCTCCAGTGTACCCTTTATATTTTCTGACATTTCAAATCAGAAACAACACAGGGAACTCTGCTCAATACTCTGCAATGCTATACAGGAAAAGAATCTAAAAAAAAGACTGGACATCTGTTTATGGGTAACTGGTTCACTTTCCTGTACACCTGAAACACAACACTGTAAATCAACAATAACAAAAATTGTAAAAAAAAAAAAAAAGGGCGGGGGGGAACAAACTCAAACAACACATATCTGATTTTTCTTTAAGGTAAGAACTGGATTTACTTAGGGAGAAATACAATCCACACAGTGGACCATCTCAGAAGGTGAGATGCTCAGATATAGGGTCTGGTTAGTTGTTATGGTCTGGGTAATTTCATAGGATAAAGAGTGGGAGGATTATTCTAACTATCTGGGAGAAGGGACAGACTTCCAGGAACTGGGCCCCTGCCTACTTCCGGCCTTTGATGGTTGGCCTCAGCACTGTCACGGTGCTGGTGGATGTGGCACTAACTTGCTAACGCACTACAATGAACAGAGTCCAGATTCGATTTCCTGTCTGATCTTTTAGTCCAAGTTTTGAAATTTATATATCCATAAACACTATGCCTGTAGTCATTTCCAAATTTAACTTTACTAAAAACCATCACTCCACATATAAGTGAAAACATATAGAACAAATATAGCAAAACAGAAACAGATTCACAGATGCAGAGAACAAACTAATAGTTGCCAGAGAGGAAGGGTTGGGGGAATGAGCAAAACTGGTGAAGGGGATTTGGAGGTACAAACTCCAAATATTATTTATTTCAGTATAAAGTAAGTAAGTCACAAGGATGTAACACATAGCACAGGGACTATAGCAATAATATAATAATTTTGTATGGTGCATAACTTTAAAAAATCTAATCACTATTTTGTACACCTGAAACTAATTTTGTAAGTCAACTATATTTAAATCAAAAAGTAGTAATAAAAAAATTCATTACTAATCTAAGTTGAAACATCCTTTTGATCCATTTATTCCGATGATTTAAAAACTTAATTTCTTTAGCTCTTCAATATTCCCACTATATCCAGTGGCAGACAACCTTCAAGTTATGTAAAGTATTTTAACTATTTTTACATCATTAAGGACAGGAGAAAAATATTATTCCAAACTTTTAAAATGATGAACAAAAGAAAATATAAAGAATATACAAGCTCTCTTCCTACTTAAATATGAATCCAATATGATATTCCTTAGTATTAAAAATTAGAGTCATTTAGGAAAAAAAGGCAAAATTGTCTATTAGTTTCAGGTACTAAAAATATCATGAAACACTGAACATTATTTGATCTATTTATGTAGCTTTTGACAGAAATCAGTCTTCAGGTTTAATCCTAAACCCTCAGACCAAAAATGGTCTCAGACTTAAAAAAATGAATTTTTTAGGTAGAAACAGACAAGTCCGTTCTTACTAAACTTCTTGACTGCTCTAAAGTAAGGGCAAGTTTTGATACAGAGAAAAGTTTGCAAAAGAGCACATACAAAATTTAAGGTGGGAAGGAGGTGACATATGGGAAAGAAAGATAGCCATGATTTCTTACATAAAATATGCCTTTAGGGCTATTTAGATATTGCAATATCCCTTTAACAAGAAACACGGGGCTGTGAAGCAGCAAGAATGCACACAAGAAATTTTACAGAGACACAAGTACTTCTTTGGAGTCAAATAAATTAGCTGGCCCCCACTGAATAAACACAACTTACGCTTTTTTAGATTACTCTTTTCCTGGCTATCTACAAAAAGGGCAACACCTTTAAATTTTAAGATTAAGTTGTCAGTTCTTAGGGCAGATTCTCCTACTCTTAAATTTCCAGAAGAGGAGGGACAGTTGGGGCAGCGTTAACTTCTTTACCACATGGAACTGTTTGCAACAACTCAGATTTTTCACTGTCTGGGGGAAAAAACTGGATGCTGAGCATGAATGGACAAAATCCTGACCAGCACGTAAATCAAGTACGATACTATATTTTGAATCACACGAATGAAGTATGAGCCTATATAGCATCAAATAGTTTCATCATATAGCATTTTCTTCATTGCTTACCTTTGCAATACTAGATTTTGAATTAAATGAGTCGCTCATATTTGATTCATTCGATTCAAAATCTAGTATTGCAAAGCTAAGGCAATTAGGGAGATAGTTTTTAAGTGATGTTAGTCTTTGTCAAGATTTCTAAGTCTCCTAAGAGCATTTAGTTAGAAAACTGCTAAAGCGTAAGTATAGCCGGAGCAACTACAGGAAAAGTGAATGCCACAGAAAGACATAATTTTTAAAAAATCACCTCACCTGTCAATTCACTCTGCGAACATGTGGTAAAATTGAAACTAAAGGTCACAGGCTGCTTTAGATGCACAGACTTAAAAATTAAAGAAAGTCATCACAACTTGGTTTATATTCATTACAGTCAGTTCATTCAGGAAATCTCTAAAAGGCAAGTGGAAATTTTGAGCCATGAAAGATGAATTTCTGTCACCTTGGCCCTAGAGTGGCTTGGGGTCAGAGAATTAAAGCTATCATAAGTTGATAACAGTTTGTGCACCCCTGTTCTTGAGGAAAGTGGACATGACTGTCTAGAATTTTGTTCTACTGCTTTATAAACCAGGGGTGGGGGGTGTGTGTGTGTGTGTGTGTCTGTGTCTCTGTCTGTCTGTTGTTGAAAACTACCGTGTCTCTTCATCAGAATAAACTCCCTAAGGTTGTTGTTCAGCCACTCAGACATCTCTGACTCTTTGCGACCCCGTGGACTGTAGCATGCCAGGCATCCCAGTCCTTCACCAGCTCCCGGAGCTTGCTCAAATTCATGTCCATCAAGTAGGTGATGCCACCCAACCACCTCGCCCTCTGTCATCCCCTTCTCCTCCTATCTTCAATCTTTCCCAGCATCAGGGCCTTTTCTAATGAATCGACTCTACGCACCTGGTGGCCAAAGTACTGGAGCTTCAGCTTCATCATCAGTCCTTTCAAAGAATATTCAGGACTGATTTCCTTCAGGATGGACTTGTTTGATCTCCTTGCAATCCAAGGGACTCTCAAGAGTCCTTTCCAACACCACAGTTCAGAAGCATCAATTCTTCGGCACTCAGCTTTCTTTATAGTCCAACTCTCATATCCATACATGACTACTGGAAAAACCAAAGCTTTGACTAGACGGACCTTTGTCAGCCAAGTGATGTCTCTGCTTTTTAATATGCTCTCTAGGTTGGTCATGGAGAAGGCAATGGCACCCCACTCCAGTATTCTTGCCTGGAAAATCCCGTGGATGGAGGAGCCGGGTAGGCTGCAGTCCATGAGGTCACTAAGAGTCGGATACGACTGAGCAACTTCACTTTCACTTTTCACTTTTATGCATTGGAGAAGGAAATGGCAACCCACTCCAGTGTTCTTGTCTGGAGACTCCCAGGGACGGAGGAGCCTGGTAGGAGCCGTCTATGGCGTCGCACAGAGTCGGACAGGACTGAAGCGACTTAGCAGCAGCAGCAGCAGCAGGTTGGTCATGGTTTTTCTTCCAAGGAGCAAGCATCTTTTATTGTCTTCATTCTCCATCTGCAGTGATTTTAGAGCCCAAAAAATAAAGTCAGTCACTGCTTCTATTATTTCCCCATCTATTTGCTATGAAGTGATGGGACTGGATGCCATGATCTTTGTTTTTTGAATGCTGAGTTTTAAGCCACCTTTTTCACTCTCCTCTTTCATTTTCATCAAGAAGCTCTTTAGTTCCTCTTCCCTTTCTGCTGTAAGGGTGGTGTCATCTGCCTATCTGAGGTTATTGATATTTCTCCTGACAATCTTGATTCCAGCTTGTGCTTCCTCCAGTCTGGCATTTTTCATGCTGTACTCTGTATCTAAGTTGAATATGCAGGGTGACAACATACAGCTTTGACATATCCCATTCCCAATTTTGAACCAGTTTGCTTTTCCATGTCCAATTCTAACTGTTGCCTCTTGACTTGCATACAGAAGACAAGTAAGGTGGTCTGGTATTTCCATCTCCTAAAGAATTTTCCACAGTCTGTTGTGCCACACAGTCAAAGGCTTTACCATAATCAATGAAGCAGAAGCGGATGTTTTTCTAGAATTTTCTTGCCTTTTCTATGATTCAACAGATGTTGGCAATTTGATCTCTGGTTTCTCTGCCTTTTCTAAATCTAGTTTGAGCATCTGGGAGTTCTCAGTTCACATACTATTGAAGCCTAGCTTAGAAAATTCTGAGCATTACTTTGCTAGCATAGGAAATGAGTGCAATTGTGCAGTAATTTGAACATTCTTTGGCACTGCCTTTCTTTGGAATTGGAATGAAAACTGACCTTTTCCAGTCCTGTGGCCTGCTGAAAACACTGCTGAGTTTTCCAAACCTGCTGGTATATTGAGTACAGTACTTTAACAGTATCATCTTTTAGGATTCGAAATAGTTCAGTTGGAATTCCATTACCTCCACTAGCTTTGTCCGTAGTGATGCTTCCTAAGCCCATTTGACTTTACACTCCAAGATGTCTGGCTCTAGGCGAGTGATCACACCACCACGGTTATCTGGGTCATGAAGATCTTTTTTGTACAGTTCTTCTGTGTATTCTTGCCACCTCTCCTTAGTATCTTCTGCTTCTGTTAGGTCCATACCATTTCTGTCCTTTATTGAGCCCATCTTTGCATGAAATGTTCCCGTGGTATCTCTAATTTTCTTGAAGAGATTGCTAGGTTAGGGGTGACTATTTTGTGCATCATAGAAAATGGGGCAATGTATGTTAAAGGATTCATTTTCCAGCTCTCTTCACATCCCTCCTGATTCCTCTTGAAATGATAAACCTTTCAGTATCTAACTTGACTAATTACTTCCTCTATATCCTTGACATTGAATCTCTCCAATCCTTTGTTTTTTAATCTGTAAACTTGGGATGAAAATATAACTTTACATACATGTTAAAATCAAAAGCGACAAATGAAAATGTACATTTTACTGCCAAGATACATCATTTTAAAAGGACAAAACTGAATGTGTAAAAATCAAGAAAAAATGAGGGAAATGTATTAAGAGAATAACATGAATTGAAAATCTTTCTTCCTCATCATTATTCTATATTTCTTGGTATATAGCACATAAGTTTTCAAATCTTAACCTCACCTTGCAATTCTGAAAGAGAAAAAAATACTTTGATAATACATGAAACATCTACATGAAAGATAATGCTATATCCAAGAAACCGTAGAGAAATGAAGGTAAATGTTACAGTAAATGACTGCTCTAATTTTATAGGTCCTCTAACCCCAACTAAACTCCAGATCTCAGCTTCATTATCTCTCATTTCCTTTTGGTCTAATTAATCAAAATCCTTCCTAGGTATTCATGTCTGGCCAGTATGTCTTCCTGAATATGAATAAGAAATAGAATACCATTCGATGTTTGAAATATGGGGGTAATCTCAACGACGGAAATAGATGACTGGCAAAAGGGAAGGGAATGCCTGTTAAATATATTCATGAAGATGTCAAAGCCTTATAAGGCCAGTATCTGGGGAAAAGAAAGATGTTTGACGAGATCGTCTCTGGTGAAGTGTGTTTCTCTAAATCATCGCCACCATGGACAACAAAGGTTCGTCATAGAACGGTATGTGCTAATTAGAAATTTTAGGAAATATTCTCTTAGCCAGAAGTTTTAGGATTACAGAGTTTGGAAGAACTTGCTAATCACTGCTCTAGAAGTCAATTGTATAGGACAGTGGTTCTATGTACAATAAGACAGTGGTTCTCAAATGGAGGAATGTCTTCCAGAGACAATTGGTTAATGTCTGGAGATGGCTTTGGTTGTCTTAATATGGGGCATGGGTGCTAGTGGTACCCAGTGAGCAGAGATGTTGCTAAACATATAATGCACAAGTCAGCCCCCAGCACAAGTACTTATCCAGCTCAAAATACCAGCCATGCCAAAACTGAAAAACCTTGGTCAAAAATAAGACAAAAAGTGTCTCTGGAGTCCAATTCATCGCAACAACAGAAAGTAGAAACAAACATTTTCTAGTTCCCTCGTCTCTTATGTGGTGTGGCCAAGAAGAGTCAATCTGATGAAACTTTTAACTCTGAAGCCATAATACAGACAATGACAGTAGAGTTGTCTCCTACAACACTTTGTCAACTGGGTTTAGGCCAAATGACATCTTACAAGTAAAAACAGGCTCGTAATAGCTAATTGCCTTTACTTTCTCAGTTGACATTTCCAAGAAAAAGAAATTGCAGATAATGAATGAGAACTTGGGAGCTTCTCAGGTGACTCAGTGGTAAAGAATCCATCTGCAGTGTAGGAGACTCCGGAGACACAAGTTTGATCCCTGGATTGAGATAGTGTCCTGGGGAAGGAAATGGCAACCCACTTCAGTATTCTTGGCTGGGAAATCAAATGAACAGAGGAGACTGGTGGGTTACAGTCCAGGGGGTCATAAAAGAGTCCAACATGACTTAGTGACTAAACAACGATGAGAACTTACTGTATAACACACAGAACTCTAATTAATGCTATGTGGTGACCTAAATGGAAAGGAAATCCCCAAAAGAGGGGAGTTTATCCATCCATCCATCCATCTATCTATCTACCTTTCTATATATTTATACACATATGATTCACTTTGATGTACAGCAAAAACTAACACAACACTGTAAAGCAACTTCACTCCAATATACATTAATAAAAAGGAAAAAATTACAAGACAAAGAAAGTATTAAAACAATTTTATGAAACAACAAAAACATTTCTCTTTTATCTCATCTTAAGCTGTGAAAAGCCCATCAGATGATAAAGATACAGATATCCCAATTTCTCTACCTGCAGAGTACTTTTTATTTATACTTGGAGATAAAACATCTAATCAGCTATGTTACATGACTATAAAGTACCTAAAATAAACTCTTTGGAAACATGTTTTTGAATAATTGAAAGTCTGCTACATGAATCATCTTATTTTGCTGCTAAAAGCTTTGTTAGTTACATTTTATGCTGAAGAGTCTTGTACGTATTTTCAGGTATTTGGGGTTAGGTATGTTTTTGCTATAAATCTTTAGTACTTGCCTACTTTTCAATTGGACAATTATATTTATTGAAGATCCCATAGGAAAGAAGTTTTCTCATAAACACATTTTAATATTTTATATTCCTTCTGTTCTTTTGGAGCAGTAAAAGTCATGAAAGTTATTTTAATTATTGTTTCTTCCTTTTGTAAGTGTAAATTATTGATTTGTAAGTGTAAATTATTGATTTGTTAGTGGTTCATATCTGTCCATCTGCTGAGACAGTAAATTGGTGACTATGTCATCTCTGATAATTGCAAAAGACTTCAAAAGTGAATATTTTATAGATAGAGGAGAACAAGTGGATAAAGTCAACTTTCTAGAGTCACTGTTGTCATGCAATAAAAGATACACTTTTTTTTTCTGCTAGTAATGGCAATGACCTCTGTAAGCATGGAGTCATCACAGCTACTGATGTGCCCTGTAACACACATGAAGACTAAGAGCCCATGTGTATGTGTGGTGTGACATAGTGAAGTGAAAAGATGACAGTACTAGCACCCAGTCACCTCCATCTGCTAATAAGGGGACTAGGGGAATATCATTCACCCTCTGTAAGTGGTTGCTTCTTCATTAATATAATTTGATGACAACACTGAAGGTCAAGTCTATCTCATAGGGTCATTATGAAACACAAATTTTAAAAATGTTTTAAAGCAAAGTATCAAGGAAATGCATGGGGTTATTAAGGTGAGTTAGCAGATCCAAGCTACAGTATCCTTTTTCTCTTAGTATTCTCTCTTTTTCTCAACAGTAGCAATCAATCCCTCAACCACACAGATCAACAGTACCTTTCTGGTCCTTTTGGTGTCTAAAATTGAAGCATTAATCAATGTAGAGTGAAAAATTTGCAAACTCCTAGAGAGCCTCATTGCTGAGAATCTGCAGAGTCTCAACATTAAACTATCTTAAAAGAAGGACCTAAACACTCTGGCTCAAAATTAATTTAAGCTCCAAATGTTTGCAGAACACAGAAGCACTTCTGGGAGCAATACAAAAATGCAGGGAGTAACCTAGCTCTCCAACTATATCTGAGAAAATACAATCATCCATCTAAATTTACACAGTGGAAGATGTTGCTTCTTCCCCACCCCAGCTACTACAACACCAAATCCTGCTCAGGGCAATAAGAAGAAATAAGGCTTCCCTGGACTGGATAGCTTTTGATAACCTCGGGTGAACAGATCATCCCAAAGTGGCTCGTGCTTGTATTTAAGCAGGGTCCCGTCTGCTCCTGCTCCTGGTGGTGTCAAATCTGCTCTTGTACCAGGACGTGGTCTCCACGCCTGTCTGTCTTAGCAGGGATGACAACTGCCTGAAGCCCCTTTGAGACCTGTTTTCCCAAGCTGTCAGACTGTCCCACAACGCCTATAGGCACTCCAGGGAAATGTTCCTCAAGTTTGTAAGTATTGTACATCTTGTTTATTTCCAGAAGGAACCTTCATATAAGTGACTGGGCTATACTATCCTTTAAAAAACAAGGCTGTATCAGCCAAACTTCAAATAATACACTTTTTAGATCAAAGAACGTGTCAGCATACGAGATATAGAAATAAAAGAAAGGGTCAGTTTTAGGGAAATCTCAAAGATTATTAAAGTGTGCAATAGCTTTTCAATTTTCTTTTTTAAATCTCCAAAATAAATGTTAAGCACCTGTATTTGTCAACCTAGAGTGCTGTAATAGAATACAATAGACTTGGTGAATTAAAAAACAGAAATTTATTTCCTCACAGTTCTGGGGGCTAGAGGTTCCAGATCAGGGTGCTGGCAAGGTCAGGTTTTGGTAGGAACTCTCTTCCCAGCTTGGCTTCACAGAGTGGGGCATGGGGAAAAGAAACAGATGGAAAGACACAGAGACAAAGAGAAAACTCTGGTGTTTCTCCTCATAAAGACACTAATCCTACTGGATCAGTGTTCCATGCTGAACTTATTTAACCTTAATTACCTTCATAATCCTTCAAGCTAGGCTTCAGCAATACATGAACCGAAAACTTCCAGATGTATAAGCTGTATTTAGAAAAGGAAGAGGAACCAGACGTAAAATTGCAAAAATCCACTAGATCATAGAGAAAGCAAGAGAATTCCAGAAAAACAGCTAATTCTGCTTCATTGACTATGCTAAAGCCTTTGTGTTGATCACAACAAACTGTAGAAAATTCTTAAGGAGATGGGAATACCAGACCACGTTTCTCAGCTGTCTCCTGAGAAACCCATACGCAGGTCAAGAAGTAACAGTTTGAACCAGACATGGAACAATTAACTAGTTCAAAATTGGGAAAGGAGTACATCAAGGCTGCACATTGTTACCTTGCTGATATAACTTACATGCAGAGCACACATGTGAAATGCTGGGCTGGATGAATCACAAGCTGGAATCAAGACTTCTGAGAGAAACATGAATAACCTCAAATAAGCAGATGACACTATTCTAATGGTAGAAAGCAAAGGAACTAAAAAGACTCTTGATGAGAGAGAAAGAGGAGAGTGAAAAGCTGGCTTAAAACTCAACATTCAAAAAGCTAAGATCATGCCATCTGGTCCCATCACTTCATGGCAAATAGATGGGCAAACAATGAAAACAGTGATAGACTTTATTTTTATGCCCTCCAAAGTCACTGCTGATGGTGACTACAGCTGTGTAATTAAAAGATGCTTGCACCTTAGAAGAAAAGCTATGACAAACTTAGACAGCATAGTAAAAAGCAAAGACATCACCTTGCTGACAAAGGTCCACAGAGTCAAAGCTATGGTTTTTTCAGGAGTGAAAGCTGGACCATATAGAAGGCTAAGTGCTGAAGAATTGATGCTTTTGAATTGCGGTGCCTGAGAAGATTCTTAAAGTCCTGGGACATCAGGGAGATCAAATTTGTCAATCCTAAAGGAAATCAACCCTAAATATTCAATGGAAGGACAGATGCTGAAGCTGAAGCTCCAATATTTTGGCCACCTGATGCAAAGAGCCAACTCACTAGAAAAGACTCTGATGCGGGAAAAGATTGAAGGAAGGAGGAGAAGGGGGCAACAGAGGATGAAATTGTTGGACAGTGTCACTGACTCAAAAGACATGAACTTGCAAACACCAGGAGATAGTGAAGGACAGGGAAGCCTGGCATGCTGCAGTCCATGGGGTCACAAAGATTCGGAGACAGCCTAGCGACTGACCAACAAGAACCCTCATAAAGAACAGTTTCCAAACACAGAATGTTGGGGATTGAGGCTTTAGCACTTGAATCTGAGAAAGACACATAAACTACCTGATATAAACTACCTGACATAAAGCACTCTTAGGTGGAATGGGGAAAACGAAGCATGTTTGATATTTTGGTCCTTCAGTGTCTTTCTGGGCATTTTTCACGCAGCCCACAGTAAATAGTCAATAAATGAGAACTATGCCTCAGTTCTGAACTAGGTGGATGGAATATGTTAAACAAAGTTGATTCCATGACACAAAAACAAATAATGATAGTTTTTAAATGCTACAAACTATTGTTCTAAGATTTGCAATGAATAGGTTTAGAATTACCAGAGAAAGGCTGGTTTAGAATTGGAAGCAATTATTCTCTTTCTGATGAAGGTACATTGAAAGTTGTATGTTAATACTTCTAGGTCAATCAAGGAACCCACAATAGAGAAGCCAACTGATGAAAAATGGTGCTCAGTGTTTCTATTAAATTCATGTAGTTCTTTTTACTCACTAGTTTTTCTTTCATTCTCCATTTTAACTGTTCCTGTTTTTTCCCAAAAGTTCCAAATAATCTCTTTAAATGTTCACAACGTTTGCTAAAACTAGTTTTCTTTATCAATGCATTAGCTAGATTTTCCTACTCTTATTCTCAGTCCATTGCTTAGTATTTTGTAGAATTTATGCCAAGTTTTTCTGACTTACCATTTTATAAGCATCAACAACATTGTACTCTGCATTCATGATGAACACTAAGTTATAAGTGAGTGGATTAAGAGATTAGTCAAAGAAAAGTTATAATTTTATAACTCCTATTTAGGGAATATATTGGTAAGAAATTAAATGGCTAAATATAGGTAAATATATGTGCTATATTTGGTTTCAAAACTAAAAGACATTACATAATAAAACACTTAGGGATGGGATGGGGAGGGAGGAGGGAGACGGGGTTCAGGATGGGGAACACATGTACACCCATGGCTGATTCATGTCAATGTAACCACTACAATATTGTCAAGTAGTTAGCCTCCAATTAAAATAAACAAATTAATTTTTAAAAATACATAAAACACTTTAATAATTCATATTTGGGGCATTTTCAGTGTTTGCTATCCAAATAATAACTTGTGGGAAGGGTAAAATTAAACAAGAGAAGAGCAAAGAAGGGAAGAGGTTGAACTTAGAAAAGTTGGATGAGAAAACTTTGTTCCTAGAGATTATGGAAGGAAAAAGTCAGAAAAAGAATGACTCCATTTTTACATGACCCTCATTAAAAAAAAATTATATATCTATCAAACATGTTAATATTCTGGTAATGCGTACATTTATTGAATGTCCAAATAAGTCTAATTCTGAATTTGTTTTATCACTTCAACAATAAACAGTATGCCCAGGGCAAAGTGTACTATATCAATGCCACCAACAGCTGCCACAACTCCGGCCTCTCTATCCTTGAAGAAAAAGAACAATGAAACAGACCCATGGGAGCTTTTTATCTGGGTTTTTCACCTGAGTAACTGAGATAGTACACTTGTGTTATCAGACTTCAGATTATTAGAGTAATGGTAACCACACATGCAGAGAAAAGTAGATGAACAGTAAGCAACTGAAGAGAAATTACACTATGTAGCTGATGAAGTATGAGTAAAATCAAGGGATGACTAAAGATTTATAGCAGCAAAAATCAGTAACAGATCTATAAATTGTCCATGCAGACAACCTTAGTGCAAGCAATGCATTAGACCCAGGATGGCAGCTATTTTTCTGTATGAAAGCATGGACTCAATGCAATCTCCATCTGTAAAAAAATGAGATTTGCAAAATTCATGGATATGTAAGAAACACCCCAGTTTTGAGTAATCCCTATTACTGGAGACTCCTACATGGGCATCACATCTATACTCCACCACTTCAGCCATCACTTCTAACTTTCAAGGCTCACCTGATTCTGCTCCTACTTCTCTAAAACTACTTATTCTTCATTTTTCAATGACTCCTGTCACCTCATACTCTTAATTATGAATTTCCTTTCTAAAATGTCCTACAAAATATTATGTTTTGCACCTCAAGGTTGCAATGATTGCCTCTGTTGTGATGACAACATAGTCTACATATCAAGTCTCAATCATTTATCCCAGCTCCAACTTTTTCTCATTATAATCTTTCCCTTCTGATTCCTTATGCTAACCACAGTCCTAATATTACTTAATATTTTCACGTGCATCTCCCCTCAGACACAATCTGTTCTCTGCCTACAACTTGGTTAATGATACCAGCATTCTCTTCCTCTGCTAAGCTCATTAATAATGAGGATGGTAAAATGAAGGAAGGAGGAGGCAGAGGACTTATTTTAATGAATTTAAAATAAATTTAAAATTTATTGAGAGCTATTACAGTGCCACACAATTTGCAAAGCACTTTATGTGACATACTATATTCAATCCTGAGATAAGGAAACCAAGGCTCATAGAAGTGATGGAATTTACACCAGTCACACAGGTAGTAAGCACTGAGTCTGAATCTCATCTAACTCAGAGCTCTCACTATTAACTGTTAAGCTACAACGCCCCCAAGAAAACAATGCTGCCACTCACTATACAGTCTGACTTTCTTTACAGCTCCTTACTCTCATGTCCCATCCTATTTCTTTTGCAATGTCTATCCACCTCTTCTGCATTCTTCATTTCCTTTACCACTAGACTAGTTCATAGACTTCAAGAAAGCAAATATTTTAATTAGAGAGGCTCAGCTGCTGGGAGTTTAATGCCTAATGCTCGTAGTAGTGAACTAGGGGGCAAAACCCTCCATTGTGAATCCCACTGATGCTATTACTAAACACAACGCTGTGCCATTTTCTGCCCAGACACATGTCAACAAAATAGACTGCTCTAATATCAGCTTGGGGGCTGCTGTTGTGATGGATTGAGGAAAGCATGTTTAGGAGTGTCATGACTTCTTCATTGCTGCTTTGTTCTAATATCATAAAACAAACTACTATTCAAAAATGAACACAATAATGACTGATCTGATTCATTAATATGAATGAAACATTGGGTGAAAATAATGAGGCACAAGTGGAAACCGTCTTTCCTGGATCAGGTACTCCAGGCACATACTGAGTTCCAATACTGAGATTTCTTTCCCTGGGCAAGCAAAGCATTCAAATATAAAATAACTCACTGAGTAAATGGCAGCATTTCAGAGGGATAAATAAAATTATTCATGTTAAATTAGGACCCATCAGAAGGATTAGTTATTAAATATGCCAGAATTTTAAATAATTCACAAAGTATAAACAATAGCCTACATTCTGTAACTTTGCAACTTTTACCACCTTCAAAAATAATTGCATACACAAATGAATAGCCAGGAATTTTTGAGGCCAGCTACTTTGGCCACCTCATGCAAAGAGTTGACTCATTGGAAAAGACTTTGATGCTGGGAGGGATTGGGGGCAGGAAGAGAAGGGGACGACAGAGGATGAGATGGCTGGATGGCATCACTGACTCGATGGACGTGAGTCTTAGTGAACTCCGGGAGTTGGTGATGGACAGGGAGGCCTGGCGTGCTGCGATTCATAGGGTCGCAAAGAGTCGGCCATGACTGAGCAACTGAACTGAACTGAACTGAACTCTGAGCAAAAATCACATATTACCAAATGCACTGAATTATGCTGATTTTAATGAGATTATTTCCTATAGTTGCTTAGCATGAAGTCCTTAAGAGTTTGATGCTCATGTTATAGTGTGCTCCTGGAATGACCCTTTGCATCACCTAGTCACAGACCTGCGGAGTATGAAATATCTCAGATGCTATCCTATCAAGGGCCAGGAGGAATGTGAAAAAACTGAAAGAACTTGAAGCAGTCATAAAGAGGGCAGTCTGCAAGGTGAGCACCCTGCTGAGGGCTTCCTTGCTTTTCTCCTGAATGAAAGAGGTGAACTCTGTAATGAGGAATGGGTTTTGAAATATCTCACTTTGTCAGAACAAAATTACAGCCTCCTATATCCTAGACTGCTATTACATAAAGCAAGAGCCTAGTCATTCACACTGATAGATTCTACTGTAAGTGGATCAGAATTCTACTGCAATATTTGACATGTGCAGCCTTCCCTGCATTACACACAATTCCACCAAAAGCTTTTCTCTTCCTGGGCACAGGTGGTTGAAACATTTTCAAGGGTGAGAGAACTACAGAATAGAATTTCCAAGATGAGCACTTTCTTCAAAGTATATCCCGGTACATTCACTAGTAAAATTCTGCTCATATCCTTTCCGTTCTCCTGTAAACAAAGGATGAGAGCTCAAAGAAAGAAAAGAGAAAGTCAAAACCAAAATGGAGTTATGTTTATAGTTTTTAGATTCCTAACAGGTTTCTTTTAGGCTGACTCCAAAATCTTTATCTAGAGAGCTTTATATTCATGTATATTCCTCAAAACTTAATTTGATAATTAGAAGGAACAAAGAGCAAATACTAATAAAACTCATAAGAAGTCATTGTTTTTTGGGTGTTTAGGTTCATCCTGAAATCAAGACAAACAAGATCTACCCTGACTTTGTGTGGTCAAGACCCCCATGCCTGCAGATGGACAATGAAGATACATGTCATTCTGCATTTTTATTCTGTTCCACTGCCTGCACAGGGATTCACACAAAATTGACATTTATACCAAGCTCCTGATGTGCCGAGTCTACAACAAAAAGTGCTAGGCCCACATCCATCCCATTCATTTCTGAGATGGTTCTAGTGATCCATCCCACTGCAAGCTTCATTGAGCTTTATAGCTTTTTAATGCATGCCTGGGTGTAATGGATCTCATTTTAATAAAAACAAACAGACTTTGTAGCAATGTCAAAATCTAAGAAAAATTTGTCAATGTTTCTTATCTTCCTTTAATATAAATTCAAAAGAAAACCCATTCTTACCATTGAGAGAAAGAAGTTCTTATTAAAATTTGTCACAAATAGCAGAAGCTGGCATTACAAAGAAGACCATTAACAGCTTACATTAGAATCACAGTCAATTATTCTGGGTCAAGTTATTAGAATCAAAGAATTAGATAATTAGTCTTCATGCTAGTTGCACTACCAAGAAGACTGAATTCTCAGGATTCTTTATGAAAGCCAGTCATGAACTGTCAGCCAATTATCACAGTGTTACACCAGACAGTATAAATGCTTTCCAACTAGTATACCCAAATAGCATGAGGTTTACTGAACTGTCTAAAGATTGTCAGGATGGTGTCTTAGTCCTTCTGGGCTGCTGTAACAAAAGATCACAGACTTATAAACAATGGAAATAGATTTCCACAGCGTGGTCAGGCAGGGTCCTTTCTGGTCACACACTTCTCATTGTATCTTCACATGGCGGGAGGGCTAGGGAACTCTGTGTGTCTCTTACATATAAAAGCAGTCATCTCATTCAGAAAGCTCCATCCTTATAAGTCTATCACCCCCCAAACGCCCCACCTACAGATACCATAACCACAGGAATCAGGATTTCATCATATGAAATTTCTGGGGGTCACAAAGGTTGAGACCATAGCAGATACAAACATGAACTGGCTCATTCTCCTCCAGTGGCTGCCTTCCACTGCATCCTCATCTCCTGCTTCACCTTGCAACCATTCCATACATTCTGTCTCTCTGGGTTTAACAAGGCCTGCTCAGTAAGGTATCAATCCCATCTTGTATTCAGCCTAATGTTTCCCTCTCCCCTACTGAGCCCCAGGGAACCTACCAGGGAAAGCAGATACGTCCATTTCTGCAAGGCTCTTTCCACTTCCCTCTCTGGATCTTCATTTCTCCGGCCATGTTGGAAGCAGGATAGAGGGTGAAAAGATGGAAAAGTTCTGACATCACTGACTTACATGGTGCTACTGGAACCCTTTCATGACCAAGAGGGACTTATCTGGAATTCCCCCTGATGGACAAGTGTCTCTCATGTGGAGTACCCTTGGATATCCCAGGGATATTCACAAGTTGGCACCTCTTCAGCTCAGAATCCAGGGTAGTTTTCTTCTGTCATGCAAAGAAACCTTTCACACTCATAGAGGAACGCTGTCCAGCAAAACAATCCTCTTCCTTCATAAAGTGAAAGAAAGTGAAGTCGCTCAGTCGTGTCCAACTCTTTGCGACCCCATGGACTGTAGCCTACCAGGCTCCTCCATCCATGGGATTTTCCGGGCAAGAATACTGGAATGGGTTACCATTTCCTTCTCCAGGAGATCTTCCCAGGGTTATTTTTGCCTGAGTCCTGCTCCTGCCCCTAGCTGTGATGACCCACACCTTTCAGAACATGACAGAATATTCTGCCCCAAACCAATCTATCAATCTCCCCTTTGGCTCCTGCATGCATGCAAAATGTCAGCTTTCTCCTATTTTTCACTTTCTTCTTTTAAAAGGCAGAAGACCATGGGAAAACCTGCATGCACTTTCCAAATCACTGTTGAAAACATCTAATTCTACTCTGTTACCTGCTTAACTTTCTTTCCTTCAATGTCTAGATATTTCCAGCAGAGAGGATGGTATTTATTAGAGAGGAAATTAGGCAAAAAGAGGGACAATGCAATTGTAGGAAACATACACTCACCATTAGCCCACACTCATCTTCATGTATTTGTCTGTTATAAAGTTTATTCCAAGCACAAACTTAAAGCTTTAGATCAAGGACAGAGGTAGTGATATTGAAAGACCTCTCTGTGCTTGACCATGACATATAAACAGAATACTAGAGATTTCTAAAAATATTGAGCTGAGTCACAGGTGTTCTGTAGATTCAGCAAGGAGTAGCTGAAAAGAAGATATTCATGGAACTTTTAACAATCACTCCCTTTTCATCCAGAGTGCATTATTTTATCCTCTTCCTCGGATTTTCATAAGATTACATTTGAAGAAATGGCTCTGCTACAGCAAGAATAGTAATAGTGGTTACCAAATGGAAACAAACAAATGAAAAACCCTTGAAGTTCACTGACCTCATAGATTAGTAAATCATGTTTTAGAGAAACATCAACTTACATTTGAGGTTTAAGTAAATCTCTTTTCCAGAAGTTGGTTCTCAGTTTTTGGAGAAAGAGAGGATGACTTAAACACACAAATTACTACATTATAAAGTAGAGGATTAAGGTGCTGCTGCTAAGTCACTTCAGTTGTGTCCGACTCTTGTGTGATCCCATAGATGGCAGCCTACCTGGCTCCCCATCCCTGAGATTCTCCAGGCAAGAACACTGGAGTGGGTTGCCATTTCCCTCTCCAATGCATGAAAGTGAAAAGTGAAAGTGAAGTCGCTTAGTCGTGTCCGGCTCTTCGCAACCCCATGGACTGCTGCCTACCAGGCTCCTCCGTCCATGGGATCCTCCAGGCAAGAGCACTGGAGTGGGGTGCCATCGATTAAGAGGTGAAGCCAAAGAAGGTGTTACAGTGCGTTGAAGTACAGTTAGGAGCCATCTGGATGTTAAGAACAAGGATTTTTTTGGAGTTACACAACTGCATTGGCTTGTTGATGGAGTTTTGAAAGGGTGATAGGATATTAATATGCAAAAGGAGGAAGACAGCATATCTATCAATTCATTTAGGATCATCTTATGATGTATGTATTGCCTACGTCCTGGACCAAGGGAACTGAGATATTAATACATATAGCATTACAAAATATCAGTGAATATTCAAGCTTGACTAAAACACAAGAAATGTTCATTTTTCTAATAAACATGTAATATCTCTCATGATTATACTCCCATGATATGCTATATACATTACTGTAGGGTTAGAATGGAGAAAATCTTGTACAAATAACTCATGCATTACATTAGGGGGGATAATTTATGCCAATTTGGAGAGTTTACATTTATTCTAAAGACAACAGGGAACCAGGAAATTTTAGTGCAAGAGAGCAGTGTGTCCAGAATTAGATAAGAGAAATCTTAACCTGGATTGAGGGGTTGCGGGTGTTGGGGCTGGTAAGAAAAAGCAGCAGCCTAGAAACAGCTGGGAATATGATGACACTAAAAGAAAATCTAAAGGGGCTCTGCCAAGCTGAAAGAAGCAAAGAATGTGAGAGATACAGGAAAAGAATTAGGCCTTGACCACACAGAAGGAATGAGGCAGACGTAAGAGTCAAAAAGGCATTCAAGAACATGGGCCTAGATGAGTAAATAAATGACTGCAAAGTCAGAGAAAAGGGAGGAGATAACTAAGGTTCTGTCCAAAAGCATCTGAACTTATTCCTGTATTTCATTGACTTTGTACCAGAAATCATGAAAAAATGTTAAGTCACTGCAGCAAATCACAGAAATAAGTACACTCAAGTCTCTGCTAGACTCTACCGAATACCAGAACCAAAGCACGACTACCCAGTGATAACAAGCAGTAAGTCACTGGTCCCTTTCAACACTTAAATAAGACATATATTGTAAAGCATACAGGATGAATGGGAATAAAATGAAAACAACCCATTCCTTTACGGAGCCAGCCTGACCGCCAGACCTAAACAAAACATAAGTAATGCTTTCCTTAAACATGTGTCCACTTCCTCCAAGAGTTTCTCATTCCTTTGGCTAGAATCCACCCTTATTTACTATCCCTTCATTGTCTTATTCTCAGCAGGTCAGCTAATCACTAATCAAATAAATAATTTAAAAGTGTTCAGTCCTAAGATAATTTTCATATTGATGGGCTCTTGAAACTGAAAAGCTTTCTAATCCTCTAAAAGTAAAACTCTAATATTGAAAGGACTCCTCCCGAGCCTCTTTCCAAAATGCCCAGTAGGCAGCAGATGCGACTCTAGCTACTTAGACATCTGCCGTAATTATAACCTATTTGGTAGTGAAGACAGGAAAGACAAATGAGGCAATGAAAGATGTTGAGGAAGAAATGCATGGACAAGTCGGGGGAGGTGGGGAATGAATGTTTTAAACACAGATCTCTGCCTGCACACCAGACCAAGTGTGATGGCAGCCAGGTGGAACTAGTCAGGAGTGGATTTTCAAGAAGCTCTATATGAACTGGCACTGAGAAGTCTTATTCAGCTTTATAGTTTAAACATGATTCTTTGGTTCTAAGATTCAGAGCCACTTGTTCCATTTAACTACACTAAGTCAAAAAAGGAAAATGCTTATTGCCTATTTGAACGTTGCTAAGAATCTTAAAAGTTCTCATCAGAAGAAAAAAAAGATTGTAACTGTATAGTGATGGATGGTAACCAGACTTACTGTGGTGATCATTTTGCCATATATACATACATCTAATCATTATGCTGTACACCTGTTATATGTAACATGTTATATGTCAATGTTATATATGTATAATGGACATATTACCATTATGTTCTATACATGTAATTTATACATAATGTGAAAGTGAAGTCGCTAAGTTGGGACCCCATGGACTGTAGCCTACCAGGCTCCTCTGTCCATGGGATTCTCTAGGCAAGAGTACTAGGTGGGTTGTCATTTCCTTCTCCAGGGGACCTTCCCAACCTGGGGATTGAACCGGGGTCTCCCGCATTGTAGGCAGACACTTTAACCTCTGAGCCATCAGGGAAGCCTAAGTTACATATAAACAAATATATATACATACACATATATATGGAAAGTTTTTTTAAAGGAATATACTCATATTTTGGATAAAGAAAGCAAATCAACTAAAAGTTACTGGTTTTATTTTCAAAGGTACGTTCTACTTAGCATATTGGGTCTAAATGCATCTTCATGTTTATCTTTACCTCCAAATGTACTTTATTTCTATGTTGATATAAAAATGGAAAAGCATCCTAACCTTGTAAAATTAACTGCAGAACAGTTTAGTTACAATAGCTAATAACAACCACTAAATTCTGAAACCTATATGTCAACAAGGTACTCTGCTATTGTTGGTCATTTAACAAATATTCACTTAATTCCTCCTTGACTCAGGAACTCTTACAGGTCCTTGGTTTACATCAGTAAACAAAGCAGGCAGACACTTGTCCTCATGGAACTTATATTCTAGGTGGGGGAAGACAGATAATCCACAATAAACATAAATCAAATTATATGGTATGTTAACATTATATGGTATGTTAACATTAAATGGTATGTTAACAGATGATCTGTACTATGGGGAAAGAAATGGTAAAGCCGAGGAAGGGGTTTAGGGAGTAAAGATGAAGAAAAGGAGGTGATTTAAAGATCACCTAACATGTTAGAGCCTCCTGAGGGTAGCAAATGTGCTTTCTTGCATTCCAAATCCAAGGTTTCCCCTGTCCAGTCAGATCTCTTGCTCTTCTGCCCAACTTCAAAAATGTTTCCATCTCTCAGGCTCTACGAAAACTCATACAAACATGAATATTCTGAACATTCTGCCTCCCTTCAGTTGAACCGATTTCACAAATGATTTGGGATAAATTCCCTCAAATTAAGTAACATTTAATGTAGCAAATTTTGATAATTTTCTGTTTACTGAAGAACGAATCTCTATATTATTTTCATTTTACAACACACTATCAGCACCCAAAATTATAATATGTAGAAATATTATATATGCATTGCTCTTCTAATATATTATGACATTAAAAAATATACATAAAATATAAGTTAATGACAGTGAGCTAAAAATAAATAGAAATGCTAACATTTCCTTCCCAAAAGGATAAGGACACTCATTTTTAAGGCCACTGGAATAATGGATTCCGAATGTACAGACATAGTTATATCACAGTAGCTTATCATAATAAAATAATTTATTTTATATATCATTTACTTCAAAGCTCTCAGAATACCACAAGGGGCCAGGAATGAAATTATCTGTGAATATTTCTCTTCATGTTAGAGTTTGTTGCTCACCTGTGTCCAACTCTTTGCGACCCCATGGACTGTAACTCACCAGGTTCCTCTGTCCATGGAATTCTCCAGGCAAGAATACTGGAATGGGTAGCTACTACCTTCTCCATGAAATCTTCCTGACTCAGGGATTGAACCCAGGTGTCCTGCATGGCAGGAAGATTCTTTACCATCTGAGCTACCAAGAAAGTCCATCTCTCTTCATATGCATCTATAAAATTTTGTAAGCTCAAGTAATCATCATTGGTCATTTTATTATTATTATTAAAATTATTATATTTATTATTATAATTATTCCATCAATTCATCTATTGCTAAATAATCCAAATAGATTTCTTTTTTTCATAGGTTTAAGTCTCAAGTCATAATTTGAACAATTGACCTAGAAGAATAAATAAAATGTAGTATGGGTATCATTATACATACCCATTTGTAAGGAAAATTAATGAAAAAATAAAGAAGACTTACAGTTTGCTGAAACAGAAAGTATACTCAGAATTGAATGTACCTATCACCTAGAGTAAATACTTTCTGAGCTTCCTGTGACTTCCAAGAAAAGGGCGACATGACTTTCATCTCCTGCCTACTGTGGACTCTCTTCCACTTTCCTCCACAACTTCCCTCACTGAAATCTCTTCCCTGGGTTATAAAACAGACCTTGCGTTTCTGGTTCAGACATGATGGACTTGATCTCTTTGTGCCCACTCCTCTGTTTGTTCCAGAAATAACAAGAGGCCACTAAAGGAGACCTTTAATAGTTAGTCAGAAGAGGGTAAACTAGTTTATTAGGGCCTGAAGACTGGAAGAGCAACACAGCAGCAGCCAACAGAAGAAAGCAACCCGGGCCCCGCATTCCTGACCTCCAACCTAGCATCAGAAGGCAGCCTGAGAAGGGCCCTTCCTCCCCAGGAATGAACGTGAAGGAACACCAGATGAGTTGGACCAAGTCATCAGAAGGATGGATAGGGAGTAGTGTCCTGGGGGAGCATTCCATGCAAGGCTGCCATGCAGCACAGCAAAAGACATGATACAAGCAACCAGGTTTTGGAAGCCTTTTTGCCCCCATTGCCTGTGTGCCCCCTCCAGAAAGCACCTGTAATGTGACCCCATCACAAACCGCAGACCAGCCTCAGAAGTACTTGTGGGAGCAGGGGCGATTCTGTTAGAACATGTACCTGGCCAGGGAAGCCTCCACGAGATTAAAACTCCCTTTTGCACTGGGAATACAAGAGGGGATGGGTAGAACCAGCAGGAGGGACTCAACCACACAGGCAGAGCTCCTGGAGGATCTTTGTTTTCAAGAGCCTAAAAGTTCCTGCCTCTGTCCAGAAACACTGAGCAGCTGGGAGGCACTAGGAGGGGAGATCCTGCACCAACAAGTCTGGCCCAAGAAGCCCCTTTTTCCCTAAAGACCCTGAACTGCCTTGTTTCATCTAGAGACACCCAATGGCCTAGACTGGGGAAACCCATTTTGCTTCCTCAGACACATCCAAGCAGCATTAGATTAGTTAAACGAATGAAAATAACATGGCAAAGGGTTTAAAAAAAAAAAAAAACTGTTAATAGAAACAGACCCCACAAACTCAGCCTGGAAAGCCACAATAAACCTAAACAGGATGACTTTCTGGTAAAACAAGATTTAAATAGGATCCCAGAGTCTTCTAACATAGGACAAAATATCAAAGCAAAAACTGAAAATGACTTGTCATATCAAGAATCAAGAAACTGAAAACTGGACTGAGAAAAGACAACCGACCAACATCAACCCTGAAATTAATCAGATATAATTACCTGATAAAAGTCTTAAAGCAGTTATCATTAATACACACAAGATAAATTACAAATTCCCTTCAAATAATGAGAAAAAAATCTCATCAAAGAAACAGAAGTTATAAAAAAGAATCAAATGAAAATTACATTCATAAAAGTTACAATACTGGACTTTGTGGGAGAGGGAGAGGGTGGGATGATTTGGGAAAATGGCATTGAAACATGTATACTATCATGTAATAAACGAATTGCCAGTCTAGGTTCGATACAGGATACAGGATGCTTGAGGCTGGTGCACTGGGATGACCCAGAGAGATGATATGGGGAGGGTGGTGGGAGGGAGGTTCAGGGTTGGGAACTTATGGACACCTGTGGTGGATTCATGTCAATGTATGGCAAAACCAATACAGTATTGTAAAGTAAAAAAATAAAATTTAAATTAAAAAAAAATAAATTCCATTTATATGTGTTAAAAAAATAATTTGCAGAATGGGGATGACAAAAGGTAAGAATCACTGAATTTCAGGGTAGATTAATAGAATTCATATAATCTGAATAATAAATAGAATACAGATTGAAAAAAAAAAAGAATAGAACCCTAGTGACCTGTCAGTTCAGTCACTCAGTCGTGTCCGACTCTTTGTGAGCCCATGGACTGCAGCATGCCAGGCCTCCCTGTCCATCACCAACTCCTGGAGTTTACTCAAACTCATATCCATTGAGTCGGTGATGCCATCCAACCACCTCATCCTCTGTCATCCCCTTCTCCTGCTGCCCTCAATCTTTCCCAACATCAGGGTCTTTTCAAATGAGGCAGCAATGAGGCAGCTCTTCGCATCAGGTGGCCAAAGTATTGGAGCTGCATTTCAACATCAGTCCTTCCAATAAATATTCAGGACTCATTTCCTTTAGGATGGACTGGTTAGATCTCCTTGCAGTCCAAGGACTCTCAAGAGTCTTTTCCAACACCACAGATCAAAAGCATCAATTCTTCAGCGCTCAGCTTTCTTTATAGTCCAACTCTCACATCCATACATGACTAATGGAAAAACCACATCTTGACTAGATGGACTTTGGTTGGCAAAGTAATGTCTCTGCTTTTTAATATGCTGACTAGGTTGGTCATAACATTCCTTCCAAGGAGTAAGTATCTTTTAAATAGTGATCTGTCAGATAACAATAAAAAATCTAAAACTCATCTCATCACATTCCCAGAATAAAAAAAAAAAAATGAAAGAAAACAGGTCTGAAGATTACAAAAAGAAATAATGGCTGAAAACTTTCTTAATGTGGAAAAGATATAAACATGCAGATTTAAAAAGCACAGCAACTCAAAATAGGATAAACCCAAAGGAACCCACACCGAGACACATCCTAATTATATTTCAGAAAATGAAAGACAAAGGAAAAATCTTGAAAGCAGCCAGGGAGAAATGATGCATCAACTCTTATATCAGTGAATGTCTCTTATGAACTCTGGATGCCTTATGAAAGTCATAAGTCCTTAAAGAAAAGAACTGTCTATTATAAGTTCTTCGTATGGCTAAATTATCCATTAGGAATGAAGGAGAAATAAAAGAATTCTCAAATAAAGAAAAAAACTAAAAGAATTTGTCACTAGCATCTCTACCCTTAAAAGTGGCTAAAGAAAGTCTTCACAGAGAAAGAGAAAAGCAAAAGAAAGACTCTCAGAACACTGGGAGAAGAGAACAATGGAAAGAACTGAGTATATACAATAGACTGTCCTTTTCCTCATATTTGTTAATCATACTTAATGACTGCAGCAAAAATTATATCATCTGTAACTCACAAGAATGGTATTTAAAAGTAAGGAAGGCCCTAAATGGAAGGAAGTCTCCACTCCTCATCAAGGAATGTAAAATACTGATACCAACAGGCTATGATAAATCATAAATATGACTGAAAGATTGACAAATAAACCCATAGAACAGAGAGACACTCAAAAGCACAGGAATAAATTAAAATCTTAAAAAGGGTTCAAACAACACAAAAACTGAATAAAATATAAACAGAGAAACAAGAACCAGAAGAACAAACAAAACCAAATAATAAAATGTCAGACTTAAGCAATAACATATCATTAATCACCTAACATATAAATGGTCTAAACATACTGATCAAAAGATAGAGTTGGCAGAGTGAATAAAAGAACATGAGGCCCTGCATACTGTTTCAAAGAAACTCACTAATGACATGGATATGCTGAAAATAAAAGGATAAAAAGGATAGATTAATATCAGATAAAGTAGACTTCAAAGCAAAGACAATTCCTAGAGACAAAGAGGAACACAAAGAAACTACATAAGGATAAAAGACTCAATCCAACAGACATACATAATAATCCTATGTATGCATCAAACAACACAGTCTTAAAATAAATGAAGCAAATATGGATAGAACTCAAAAGAGAAATAAGTAAATCTGTAATTATAATTCAGAACATCAACATTCCTCTCAGAAACTAAGAGAATAGAGAACTACTAAACAGAAGATCTGAAGGTCACAAGGAAACAGGACCTAAATGACACATACACATATATATAAACATGAACACACACACATATACATAATGCTCCTACCAACACTGGCAAAATACATGCTTTTACCCAAGAAACATTCGCCAAGATAGACAGTATTCTGAGCCACAAAACGAAGCTCAACAGATTTAAAAGTGTTGAAATTAAACAATATATTCTAAGTATAATATGGGGGAAAAAATCAATAACGTAAGGACAATAAGAAAATCTCTAAATGTGTAAATTAAACAACAGATTTCTAAAAATCCACTGGTCAAAAAGAAAATATCAATAGAATTCAGGAATACACAGAGCTTTAATGAAAACAAAAACACAACATATAAACATATGTGAAATGTAGCTAAAGCAGCACTGAGAAATTTTTTAGCACTAAATGGTTACATCCATAAGAAATCGGGGCTTGAAATTAATAATAAAATTTCACACCTCAAGAAACTAAAAAAGAAGAGTTAAATAAACCCAACACAATTGCAAAGAGTCGGACATGACTGAGCGACTGAACTGAACTGAACTGAACACAATCACAAAGAAGGAAATAACAAAAAGTAAAAATTAATGAAACTGAAAACAGGAAAACAAAAAAAAGTCAATAAAACAAAAAGCTGCTTCTTTAAAAAAAACAAAAGTAATAAAATTCTAGCACAACTGACAAAAAGAAAGACTACACAAACAGCTAATATTAGGAATGAAATAGGGGATATAATATAGATCTTACAAATATTAAGAATTTTAGCAAGAGAATATTATAAATAATTTTATATTCATGGGAGTGACAACTTAGAAGAAATGAACAGTTCCTCAAAATTCATAAATTATCACAACCCATCCAAGTAGATCATCTGAATAGTCCTATAACCTTTAATGACACTGAAACTGTAATATAAAAAATTCAAAAAAGAAATCTTTAATCCAAGATGGTTTTACTGGAGAATTCTAACAAGCATTTTAAAAATTAAGACCAAGTTGACATAATCTGTTAGAGAAAATAAAAGGGAGGAAATCCTTCTAAAATAATTCCGTGGAGCCAGTATTGCCCTGCACCAAAACAAGACAAAGGCAGCACAAAAACAGAAAATTACAGATCAGTAACTCATAAACTTGGACTTAAAAGTCCTCACTCTCACACATATAAGTTAGCCAAATAAAGCTAACAATGTATAAAAACACATCTTGATAGCTTCTAGTCCCTTCCTAAGTCAGGTTACACTACCTATTTTTTCAAAGGGTTTAAGTAAATCAGCAATACTGTCAGTTGGGGTCCCAGTAACAGCGTTATGTTAACAGCACTATAGTGGCAAATGTCCAAATCTAGGTCAGATCAGAAACTGACTGTTAAAAGTTAACAGTTAACCCTTAAAGTTAAGGGTTATTAACCCTTAAGTTAATAATGCCAAGAGCCATTCTAAATGTCTAAGAAGAACAACTACAACTACATTTATAGGATAAAGAAAACATTTATACCATGTAGAAATGATGGGTGTGTTGGATACTCCTTATATGCCCCTCTAGAACCACGCTTGATCCTTTTCATTCATGTTATGAACCTTTGGAGATTGACCAGACCAGACTGCATCCCTCTGGCTTTCCTGGGCTCTGACTTCTCCTTGAGTTTGGCCAATGGGAGACACTAGCAAGAGATTGGAGAATCAGTGGAGAAAGAGATTAGTTATTTGATTGTTTCCTCTGACTCCTTTTCTGCTGGGAGGTGACCACGTTTCTTCACCGAAGCCCAGAGCTCTGGTCAGAGGCTCTCGCCTTCAGCTGCAGCTATATACAAGTCTCTCTAGAGGCTGGAAGGTCCACTCTCTTCCTTTGCCCTGTGGGCGTAAATGTGTTCATCGCTCCCTGTTCTTGCAAGTTTTTGCTATTCCTTTTCAGTTATCCTTAACTCTGATACAACTTCCAATAACCGCTTAAGTTCACTAACCTCTCTTTATTTTCCTTACCTGTGTAAATCATCTTGTTTTCAGACAATGATACAAGTGATTATGGAGTTGCTAGATAGAGATGGTTCCTTAAGGACCTATCACTAAAGTGTTTACAACAGGAAGGGGATATCTTTTTTCCTGAATTCAAAACCATAAACAGAAGAGTATGTCTCAGATCACATAAAACTAAATGCTAAAAAATCAATGAGAAAGGAAAGAATTTAGTAAAAGAGTACAAACTTTAACCTCTAAGATGAATAAGGTCTGAGGATCTAGTGTATAACATAGTAACTATGGTTTGTAATGTATTATTGACATTTGTTAAGAGAGTAAAGGGCTTTCCAGGTTGTGCTATGGGTAAAGAACCCGTCTGCCAATGCAGGAGACATAAAAGAAATGTGTTTGATCCATGAGTTTGGAAGATCCCCTGGAGGAGGGCATGGCAACCCACTCCAGTATTCTTGCTGGAGAATTTCCATGGACAGAGGTGACTGGCAGGCAGTCTATGGGGTCATAAAGAGCCAGACAACACTGAAGTGACTTAGCAGGCATGCAAGAAAGTAAAACTTTAATGTTCTCACCAAGAAAGATCTTAAAAAGGTAAATGTGTGAGGTGATATTAATAGATGTGTAATTAACCTGATGGGGGAATTCTTTAATAATATATACATGCTTAAATCATCATGTATACTTTAAATATCTTGCAAGTTTGATCATTATATTTCCATAAAACTGAAAAAAGAAAAAAAATCAATGATTTCAATACTTTTTTATATAATTTCTTTTTTTAGCTACATCAGTCATTACTCTTGGCAGGTAAAAGGGACTTTTATTCCAGATAATTGCCCAGTGGGATTAACTGGATATTCAGAAAACGAAAAACCTTGGAAATCAACTAGACAATCCTCCCATTTTAGAGATATATAAATAAATCCAAGAATGATTAAATCACTTTTCTAAACTCATAAAACTCAATGGCAAAAGCAGAAACCAAGTTGCCTAAGTTTAACTGAATCTCTACCAAATTCCCAGGCAAATGGAACATCTCCTATGCTCTGAAAAATTTCATTCTTATCTCTTTCACAGCACTGACCATATTCTACCTTGTATTCGTTGTCTAGTTATCATAAGTTTTACCAAGTAGACTAAATTACTTGAAGGTTCAATTCTCATGTGTCTTTTCTTCTCACTCTATATTTTCACATATGGCTAAAGCTCTTTATAAATGCCCTTTCCTCTACTTGGAAGACCCTCTGTCTTTGACCTGACTACTTCCCCGACATCTTTCATATCTCAGTAAAAACCACTTCTACAAAGCAGCCTTTCCTTTCCTGACTCCGACACAGCTCAGGCCTCCTTGTTATGTGAACATATGACATTCTGTGTTTCTCCCAATTGTGGTGCAACATTTAACTTTGAAGTTTATCTCATGTCTGCTTTTCTACTAAAATTTAAGTCCTGAGTTACAGTGTCCACATGTGTACTCTTCACTGCTGTCCATTCTTCGCATTCAGCAGACCTTCATTAGACACTTGTTGAATGAATCCATTTTATTCCTTCGGAGTAAAATTTCCATGAATTTTTCGATGCTGCCTCCCATACCTTACAGTGAACCAAAATCATTGAGTTTTTTTTTTTTTTTTCCACCCAAACCATTATGCCTGATCATTTGGACATAATTACAGAACTGTGGATGTACTTGTTTTTTTAATTGTCACCTTATTAAATGGAAACCATTGGATATGCAGTCTCTTATTCTATATACCTGGTGGCTCTGATGGTAAAGGATTTGCCTGCATGAAGGAGACCTGGGATCAAATCCCTGGAACAGGAAGATTCCCTGGAAAAGGGAATGGCTACTCACTCTGGTACTCTTACCTGGAGAATCCCATGGACAGAGGAACCTGGCGGACTACAGTCCATGGGGTCGCAAAGAGTCGGACATGACTGAGCAACTAACACTTTCACTTTCACATACCCTAGATTTCCCACTTCCACATCCTAAGATAATGTGATAATTGAGTCACGGTCAAAAAGGCTGAACAGGACAGAATAGAGACAGGGCTCTGAACCTGCCACTTGAATCTACTTTTCACCATAGGATTCTTATACTTTACCACAGGAGTTCCATTTCTCAGCTGTACTCTCAGATCATGACTGATAAAAATACTTTAATGAGAGCCTACAAATCAAATATTCCTACACTGCACACAAACACCTAACCTCTCTTCCACAATCCAAAAGAAATTCACCTCCTTGATGAACTGTTATCTACTTTTCCTAGATGAAAGTACCATCCCTCCTTATGGCTTCCTAATTTCATTCTCATCATTTTTATCTCACTGACCACATTCTGGCTTATATCACAGTTAATGATCTGAACAACACCTATTCCCACTACTTTAGTTCAGTTCCTTTAGGGCTACAAAGGCCACACCAGCTGTACTGAAATTACTATTTACTGAGTATCTCAACCATGCTAGAAACTGGTATTTTTCACAGACCAGCTTATTTAGTTCTTTCTGAAGTAAATGTTATAACTAAAAGCATTTCAGAGATGAGAAATCTGAATCTCAAAGAAGCCATAATTCTTTATATTCCTCTGTAACATGAGCATTTCAATGGAGCATGTATCAAATGAATGATAGCGAAACTGATGTTAGGGACAATTTATGTGGGAATTTCACCTTCCTAGGGATGATGGTCCCACAGTGAGATTTATATTTTGGATTAGATGACAATTGGACAAAATCTTAACTACTATTCCAGATAAAAGTTCCTTTTTTTGTCAATTTTCCCTTTCAAAAAGAGTATGTATTCTATATAACTTCAGGCAAATAAGAAAAGGACAGATATGTTATTTGGGAAAAAAACACTGTTGCAAGAAACAAAACTATGCAAATCATACCTCTTCTGTATACACCAAGACCCACTTTTAAACTAGTAAACTTCAAGTTAACATGCTGACATTTTCAACCAATTTCTCTCACTGCTGCTGCTGCTGCTGCTAAGTCACTTCAGTCGTGTTCAACTCTGTGCGACCCCAGAGACAGCAGCCCACTAGGCTCCCTCGTCCCTGGAATTCTCCAGGCAAGAACACTGGACTGGGTTGGCATTTCCTTCTCCAATGCATGAAAGTGAAAGTGAAGTCGCTCAGTTGTGTATGACCCTCAGCAACCCTATGGACTGCAGCCTTCCAGGCTCCTCCGTCCATGGGATTTTCCAGACAAGAGTACTGGAGTGGGGTGCCATTTCTCTCACTAGAGTGCATTAATTACAACTCATGCTTTTCAGTGGAAGACCAAAGATAAAAATAGTATTCCATAACAATCAAGTTATTATTTCTATCAAGGAAATTTTCTTAAAGCTAAACTAGAGAAATACACTATGAGACAGAGCACATAATAAGGAGTGTAAGAGTTCTTAACAGGGAAGCTGCACTAGAAATAATTTTCTTTTTGAAAGAGGCACAAATAAATCTTCAGCTTGGGATCATGTTTTATACAGATATTTGCATAATCTTTGGAAATGTAAAGGATTTTCTAATTTAATTTCCTGTGTAGCTGAGAAAACTTAGGCCTAGAGAAGTAAAAATAAGTTTTTAAAATCAAGAGCAGTTATGTTAGGACTTAGATGAGAGCCCAGTGACAGGCCTTAGTGTCTAGTTGCTCCATCTCTGTGGACTAGGCTGGAGATTCGGGTACCAGTTAATGGTACAGTTTGAGGCTGAGTTGCTTTTATTTTGGGAAACCTCAATCTTTGTTCTTAAGGCCCATAGCTGATTGCATAAAGCCCACCCACATTATAGAAGGTGATTTGTTTTATTCACAATCTTTTGGTTTAAATGTCAATTACATCTAAGAAAACGCCTTCCCAGGTGGGCATGTCACAGGACTACAAAAGGAAATTTACAGTTCTATGGAGTATGTTATCATGTGCCACTTTATCTAGAATTGAATATCTATGCTACCTCTTCCACTTTCACAACTATGGAAGAGAAAACAAGCTTGACAAATTTTTTTCCCCCATTTAATCATGTCTAGTGTCTTAGTCCATTTTGGCTGCTTTTACAAAATACCAAAGGCTGGGGTGAGTTATTAACAATGTTATTTATCACAGTTCTGGAGGCTAGAAGTCCAAGATCAGGGTGCCAGCATGGTTAAGTGAGAGCCTCTTCCAAGACATAGACATTTCTTCCACCCCTGGACAGAAGGAATGAGCGAGTATTTCAGGCCTCTTTCAAAAGAACGCTAATCTCATTCATGGGGGCTCTGCCCACATGTAGGCTCTGCCCTCGTAACCTAATCATTTTCCAATGATTCCACCTCCTAAAATAATCACCTTGGGCATTAGGTTTTCAACATAAGAATTCTCAAAGAACACAAGAACTTAACCCATAGCACCCAATGAGGAAACTAATTCATCTAAGGTAACCCAAAGCCTCATCCATACTGAATGCTATCTAATTACAACTTAAATAATAATTGTGAGTCTAGTCATGACTTTTCTTGTCTCCCACCCAAGAATTGTGGATCTTCTGTTTCGAATGATGGTAGGAAGCAATAGAGTTGCCCCATATATAGTAGCATGAAAATCACTCATTTCTATATCCATGGGGAAGTATGCTGAGAAAACCTGTCTATAGTGGCTGTCATAAAAATAATGATAAGTGAATAACTTCATTGTTCTAGTTATCTGTTTCATGATCAATTCACACGTCTGCTTTGTTCCGTCTCTTCATTGTCAGATTTCCACAAAGTGCATATTTGCTTCAAAAACAGAGTTGTCAATTACAGGGACCACTCATGTGACTATCCCTATGAGTAAAATCATTTGATCCACCAAACAAATTAAGAATACTAAAAATGCCACTGCAGTAGAAACACAGTGGAAGTTTGTTCCAGGCAATTGGAATTCACAACTTAGAATTTTCACCTTTCCCCCCACCAAAAAAAATATATATATATATTTCACATTTTTGAGAACTGATTTGTGAAATATACTGAAAGTCTTTGTAAAGAGTATCCCATCCAACATCTTTACTTATTTGAAAATAAACTAACTCTTCACTGCTTAGTGAAAATGCCACTTCCAGTGGGTTTTTCCCTCTGAAGAATATTCCTCCTAGATCTAAAATTGCAAAAGACATGACTTAATGAAAGAAATTACAGAATCTTGTTGAGTACCTCAAAGGTTTAAAATTCCATTGCTGATACTCAAAACCAAGTTCATCTTTCAAGTGAACTACAACAGAAAATGTTCCTCTATATTCGTGAGTCATTTGAAACATTGCAGCATTTTTCAAATGTCTAGTTCTGCAGTCTTTACCTAAGAAATTCTTTCTTAAGAGTTAGCGAGAGATTGAAGAAAGCTCTAAGCTCACTCACGGTTACAAATGCAATCATAACTGGTCAGTTTTATGAGCAAAGAGCAGTAGCACTGGGATGAAGTTTTTCACTATCAAAAATCAAACAATGCAAAGACTGTCACTGCTACTGCTGCACAATAAACACCACAAATTCTACATTGCAGATGACGAAATTAATTTGCAAATCATACAGTGTCCAAAGGAAAGTTACAAAATGTATGCAGGTAACAGGAAAAAACAATTCCACTAATATTCCAGTTGTATTCGAAAGAAGATCTCCACAGCTACTGTCTTTCAAACTTTCACTGATGAGAAAGCTAGGTTCATGGGATTTCAAAAAGCCACTCTGTCCCCAACCTCCCTCCAGAGTAGAACTGGCACCAAACAGAAGCAGGTAAGTGCCAGGCAGCACATATCAAAAGTCAATGACTCCTGAAAATTTAAAGCAAACAAATACCTACTCTCCCACCATGAGCCAGCCATATGTCTTCAGGAAATTCTCATCTTATTAGAGATGCCTGAAAAAATAAAGTCTGGAGGAGAAATGAAGGGATGTGTGCACATCCCTCACATTCTTCAGTTTTAAGAAATCTGTAATCTGTAAATTGCTAATGACTTGATCTTCCCTCATAGCTCAGTTGGGTAAAGAATCTGCCTGTAATGCAGAAGACCCCAGTTTGATTCCTGGGTCGGGAAGATCCGCTGGAGAAGGGATAGGCTACCCACTCCAGTATTCCGGCCTGGAGAATTCCATGGATTATATAATCCATGGGGTCACAAAGAGTCGGACACGACTGAGCGACTTTCACTTTCAAAGAGGTATTTATAAATATCAGCAGAAATAAGCTAAACAAAACCAGAGCCAAGGTTTGCACTATTACTCACCATTGTTTGGACTTGGAATTAATAAATTTCACAGATTAACCACTCAAATCAGGAACCAGACTTACCTGCCACATGCCAAAGGCTTGTCAACAAATGAATTTCTCCCCTCATCAACAAAAACAAATACTGTTATATGGCAGCAATTTACCTCTCTCCACTTGGTATTCCACATGCAAAAGGAAATACCCAAGTAATATTGTGATTTATAAGCAATTTTTCAGGAAAAACTGTACTTAAGAAAGATTGTGCTGTGCTGTGTTGAGTTGCTCAGTCATATCTGACTCTGTGACCCCATGGACTGTAGCCCACCAGGCTTCTCTGTCCATCAGGATTCTCCAGGCAAGAATACTGGAGTGGGTTGCCATGCCCTCCTCCAGGAGATCTTCCCAACCCAGGGATAGAACTCAGGTCTCCTTCATTACAGGTGGATTCTTTCACATCTGAGCCACCAAGGAAGCCCTGAGAAGATGATTTAAAAAAAAAAAAAAAAAAAACAACTTACTTTAAATTTTAACATAAAATTTAAGATGAAAATTAAAAGTAGTTAATGATAGATTTCACAAGAAGGTTTTAGATTATATAACTTTCTAAAACATGTAGAAATATCACTAAGCAGGCATCTATAATTTTCAAAATACTATTTTAAAGTATACATTCTATTATCACAAAGATCTTAGAACCTTCCATTATATAAAACTGGATTCAAAATACTGTTCCAAGGGCAGAAAACAGGAAACAGTATAAATGAACCTTTCCAGTCACACCAGCCCTTCCACGAGGTAGCAGTCAAGTGGAGAAAAGCTGGACTCTCTTGATACACATGGGTTCTAATCCAGGTGAGGCCAGAGGTATAACTTATATGACTCAGGGCAGGAGATTCAACCTCTCCAGTTTTCTGTTTTCTTAAAAAATCTTTATGTATTTGACAACTGTTTACTGAATGCTTCCCCAGCACTAGATTCTACATTACAGAAAGAAAATACTTTGATAAATGGGACAGGTGAGGTCACTGATTTCATTAAGATTATATTCTAGTGGAAAAGACAGGTATTTGAACAAGTAATCGCAAACATGAAGAGATGGGGAAACAGGAAGGATTCACACTGTGGGAGCAGAGAGCAAAGGAACTCGGCTCCTAGTCAAAAGGGTTAGGAGTCACTGTCCAAGGAACTGACACATAAGCTAAAAATCTAAAAGATACATGGGAGGAAGCTGAACAAACTATAGGAAAAAAACATTCTCGGCAGAGCAAATCAAGGCAAGGAAGATAGTGCAGGACCATGGTATGTTCAGGGAACTGGTCAGGTCTGGTGTAGCTGGACTGGAGAGAGGAGAGGACAGGGCAGGAGTGGAGCTGAAGCCCAGGCAAGGGCCAGATCTAGGAGAGACCCAGGAACAGCGGGAAGAAACGTAGGCTCTCTCTAGGGAAAAGGGTAGCCATCCAAGGGTTTAGGGAGCACAGACACAATTATACTTCTATGTTTAAAACAAAGTCCCACTGAAGAACGGAGCCATTATTAGAGGGAGCAGAAGGGGATTCCAGGGATATTAATTTGGGGACTGGGGATCACCCAGGAGATTGATGGAGCAGTTTGTGGTAGAAGGTCTGGAAAGAAAAAGAAGAAATCTTTAAAAGATTTAAGAAAAAGAATGCTTAGAACTTACAACAAAGTCTAATATATAGGAGGGATAAGGAAAGCAAGAGAGAAAGAAGTTCTCTAGCTATAAGATAACTAGAGAATCACCCCTGCTATGTATGCTCGTGTGAATAAAAATATAAATGTGACAATGTAGACTACATTTAGCATCTCTTAGACTGCCTAGTGCAGAGCAGAAACTCAAAAAAATGAAAATGGCCACCTTTAGTGTGAAATAACAATTCACACTTCTTACAAGTGATGTGAGGTTGAATTTTTTTCTGGGTCAAATCCCTTCTCTTTGCACTCTACCATTGGGTGCAAAGACTGCAGTTCACCAATGCAAATGGAAAGGAATGTGGCAGGAAGCTGTGTATGTGGAAAGAGTCTACACTGTGATCTCCAGATTATGAATGCTCCACCTCTACATGCTGGCAGCCAATAAAAAATGTTATTTGAGAATATATATAATCAGTTTGGTGAGATTTTTCTCTTAAATTTATGAAGACATTCAAGACCATGATCTTGATCACAGTCTGTGTTCTTTTCCAGGGAGTCTGTTTTTACTCCTATGGGTTATACCTTTCTGATGAAACTCTTTGGGATGGAATAAAATCTTGAGACTCTGCAGTTTGCACCTCCAGTGGCCAAGACAAAGTTCCGGGGGTGCTATAGAACTGCAGTTGACACACAGACAAGGTACGCATAGATGGAGAAGGCCACACACAGACCTCTCTGGTGGGCAGGGCACAGGAGAACCATCTCACAACAGAAGCAGCCTGTTGTACTTCCCTAACTATAGACACAGATCATCACTATCACCAAGGAGGAGGGTGGTGTTTCTGTATTATAGATTAACATGCATACATTTAGATTTCGTATCTACAAGGATGCAGTTCTAACAAAAGAACGGGAGTTGAATGGGCTTTTTTCTAAATTTGTAAGACCTCCATATCTTTATACAGAATCATTCTCTCTGAATATTCTGAAAGACAGTGGAGTCTGCACACTACAGTCTGTAGAGTCGCAAATAGTTGGACACAATTTAGGATGGAACAACAACTCTAAATATTCTATTGTGCCATTACAATGGAGCTCTATGTTATTCAGGAATTAAATAAGTGGGGAAAATTTGTATGGAGAAAAACTTACTCTTGAACATTCTTTAAATCACCCACAAAGAATGGTATATATGGTTTTATACGTACTTTGTGGTCTTGCAATAAGCCTAACATGGTCAGGCTTTCTGAAGCATTTAGACAAATTCCTACCTCTTTAGTGGAGAAACCAAATGAAACACTAGGCCTCCATTTAGTGGTGATTTTTTAAAAATAAATTTTTGTCTGTCTTCTGCTTTAAAAAAATATATATATACAATGTTTAAAGGTTGCTATTTATAATTACTACAAAATGTTGGCTACATTATCCATGTTGTACAAAACATCCTTCAGCCTTATATCCAATAGTTTGTAACACCCCCATCCCTAAAAAGCCCCCCACCTACTATTAACCACTAGTTTGTTCTCCACATCTGTGAGTCTACTTTTTCTGATTTTTTTAAGCACATGTTAAAGATATGCAACTCTACTACATACAAAAGAAAAGTACTTTTCTAAATCTATTTTCAAAATCAACAAAGTCCTATTCTAATTTTTAAAATCAACTTTCAAGAATAATTTGAATTCATTTATTATCTAATTTAACTAAAAAAATTACCTAGCTCTTTTGCCATGTTATTGAAACAGTAAAACATCATTGGCCTAATTAGTCATCCTTTTAATGAACTGGAATATTAAATGTGCAGAAAAAAGGGGGGGTGTAAGATTTCCCTCCTCTTTTCTCACTCATATCTGTACATTAATTCAAATGAATCCCAATCTCATGTCCTTCTAGACTTTTATTCATTCTCATTTAATTTTAGAACTGAAGGAAAAGTCCAAGATTATCTGCCATGCCAGATACCTTCTCTTTGCCCTTCTGGATATACTTTCTTCCTTCTCCACCATGTTTATGGCCTCTGTGGGATGGCCTAGAGACCACATTGACAGGCCCCCTTACTTTCTGTCTTCCTGTTGGGATCAAGAAATGGGAAGCCCTGGCAGGAGATGGATGGAAGGAAACAGAATGAGATCCATGAACTTATTGCCCTGGCTCCCTCCTCTTAAATTTTCCCAGATACAGTCACAGTTTCTTCAAAGTGTCGTCCTCTGCAGGACTCTGTTTAAGTTCCACAGATGCCTCCTTCTCCCATTTCTCTGGATCTAGGCTGATAACAACTCATTTAATAGCACCCAACTCCCATAACTTGATAACACTCCTGAAATATTTTCACTTCTGTATACTGTTTATTTGATTTCTAAATGCTACAATTTATCTTTACACATGAAAACACTGAACCTGAGGAAACATGGCTGCCAAGTTCCATGTAACACAACCACTAGGCAGCCAGTGAATGATGGTGGGAAGAAACCAGAACATTCCATTGACAGGAACAGAAGCTTCTCTGAAGCAATTAAACAGACGAAAAGATGGAGATGTTCTTTGGACCACAGAGCAGGGAGTTCAGTGGGACTGACTTGGAGAACGGGAGGAGGCAGAGTCCAACATGCATTATCAGGAATGTGTCTCTTTTCTCCATCCCTCTCCTTAGCTCCCAGTTGACAGGCAGGTTGTCCCTATAGAACAGAAAATGCAACTACTAGAAGCTGTATCTTTACTCATCCCAAAAGTTCTAGCAAAGTTCCAGAGGCAAGTATAGTTAAGTTAGCACTACTCACAAGCCCACCACGAACAAATTAAGTGAATCCTGAGTGGTCAGATCAAAACAGCTGGCCATCCCTGGAGTGAGGAAATAGGGTCAGCCCCATTCCCAAAACATAGACTCAGGTGGGGAATAGATGATTTCTAAGAGAAAGAGACAGAAAGCAGAAGAAAGAAACATTCCCCAGAAATAGGGGCAGAAGGACTGTAGAACCAACAGACAACTGGTATAACAAAGCAAGAACACAATCAGTTATCTGAACCTAATTCAATTTATGTTTCACTATGACACAAACAGAAACCAAATAATCTGACCTAACCCAAATCTTATTCCATGGAACCTAAAGAAAATAATCAGACTGTACATACCAATGATCAACATCAGTCTGGTAGTTACAAGTCAAAGAGAATTATCACATACATTATCTCATTTAATTCAGTTATTCTGGATTCTGAATTCCATATAATTTGCCTGTGGCCTTTTTCAAAGTCAGACAAATGTTTGTGAACTTTAAGAATCCAAAGAGTATTTATAAATGCTTCAATGGTGTTCACATGTGGTTAAGAAACTACAGTATAAACATTTCAGAAAAACTCATGGTTGTCAGTTTTATTGTGCTAAGAATCACTGTGGAAATTCAGCCAGAGACCCATTAGGATATATTTCTGGGTCAAAGCCCAAAGTTCTTAGAATGGTCATGTCTTCTTTTCTGCAATCTGCATTTTACCCAGGCCCCAGGGGTCACTCTAATACTAAAAATATAGCTTCCCCACTCCCTGTGAAAACCACTGACCACGGCTTTTACCATAATATTTCAGAAAAGCATGGATATATGTGTCTACTTACCCAGAAATGCATGGTTAGTATAAAAATCTCAAACAAATGATCAAGAGGCCAAGGCTGGCAGACTCTCATGATGGTTTTGAGGCAAACTATGGGTTTGCTCTGGTGAAATTTAGAGGTCAGAAAATACATGAAGATGACCCTATGATGAAGTATTTAATAAGCTGAGGGAGAAAACAAACTTGGTGTGGATTCCACTCAATTTAGAGTGAAAACTATAACTTGATTCAGAAGGTTAAGAGGAAAGATCAAACACAAGAACATCAAAGACTGAATTTGTTTTGCCCTTTCTTGATAAAGATAAAAAGTATATATATATATAATAAGCATCACTTCAGTTCAGATGCTTAATTGTGTCTGACTCTTTGCAACCCCATGGACTGCAGCATGCCAGGCCTCCCTGTCCATCACCAACTCCTGGAGTTTATCCAAACTCATATCCATTGAGTCGGTGATGCCATCCAACCATCTCATCCTGTGTCACCATCCCCTTCTCCTCCTGCCTTCAATCTTTCCCAGAATCAGGGTCTTTTCAAATCAGTCAGTTTTTCACATCAGGTGGCCAAAGTATTGGACTTTCAGCTTCAACATCAGTCCTCCCAATGAACATTCAGGACTGATCTTTAGGATGGACTGATTGGGTCTCCTTGCAGTCCAAGGAACCTTCAAGAGTCTTCTCTAACACCACAGTTCAAAAGCATCAATTCTTCAGCACTCAGCTTTCTTTATAGTCCAACTGTCACATCCATATATGTTTAAGTTTATATTTGTAAATTATACCTATATGTAAAACAGTACATAAAATTGCATATATACAGTTTCAAACATTTTCTAAATTTCTCAGTTATGACAACAGATGGATTCTGAAGACTCCCAAAACTTTGCAATTGAAACTCACATCATGTGATATATTCAAATATACTTTTCTAAATGGTGATGGCAACCATGGATCAACCCCAGTTGTCAAACATGAGGTTAGTAATCTCCAGGTCAGAATGTATTTGGTGCTGCTAGTTAGAAAAACTGAAGTTGATATGTCTGTCAAAGCTCAAAACTATTTCCAGTGCATTTCGCATCAGAGGCAGGTGGAAAGGCCCACTCTCTGGAGGAACTGTCTGAGAAAACTGATGACAGAAGTGATATGAGGACAGGAAAGGAGAAGTGAGTAAGCAAAGGGTGACTCTAAAATCTTGAGCTTCTAGCTGTGTATTGACTCAACTATGCTTACAGAGCCCTCTGCTTTTCTACTGACGACGAAACAGTAGGAAAGAAAACAACCGAAGTCATCCTGCTTTCTTACACCAATCAGTCACTGAGCAATACAAAGAGGAACCATTTAAGGGGATGCAATTACATTCTGCAAAGTGTTAGGAGGTTCCCCTTAGTCTATAAACTGAGTCTAAGGGGATTAACTAAAAGTAAATTCAAAAGAACCTAATCAAAATCTCCGACACACTTTTGGAGTTTAAGTAGAAATGAAATGCAGGTCTGGTAACGAAGACTCAGTCACAGATGAGTCAGATCCAGAACCAGTTTAGACAAATATCTGTGTTTCATATCTGCTCAATTGGAGTCTCCCCATTTTCCAAACAAATGACTGTGTAGTATTTAAGATCCACAGTTTAGTTTTCATCTCAGTCTACATATGAACTTTGACATGTTAGCACTGTGTTGGAAAGAGGATGCAAACAAGTAGATTTATCAGAGGTTGAGAAGCAAAATAAGAGCTACTGTTGTGGAAGGAAAAATGTTGCCTTGCCTAACTGCTGACATAATGTCTAACGGGTTAAGGCAAAGTCAAGGAACAGATCAGACCTCAAGATTCAATCTCTGAGTCTCATGTTTTGAGTTTACATTCTGAACATAGACTTCCACAATATTATAGTTCACCATCATTTCAGGAAAGAATATGGGGAAAGAAAGAGTTGTCGGGAGAGTTAATTTTCATCACAATATGGTTAATGTTTAGTTTCTAGCGAATTAGATAGTGTATGTAAGATACATATGTCAAGTAAGTACCAACATAATACGTTAAATCATTTGCATGCGTAGATGCACACATAAGACTTTTTCTAATGTTATTGTAAAGCATGTTGAACATGCAAAGAAAAAAAAGCAGTCCTATCCCCAAAATGTTGTGTAATCTAAAGATACAATTATATTGTACCTAGGAGAATGACAGACACCGATAAAATGGGTACTCAAAAAATACTATAACACAACAGAAAAAAAATCCTATGAATACCACTAATTTTCTGGGACTAAAGGTATTTAAAGGGCTAATCCACATTATCTCTGTTTCTCATTTTATATTCTTCCCTAAAATGCTATTCCTTTAATAAAGTGTAACTAATTTGCATTCCAAAAGTGTGAGGTAGATCAAAGTTTGTCACCTTTGTAATCTAAGTGTACAAGATTATCACAGGTACAGGCAATTAATAAGCAGATTGCCCTACACCCAGAGTCCTTCGGGACTTGTCACTAGCAGTAAAGGGATAGTTGAGATTTAATCGCAGTTACAAATACAATTAGGCAGAGAAAACTTATACACCCTGTTCTCATTTTCTCCATTTTCTTTTGAAATTGAGAACACACTTGTGTCACTTTGAAGTGATACTTGCATAACATTTTTTTTTTGGCTCTGCAATGTGAATGTGCATTTTTCAAATATCAAGCCTTTGATCTGACTTGCTCCCCCAGAACACTGTAGAGGCTGAAAACCATTTCTATATAAGGGTTTGCTATCCTGAGGGGAAGATTGCTCTAGCTTGGAAGAGGTTGGAAATATCCCATCTGAAAGCTCTTTTCAGTCCTCCTCAACCTAAACACTTTACTGAGAGGGGTCAAAGGTCATCAACTGCCAAAACAAAACCCAAATTACGCAGTGCTCCCACAAGGAAGCTAAGCTAAGTGGAAACTCAGAGTTCACCAACTGGACTCCTTTAATGCAACAAGGGACAAACAGTAAAAATGCCCTTAAAAAGCAACAGGTACATTCTCCTAAATCCTACTGATTTTTACAAGTTGTCCAGTAAGTTTAAAAGATTAGCTTCTTAGGTATCATTGTAGAAACGAAATTGAACTATTCAGGAAGGAGGAGAGAGTGGTAACAATAGTGGTGTGGTCAGTCCAAACTTTGAACTCTCAAAGCAACCAGCCTGCAAACTACAAAGCACCAGATGGTTTTATAAATCTGAAGGTCCATAAATCTTTCCTTACAGTTTCCAATTTCAAAAAAAAAAAAAAAGGTTGCTTTCTTTGTTGGATTGGGGTAAATTTTTGCCATTGGGTATCTGACCCTCCCAAACCCTAATAGCTTTTTAAGTTTTCTTGCTCTGCATGCAGGAGACGAGCAGAACAGAGGCCAAGAGAACAAGCTCAGAGCACAGCGGCATCTGGCAGCTGTCTTGCTGGGGAGAGAAGGCTAAGCTTCTATTTCTCAACCTTGACTGTCTCACTGTAGTCATCACAACTTAATGAAGTTCTAAGATTTTAAACATTCACGGACTGAGTTAACAGATTCCTCCTTCAATTGGAAAATTAATATATATTTCTGATTTTCAATTACAACTCCAAATCTCCAGTTTTTAAATCATATTCAGCAGTGATCAGAAGGAGGAAATGATGGGGAAAGACTTCCCTGATTTTGCTATTTAGTCACTAATTTGTGTCTGATTCTTTTGCAACCCCATGGACCGTAACCAACCAGACTCCTCTGTCCATGGGATTTCCCTGGCATGAATACTGGAGTGGGTTGCCATTTCCTTCTCCAGGGGATCTTCACTACTCAGGAAATTGAACCCAGGTCCCCTGCATTGGCAGGTGGGTTCTTTACTGCTGAAAGAGCAGTATAACTTTAATTTGTAATGGAGTCAACTTTATCCCCACAACTTTTAATGTGTGTGTTGGAACTACCCATATCCCACATCCTACCTGGTAGAACATGCAGGAAGAGTACAGAAAATTGAAGGGAAAGAGGGGCAGACCAAAGAGCAATTGGTAGCCACAATGCAAATTGGCTCATTTCACTTGTCAAGGTCTGTGTACACACCTGCATGCGGAGGTGTATGCCAACTTTGTCAGGATGGGATTCAATCAGGCAAGAGTCTGCAAAAAATTATGAGGCTTTGATTTTGCTACAAAAATTAGTGAATCAGAAAAGGGCAGCTGTTCTTGGCAGACCCATCTATCTTACATAGTTTGGCCAGTGAAATATGAAAGCATCCCATTATTTCATATTCTTATATCCATTTCCTGCTCTATTCAACCCTTCATTACACATCACCTTAACTTCCTTCTTTGCTTCCCAGGTTTCTTTCTTCCCTAAGTGCATGAAACCCTTGTCTCCTTGTTTATCACAATGAGACTATGACCAGCATGGATATAAAAATTGCTTTGTAAATTAAGAAGCTTTGAAATAATTTCAATCATGATTATTTATTCATATGCCAAAATATCCAAAAGATAGAGTGCAAAAGAAGACATGAGAAATGCTAAATGCTTAAGGTTGCTTACCTTTAAAAAATTACGTTCAATATCATTTAATAATCACATTAAAGTGTATTAGGAATTATTAGACTCAAGAGGTTTCAAATTACATGGATAATGGAAAAAAAAACATGGAATGGCTTCAAGCTTCAAGGTATATATAATAAGAAATTTCAACAATCTGGGTTGTTGAGTCCTGGGGTGGATGAATCATTAAAGGAGACTGTGGACTGACTTCCCAGGAATTGTATAAGGAGCAGAATGGTCACTGTCTGGTGTGGTTCACATTCTGTAACCAAGCAAAAGGACTGAGAGAAATCAGGTCACCCCAATCCTATTTTCCAGTTACAAAATTTGATCAAAGCATTAATTTTTAAAAACTCTTATGCAAAGTCCCTATAACTTTAATACAAACATCAACATTTTAAAATGTAAAACTTCCTACAGAAAGGAAAAGTAGTTGAAAATTCCAGCTATTATGGTAACAAATAATAAAAATATCTTTTCAAACACAACACATGGACATTTTAACAGCAGCCATTTCAGATGAGACTTCTGTTGATAAGACACCCCCAGAGGTTCAAAAATCAGAGGTGGTGATAGCAAAACAAGAGCAAGTTTCTCAGCTTTTGCTGTAGCCCCACAAAGGCTTTATGATCTGCAGTGTCCAGAAGAAAAACCATATTCAGCCACATGAAAAATGTCAAACTTTTCAGTGACTGGTCATCGTAACACTGTCATAGACCTTCCACACCAAAGTTAATGACATCCTGGTTAGAAGATCCTTCAGCTACCCTGTATGTATATCTGTATGAATATATTGATGTCTACCTATTTATATTTGTTGAATATTTTTAAGAAAATGAAGGAGGAAAGTTAAAATTCTCTTCTGATTTAAAGTTTTTGTGTGGGATTTTCACTTTTTTCATTCACATTTTACTCTGAAAAGAAGACAATTAGGGCAACAAGATCAGTGTAAATTTTTTATCTTCAGTCACTGGAAAACAGGAACCTAACTTTCCTCTGCATGCCAGTCATTTATTATGTGGGGTGTGTTGTGTGTGGGGTGTGTGTGTGTGTGTATGTGTGTGTGATGGGCATACGTGTGCAAGCATAAGACAGCCACTGCTGCTCAAGCAGCCTGAAAAATTTCGCACACCCCTGATCTAGTCCTCACAAGAGGTTCCAGCTTGGAAAACAAAACCTCCCCTCAGTGCTACCCTCAGCCTCCTGGATCTCCTTAAAAACACAAATGATATGGGAGAGGCTTTTATTTCATACAGGCAGGTTCAAGTGATAAGGGACTTTGTCACCTCTGGGGACTACGCACCCAGTTATAACATTTCTATGGAAGCTGACTTGTTAAATTTGCCCTCAAAGATAAGGAACCTACCAAAGCACTAGAAAGAGAAGAGGGTCCAGTTAAAAGTGAGGCCAGAGTCTGAGGGGCTAGTCATCCACTAATAACTACTTAATTATTAATCCTCCTGCTTCAGTCACTCAGTCACTCAGTCACTCAGTCGTGTCCAACTCTTTGCGACCCCTTGAATCGCAGCACGCCAGGCTCCCTGCCCATCACCAACTCCCGGAGTTCATTCAGACTCACGTCCATCGAGTCAGTGATGCCATCCAGCCATCTCATCCTTGGTCGCCCCCTTCTCCTCCTGCCCCCAATCCCTCCTAGCATCAGAGTCTTTTCCAATGAGTCAACTCTTTGCATGAGGTGGCCAAAGTACTGGAGCTTCAGCTTTAGCATCATTCCTTCCAAAGAAATCCCAGAGTTGATCTCCTTCAGAATGGACTGGTTGGATCTCCTTGCAGTCCAAGGGAGTCTCAAGAGTCTTCTCCAACACCACAGTTCAAAAGCATCAATTCTTTGGCGCTCAGCCTTCTTCACAGTCCAACTCTCACATCCATACATGACCACAGGAAAAACCATAGCCTTGACTAGATGGACCTTAGTCGGCAAAGTAATGTCTCTGCTTTTGAATATGCTATCTACGTTGGTCATAACTTTCCTTCCAAGGAGTAAGCGTCTTTTAATTTCATGGCTGCAATCCCCATCTGCAGTGATTTTGGAGCCCCCAAAAATCAAGTCTGACACTGTTTCCACTGTTTCCCCATCTATTTTCCATGAAGTGATAGGACCAGATGCCATGATCTTCGTTTTCTGAATGTTGAGCTTTAAGCCAACTTTTTCACTCTCCTCTTTCACTTTCATCAAGAGGCTTTTTAGCTCCTCTTCACTTTCTGCCATAAGGGTGGTGTCATCTGCATATCTGAGGTGATTGATATTTCTCCTGGCAATCTTGATTCCAGCTTGTGTTTCTTCCAGTCCAGTGTTTCTCATGATGTACTCTGCATATAAGTTAAATAAGCAGGGTGACAATATACAGCCTTGACGTACTCCTTTTCCTATTTGGAACCAGTCTATTAAAAAAGTCTCCATTTTGCCTTTCTCAGCAGATACTGCAAACTTTTTCTTTTTCCTATGTAGACACTGACATATAGAAATCAAATGTCATGAATAGTGACTACCAAGCAGAGTATTTTTTGAGACAGAATTGGCAAATAAAACTGTAAGATATTGAAAGTATATAACATGATAATTTGATATATGTATATATTATTTTTAAAATTTACTTTTAATTGGAGTATAATTGTTTTACAATGTGTTGGTTTGTGCTGTACAATGATGAGAATCAGCCATAAGTATACATGTATCCCCTCCCTCTTGAATCCCCCCACCACGAATCCCATCCCACTTCTCTAGGTTGTCACAGAGCACAGGGTAAGCTTCCTGTGTCCCACAACCACTTCCCACTAGCTATCTATTAATATTTTACATTTGGTAATATACTATGTGTCAACGCTACTCTCTCAATTCAACTTGCCCTCTCCTGCCCCCACTGTATCCACAAATCTCTTCTCTGTCTGAGTCTCTCTTCCTGCCCTGAAAATAGATTAACCAGTGCCATTTTTCTAGATTCTATATATACGCATTAATATACAATATTTGGTTTTCTCTTTCTGACTTACTTCACTCTGTATAACAGGCTGTAGGTTCATCCACCTCAGCTCAAGTGACCCAAATTCGCTCCTTTTTAACATTAATTAAAATTCCCTTGTGTAGATGTACCACAACTTCTTTATCCATTCCTCTCTCAATGCACATCTAGATTGCTTCCGTGTCCTGGCTATTATAAACACTGTTGCAGTGAACTTTGGGGTACACGTATCTTTTTGAATTATGGTTTTCCCAGGGTATATGCTCAATAGTAGAATTTCTAGGTCATATGGTAGTTTTGTTAGGACTTCCCTGATGGCTCAGCAGGTAAAGAATCTGCCTGCAATGCAGGAGACACAGGAGATGGTTCAATCCCTAGGTTGGGAAGCTCCTTGGAGGAGGAAATGGCAACCCACTCCAGTATACTTGCCATTTCCACCTACCCCTCTGCCATAGTGCTGACCCTCATTTATGTATGCATTAGAAAAGAATTTACCTCTCTATTAACTTAAGTTGGAGAAGGAAATGGCAACCCACTCCAGTACTCTTGACTGGAAAATCCCATGGATGGAGAAGCGTGGTGGGCTACAGTCCATAGGGTCGCAAAGAGTCAGACATGACTGAGCAACTTCACTTGTCACTTGTCATTAACTTAAGTAACATAGCTATCATTTGACATGTTTACCTTTTATTTTTTGAAGAGAATACAGGTAAGTTCCACTCTCTTGCTGCTGCTGCTGCTAAGTCGCTTCAGTCGTGTCCGACTCTAGGCAACCCCATAGACGGCAATCCACCAGGCTCCCCCATCCCTGGGATTCTCCAGGCAAGAACACTGGAGTGGGTTGCCATTTCCTTCTCCAATGCATGAAAGTGAAAAATGAAAGTCAAGTCGCTCAATCGTGTCTGACTCTTAGCGACCCCATGGACTGCAGCCTACCAGGCTCCTCCGTCTATGGGATTTTCCAGGTAAGAGTACTGGAGTGGGGTGCCATTGCCTTCTCCGTCCACTCTCTTAGACAGCATCAATTATACAACACAATTTTATCAGTTATAGTCATCATGCTATACATTGGATCCTCACACCTTATAATTTTCATATGTTAAAATGTATAACCTTTTACAAACCTCTCCCTATTTTCCCCACCCTCCAGGCCTTGGCAATCACTTTCCTATCTGTTTCTGAGTATCACATTTTTTTTTAGATTCCTTACAATTGAGATCATACAGTATATTTCTCTAACTTATTTCACTTAGCATAAGGCCCTCCATGCTGCCACAAATGGAAGAATTTGTTTCTGTTTGTAATGGTTAAATAAAATTCACATGTATTGTTTTAATCTCTTCACCTGTTGACAGATACTTAGACTGTTCCTATAATAGGTTGTTTCTAGGCTACTATGAATATTGCAACAATGAACACAGGAGTACAGATTTCCTTTGAGTCATTATTTCATTTCCTTTGAATACATATTCAGAAGTGAATATATATCCAGAAGTGGGAATTAATGGCCACATAACAGTTCTTTTTTAAATTTCATGAGAAACTTCCAGAAGGTATTCCAAGGTAGTTGCACCAATATACATTCCTACTAATAATCCAGTAAGACCTCCATTTTCTACACATCCTCAACAACACTTATTTCTTACTTTTTGGTAAAAGCCATTTAAACAGCAATGAGGTGATATTTGTTGTACTTTTGATTTGCACTTCCCTGATAATGATGTTGAGCATCTTGTCATATACTTCTTGAGCATTCTGTATGTCTTATTGGGGGGAAAATTGTCTATTCTATAAAAAATAGCATGCATTTTGTATACTGTATTTAAATATATAAAACTCAGTTACTTATCCATACACCAACAACAAATTATAGAAATAGAAATAATCCCATTTACAATTGCATCACAAAAATAAAATACTTAGAAATAAGTTTAAGCAAAGTGTTGAAATATCTAAGTATGAAAACATTCAAGACACTCATGAAAGAAATTTTTAAAAGACACAAAAGGAAACATATTTTATATTTACTGACTGGAAGAATTAATATTGTTAATACATCCATACTACCCAAAGCTATCTTACATATTCACTGCAGTCTCTTTCAAAATTCCAAGGTGTTTTTCACAAAACAGAAAAAAAAAATTCTACAACTTGTATAAAACTGTTGTTTTGTTCAGTTGACAAGTCATGTCCAACACTTTGTGATCCCATGACTGCAGCACTCCAGCCTTCCCTGTCCCTTACAATCTCCTAGAATTTGCCCAAGTTCATGCCCATTGAATTGGTGATGCCATCCAACCATCTCATCCTCTGTCACCCTCTTTTTCTTCTGCCTTCAATCTTTCCAAGCATCAGGGTCTTTTCCAGTGAGTCAGCTATTCACATTAGGTGCCCAAAGTATTGGAGATTCAGCTTTAGCATCAGTCCTTCTGAAGAGTATATGGGGTTGATTTCTTTTAAGGTTGACTGGTTCGATCTCCTTGGTGCCCAGGGACTCTCAAGAGTCTTCTACAGCACCACAGTTCAAAATATCAGTTCTTCAGCACTCTGCCTTCTTTATTGTCTGTCCAGCTCATACATGTGTACATGACTACAGGAAAGAGCATAGCCTTGACTATACAGAACTCTGTCAGCAAATTGATGTTTTTGCTTTTAACACACTGTCTAGGTTTGTCACAGCTTTCTGCGAAGAAGCAATCGCCTTCTAATTTCATGGCTGCAGTCACCATCCACAGTGATTTTAGAGCCCAAGAAGAGGAAACCTGTCACTGCTTCCACCTTTTCCCCTTCTATTTGCATGTAAGTGATGGGACCAGATGCCATGATCTTAGCTTTTTTGATATTGAGTTTTAAGCCAGCTTTTTCACTCTCCTCTTTCACCCTCATCAAAAGGCTCTTTAGTTCCTCTTTGCTTTCTGCCATTAGAGTAGTATCATTCACATAGCTGAGGTTGTTGATATTTCTCCCAGCAATCTTGATTTCCGCTTTTAGGATTCATCCAGTCCAGCATTTCGCATGACATGCTCTGCATATAAGTTAAATCAGCAGGGTGACAATATTCAGCCTTGACAGACTCCTTCACCAATTTTGAACCAGTTTATTGTTCCTTGTCTGCTTCTAACTGTTGTTCTTTGAACTGTGTACAGGTTTCTTAGAAGATAGGTAAGGTTGGTCTGGTGTGCCCATCTCCTTAAGAATTTTCCACTTTGTTGTGATCCACACAGTTTGGTGAGATCAATGAAGCAGATGTTTTTCTGGAATTCCCTTGCTTTCTCTATGTTCCAGCAAGTGTTGGCAATTTGATCTTTAGTTCCTCTGCCTTTTCTAAACCTAGCTTGAACATCTGGAAGTTCTGGGTTCACATAATGCTGAAGCCTAGCCTGAAGGATTTTGATCATAACCTTACTAGCATGGGAGATGAGTTCAACTGTTCAGTGGCTTAAACATTCTTTAGTACTGCTCTTCTTGGGAATTGGGAGAAGGTTTGACCTCTTCCTGTCCTCTGGCCACTGCTGGCTTTTCCAAATTTTCTGACACATTGAATGGAGCACTTTAAATGCATCATCTTTTAGGATTTTAAATAGCTCTGCTGGAATTCCATCACCTCCACTAGCTTTCTTGGCAGCAGGGCTTCCTAAGGCCCACTTGACTTCACATTCTAGAATGTCTGGCTCTGAGTGAGAAACTACACCATTGTGATTATCTGGGTCATTAAGATATTTTTTTATATGGTTCTTCTGTGTACTTTTTCCATCTCTTCTTGGTCTATTCTGCTTTATTAAATCACAAAATACCAAAGAGTCAAAGTGATCTTGAGAAAGAAGAATAAAGTTCAAGACTAGGGTTGCTGATTTCAAATTGTATTAGAAAGCTATAGTATTCAAAACAGAATGATTTGCTTCTGGCACGAAAGCAGACACATAGATCAACAGAGCAGAATAGAGAAGCAAGAAAGAAAGGCACACCCATATATTGTCAGTTAGCTTATGAAAAGGGAGCCAAGACGATCCAGTGGAGAAAGGACAAGCTTGTCAAAAATGGCCCTGGGGAAACTGGAGAGTCCTATGAAAAAATGGAACTGTGCCCCTGTCTTTTACCATACACAAAAATCAGCTAAAAGTGGATTAAAAGTTGAACATAAGACTTTAAGCAATTAAACTCCCAGGAGAAAACATCAAGGTAATCTTCCTTGACATCAGTCTTTGCAATGAGTTTTTGCAAAGGCAACAGCTGCAAAAACAAACAAGTGGGACCACATCAAACTCAAAACAAAGGAACATCAACAAAATCAAATGGCAACCTATGGATTGAGAGAAAATATTTCCAAATCACATATCTGATAAGAGCTTAACATTTAAAAATACAAGATACTCATACAACTCAAGGGCAAAAAAACAGAAATAATCCAAATTTTTAATGGAGTATAAGAAAAGTAAGAGTTTCGATAAATCTGAAGATTAGACTGTAGATGAAAGACACAGCGAGGTTCTCCTTCCAGAACAACAGCCTGTGCCTTCCTGGCATTACTTTCTTCATCTCCACGACAATTACAGTTCACAGTTTACATTCTTCAATTCATAGCAATCACCACTCAGTGAGCTATGATATGTGCTAAGAATAGTCCCACTTGGGAAAAACTAATATTTTCATACTTACTATTTAGGCATATAAAAAGGAAGGTAATTTTCAGAGTTTACCACTTCATTATTTTCTATATTTCATTTCAAAATTGAGCCATCTAGTAAAGAAAAATGAGTTAAGAGACCTCAATAATATACACATAGAAAATCATTTTTAAATGGGAGCTTTAATGGATTATAATTTGGAGGTAGTTTATTATTACTATTGTAACTGTATTCTTTTTGATTCTCTGCTGCATCAGGTTAGTAATTTATTACAAATATTAATACCAACATAAGGACAAATACTACTAAAGTTATTGTGAATAGAGAAAGACATAGCTTATATTAGGCAAGAAATCAAAGTATGGGAAGTCAGCAATGGTATTAAAATAAAGGGCAGTATTGCCTTGAGACAAAGTAAGGTTCTCAAAGTTTCTTGAAACACCAAGAACAAGTCAGATGTGAGGAATTAGCTTAATTTGTATACCAGAAACTCTACCTGAAGAAATTTATGTTCATAAAAACATTATGATGCTAAAAAACAAAATTTGGCCAGAGAATAGGGTAGGGGCGAGTATATAGACATTCAAAATTCTCCATTGCTTAGTGCATCAGGCACTCAAGGACCACCCTCACTGAAGTCTTTATTGCTCAACCTGCAGGTACCAGCCTGGAGAAAGAGATAGCTCTACTCCACAGGCGGTAGATCCCTACTTTTATGGCCTCCTGGCTTTCCTTAAGAAGCATCCCATGCAGCAGATTTCCTCCATCCCATCAGGCTGACTCCCCACGGTCAACAGGAGTCCTCTCCCTGGGATCATTCCTCAATCCCCATGGCTCCAGCTCCCAGCTTCCATGGACACCAGTGGACTTACAACCCTGTCTGAGGTATGAAAGGCTGCAGCATGGCTTGTCTATGTGGTTCTCACTCTGTTCAGACTGTCACAGATTAGTGAGTTCACTCCCCAACCGTTTCAAATGCCTCCCCTATCCCAGTGGACGGCCATGGAGGCGGGGATCTCTCCCCTACGCTTCAGCTCCCTCACCCCCAGGTGCAGGCTGGTCCCACTTGCTCTCCTCCTTTCCCCTTCCTCCTTGTCCCTTCTTTCCTTTGTCCTACTGAGTTCTGTATGGACCCGGATATTCCTGGTCTTCTGTGAGAACTGCTGCGTCTTTAGACGTTCTTGATGCATCCGTGGAGAGAGGTGTATCCAACTTCCACCTACCTCTCCGTCATCTTGTCCACCCCCATTTGTGCATGTATTAGAAACGAGTTTCCCTATTAAGTAACACTGCCATCACCACACATGTTTAACTTTTGCTTTTTGAGAACACAAGTTCCTCTCTCTTTAGTTCAGTGCAGTCGCTCAGTCATGTCCAGCTCTTTGTGACCCCATGGACTGCAGCACGCCAGGCTTCCCTGTCCGTCACTGATTCCTAGAGCTTACTCAAACTCATGTCCATCAAGTCCAGTGATGCCATTCGACGATGTCCACTCTCTTAGACAATTTCAAATATACAACACAATCTTATTAGTAACAGTAACCATGCTATACATTAGATCCTCGGTTCAGTTGCTCAGTCATGTCCAACTCTTCGTGACCCCGTGGACTGCAGCAAGACAGGCTTCCTGTCCATCACCAACTCCCAAAGCTTGCTCAAACTCATGATTAGATCATGAGGCTCAAACACTAGATCCTCAGAGCTTACTAATTTTTATACATGAAAATGTGTAACCTCTAAAAATCTCTCCTTATTTCCCCCACTCTCCAGGCTCTGGCAATCATTTTTCTGCTCTGAGTTCCTTTTTTTTTTCTTGAGATTCCTTATAATTGAGATCATATGGTATTTGTCTTTCTCTGACTTAGTTCACTTAGCATAAAGCCCTCCAGTTTCATCCATGTTGCCACAAATGGAAGGATTTCTTTCTTTTTCTGATGGCTAAATAATATTTACCTATATATGTCACATGGAGAAGGCAATGGCACCCCACTCCAGTACTCTTGCCTGGAAAATCCCATGGACGGAGGAGCCTGGTAGGCTGCAGCCCATGGGGTCGCTGAGGGTCAGACACGACTGAGCAACTTCACTTTCACTTTTCACTTTCATGCATTAAAGGAGGAAATGGCAACCCACTCCAGTGTTCTTGCCCGGAGAATCCCAGGGATGGGGGAGCCTGGTGGGCTGCTGTCTATGGGGTCGCACAGAGTCAGACATGACTGAAATGACTTAGCAGCATATATGTCAGATCACATTGTTTTAATCCATTCACCTGTTGAAAGATACTCAGGTTGTGCCTACACCAAGGCTACTGTGAATAACGCTGCAATGAACATGGGAATACAGATCTCTCTTTGAGACAATGATTTCATTTCCTTTGACTATATATCCAGAAGTGGGATAATGGATCACATAACAGTTCTCTTTCAAATTTCTTGAGGAACCTCCACAGTACTTTTCCATGGGAGTTGCACCAATATGCATCCCTACCAACAGTGTATAAGCACTTCTTTTTCTCCACATCCTCAAGAACATCTGTCATTTCATACATTTTTAGTACTAGCCATTCAAACACATATGAGTTGATATCTCTTCTGCTTTTGTTCTGCATTTCCTTGATTATTAGTGATGCTGAGCATCTTGTCATATACCTCTTGATCATCTATATGTCTTATTAGTAGACAAATTTCTATACTTTAAAGATGTAGCATACATTTTGTTTACTATATTCCAATATATGAAACTCAGTTGCCTACCTATATATCAACAATGAACTATCAGAAAATGGAATAAAGAGAACAATCCCATTTACTATTACTATCAAAAAAAGATAAAACACTTAGAAATAAACTTCAGCAACGTGCTGAAAGATTTATACAAAACCTTTAAGACATTGATAAGAGAAATTTTTTAAAAGATAAATATATGTAAAGTTAGGTTGTCTATTCAATGTGTTTGTTGTTTCTTGAAGTAGGATTTGTATTGCTATACTTTGCTGACTAAGGTCCGTCTAGTCAAGGCTATGGTTTTTCCAGTGGTCATGTATGGATGTGAGACTTGGACTATGAAGAAGGCTGAGCACCGAAGAACTGATGCTTTTGAACTGTGGTGTTGGAGAAGACTCTTGAGACTCCCTTGGACTGCAAGGAGATCCAACCAGTCCATTCTGAAGGAGATCAGCCCTGGGATTTCTTTGGAAGGAATGATGTTAAAGCTGAAACTCCAGTACTTTGGCCACCTCATGCAAAGAGCTAACTCATTGGAAAAGACCCTGATGCTGGGAGGGATTGGGGGCAGGAGGAGAAGGGGACGACAGAGGATGAGATGGCTGGATGGCATCACGGACTCGATGGACGTGAGTTTGAGTGAACTCCAGGAGATGGTAATGGACAGGGAGGCCTGGTGTGCTGCGATTCATGGGGTCACAAAGAGTCAGACACGACTGAGCGACTGAACTGAACTGAACTGAAACTTCCCTCTTAGAACTGTTTTTGTTGCATCCTATAGGTTTAGATCATGTTTACATTGTTGTTTCTAGGAATTTTTTTATTTCCCTTACTTCTTCAGTAACCTGTTCATTATTTAGAAATGTGTTGTTTAATCTCCATGTGTTTGTGTACTTTAAAGTTTTTTTTTTCTGTAATTGATATCTAGTCTCACAGTGTTGTGGTCAGAGAAAATGCTTGATATAATGACAATTTTCTTAAATTTACTGAGGTTTGATTTGTGACCCAAGATGAGGAAAGCATTCCATGTGCACTTAAGAAGAAAGTGTATTCTTCTGCATTTGGATGGAATGTGCTGAAGATATCAATTAGGTCCATTTGGTCTAATATTTCCCTTTAGGCTTATGTTTCCTTATTAATTTTCTGTTTTATTGATCTGTCCATTGGTATAGGTATGGTGTTAACTTGTCGTACTATTATTGTGTTACTGTCAATTTCCTCTTTTATGTCAGTTAGTGTTTACCTTATGTATTGAGGTGTTCATGTTGGGTACGTAAATATTTACAATTGCTATGTCTTCTTCTTGGACTGATCCCTTGATCATTTGGTAGTTTCCTTCTTTATCTCTTATAATAGTTTTGATTTCAAGGTCTATTTTTTCTGATGTAAGAATTGCCAATCCAACTTTCTTTTGATTTCCTTTTGCATGGAATATCTTTTTCCATCCTCTCACTTTCAGTCTGTATGTGTCTGTAGGACTGAAGTGGGTCTCTTGTAGACAGCATATCTATGGGTCTCGTCTTTGTATCCATTCAGCCAGTCTGTGTCTTTGGTAAAAATGGAATATAATAGCAAGTAAAACAACTGATAAAGGATTGCTTTCCAAAATATACAAGTAGTTCATACAACTCAATCATCAAAAGCAAAGGCAAGAGCTGCAAAAATAAACTAGTGGGACCACATCAAACTCAAAACCTTCTACATAGTAAAAGAAGCCATCAATAAAATGAAATGGCAACTATGGAATGAAAAAAATATTTGCAAATCACATATTTTGCCGGGGTCCAGCCCCAGTGGATCCAGGGAATTCGAAGCAGGGATGGAATCAGTGAGGGAAAACTTTTTTATTTAGAAATATAAAGAGAGATTAGGGAAGCATAGTGTAGTAGGAAAATTAGTGGAGAAAAGATGCTGAATAACTTGGTTTACGTGGAATACCAATAAAGTTCCAAGACAAGGAACTTGCACCATCTATGTAGGCCACCGGCGCCCGCTTGAATAGTGGAGGGTGCCCCGCCATGGGCTCCCTCTCACCTGGGTCTTAGAAGCCAGGGCAAATAAGTAGACTCGGTGAGCCTCCACACTCCAGATGGGAATTCAGCCAGAAAAGGGAGAAAAGAATGACATGGGGGAGCCAAGCATCAGTGCCAGACCCACAACTTTATTTTCAAAAGCAGCTTATATACCCCAAGTTGAACATAAAGAAATAATGGAATATGCAGAGTTATGCAGGGGCAGCCGTCCTGACCCTTATGGAGACCAGACTTTCTTTTTGCATACCTTCCCATATACAAAAGGTCTCAGGTGGTTTACATTATCTTCTGGCCAGGGGGCTTGTTAACATTTTTATGGCTCTTTTCCTAGATAAATGTCTATCAACCAGAAAACTCATTTTCCCCTGAAGTGTTTTTTCTTTAATCTGCATCACCCTCAAAGTACTAAATAAAGCTACATTCCTGTAGAACAAAGGTGCAGTGGGTTATAACAAAGAAAGATCTAATGTTGCTAATGCCAGAGCTACTACCTGTTTTTTCTATATACCAACTATATCTACAAATAAAAGATATGAAAACTTGGCAGCAAGTATTGGCTCAACAAATGAAACCCTTAATCAGTCCTATTCTAATGATTTTGATTCCTCAGAAGCCCCTACATTCCTAGGATGTTTTAAGCTTCCTGTGCCTCTCACAGTGGGGAGGCCGCAAACAATCACATTTGCAGCTGTAAGAGTCTGGCAGGCAGGCTAGAAAGCCATCAGAGGGGTTTTTGGATTGAAACACTTATTATGCCCAGGAGACTTATTATCTAAAAGCTCTAAATTAACTTTTTCCAGAAAAAGGTTGTGGGGGGACAGCCCCCTGTTAATGTCAGAAGAGTAAGTGGAAAGCATAACACAGTAAAGCAGGCAGACTCTGGTTTTGGGGCAGATGCACAAGCAGACCCAGCAAGGCTCCTTTATAGCCCAACTCACCTTTGCCTGTGGGTCCCTTAACCTCATGACCTTTGCCATGGGCAGGACTCCTCGTGCTGGCTCCCGGTAATATTTGGTAAGGGCTTCATATCCATATACATATAAGAGACTCATGCAACTCAGTAGGAATAAAAAAGTAAATAACCCAAATTATTAAATGAGCAAAGGAAGAGTAAGTATTTTGAAAAATCTGAAGATTAGACTGCAGATGACAGATACTGTAAGATTTTCCTTCCAGAACAAATGCCTGTGTCTTCCTGGCATTGCTTTCTTTATTTCCAATCACCTGTTTGGTGATTGCAGTTCACAGTATACATCCTTCACTCAATAACAATCACCCTACACTGAGCTATCTGTGCTAAGAATAGCCCTACTAACTATAAAAAACTAAGAATTACATACTTAATTTTGAGGAATCTAAAATACAAGGTGATTTTCAGAATTTTCCACTTCACTGTTTTCTACATTCTATGTCAAAATTGAAATATCTAGTAAGGAAAAATGAGTTAGGGGACCTCAACAACACATGGATAGAAATTCATTTAAAACTGGGAGCATTACTGGATTATAATTCAGGGGAATGTATTATTACTAATAGTACTGTAATTTTATTCCCTTTAATTCTCTGCTATACTAGGTTGATATTTATTTAAAATATTAATACCAACATAGAGACACACAGTACTCAAGTAACAGTAGATTGAGAAAGACAAAGCTTATGAGGCAGGAACTGAAATTACAGAAAGTTAGCAATGGTATCAAAACCAGGGGCAGTACTGCCTAGAAAGAAAGCAGAGTTCTCTAATTTTTGAGACAACACAAACAAGCCAGATGTGAGCCAACCAGCTTAAGCTGTATACCAGAAACCTCACCAGAAGGAAAATGAAGTTCATAAAAATACGACAATGCTAAAAGCCAAAATACAGGCAGTAGAATAGGGTAGTGTATATGTAGATACTGAAAATCACGAACAGAGGTAGACATGGAAGGAAATACAGTAATGAGCAAAGAATAATAGAGTTTTGCCAAGAAAATGCACTGGTCATAGCAAACCCTCTTCCAACAACACAAGAGAAGACTCTACACATGGACATCACCAGATGGTCAACACCAAAATCAGACTGATTATATTCTTTGCAGCCAAAGATGGAGAAGCTCTATACAGTCAACAAAAACAAGACCAGGAGCTGACTGTGGCTCAGATCATGAGCTCCTTATTACCAAATTCAGACTCAAATTGAAGAAAGTAGGGAAAACTGCTAGACCATTCAGGTATGACCTCAATCAAATCCCTTATGATTATACAGTGGAAGTAAGAAATAGATTTAAGGGCCTAGATCTGAGAGATAGAGTGCCTGATGAACTATGGAATAAGGTTCGTGACATTGTACAGGAGACAGGGATCAAGACTGTCCCCATGGAAAAGAAATGCAAAAAAGCAAAATGGCTGTCTTGAAAGGACTTACAAATAGCTGGGAAAAGAAGAGAGGTGAAAAGCAAAGGAGAAAAGGAAAGATATAAGCATCTGAATGCAGAGTTCCAGAGAATAGCAAGAAGAGATAAGAAAGCCTTCCTCAGTGATCAATGCAAAGAAATAGAGGAAAAGAACAGAATGGGAAAGACTAGAGATCTCTTCAAGAAAATTAGAGATACCAAGGGAACATTTCATGCAAAGATGGGCTCGATAAAGGACAGAAATGGTTTGGACCTAACAGACACAGAAGATATTAAGAAGAGGTGGCAAGAATACACAGAAGAACTGTACAAAAAAGATCTTCACGACCCAAATAATCATGATGATGTGATCACTAATCTAGAGCCAGACATCCTGGAATGTGAAGTCAAGTGGGCCTTAGAAAGCATCACTACGAACAAAGCTAGTAGAGGTGATGGAATTCCAGTTGAGCTGTTTCAAATCCTGAAAGATGATGCTGTGATAGTGGTGCACTCAATATGCCAGCAAGTTTGGAAAACTCAGCAGTGGCCACAGGACTGGAAAAGGTCAGTTTTCATTCCAATTCCAAAGAAAGGCAATGCCAAAGAATGCTCAAACTACCACACAATTGTACTCATGTCACATGCTAGTGAAGTAATGCTCAAAATTCTCCAAGCCAGGCTTCAGCAATATGTGAACCGTGAACTTCCTGATGTTCAAGCTGGTTTTAGAAAAGGCAGAGGAATCAGAAATCAAATTGCCATCACCCGCTGGATCATGGAAAAAGCAAGAGAGTTCCAGAAAAACATCTATTTCTGCTTCACTGACTATGCCAATGCCTTTGACTGTGTGGATCACAATAAACTGTGGAAAATTCTTCAACAGATGGGAATACCAGACCACATGACCTGCCTCTTGAGAAATCTGTATGCAGGTCAGGAAGCAACAGTCAGAGCTGGACATGGAACCACAGACTGGTTCCAAATAGGAAAAGGAGTACGTCAAGGCTGTATATTGTCACCCTGCTTATTTAACTTATATGCAGAGTACATCATGAGAAACACTGGACTGGAAGAAACACAAGCTGGAATCAAGATTGCCAGGAGAAATATCAATCACCTCAGATATGCAGATGACACCACCCTTATGGCAGAAAGTGAAGAGGAACTAAAAAGCCTCTCAATGAAAGTGAAAGAGGAGAGTGAAAAAGTTGGCTTAAAGCTCAACACTCAGAAAATGAAGATCATGGCATCTGGTCCCATCACTTCATGGGAAATAGATGGTGAAACACTGGAAACAGTGTCAGACTTTATTTTGGGGGGCTCCAAAATCACTGCAGATGGTGACTGCAGCCATGAAATTAAAAGACAATTACTCCTTGGAAGAAAAGTTATGACCAACCTAGATAGTATATTCAAAAGCAGAGATGTTACTTTGCAGACTAAGGTCCATCTAGTCAAGGCTATGGTTTTTCCTGTGGTCATGTATGGATGTGAGAGTTGGACTGTGAAGAAGGCAGAACACCGAAGAATTGATGCTTTTGAACTGTGGTGTTGGAGAAGACTCTTGCGAGTCCCTTGGACTGCAAGGAGATCCAACCAGTCCATTCTGAAGGAGATCAGCCCTGGGATTTCTTTGGAAGGAATGATGCTAAAGCTGAAACTCCAGTACTTTGGCCACCTCATGTGAAGACTTGACTCATTGGAAAAGACTCTGATGCTGGGAGGGATTGGGGACAGGAGGAGAGGGGACGACCGAGGATGAGATAGCTAGATGGCATCACTGACTCGATGGATGTGAGGCTAAAGGAACTCCGGGAGTTGGTGATGGACAGGGAGGCCTGGCATACTGCGATTCAAGGGGTTGCAAAGAGTCAGACACGACTGAGCGACTGAACTGAACTGAATGAGCATCAGAAAAATCAAAGCACAAAAGGGTCTAAAAAATAAATCGTAAAGGGACTTCGTCATCTGATCAAAAGAATAAGAGAATCAAATTAGAAAACCAAAATATAAAGACTTGTGCACGTGATAGAACCAGAGAATGCTCAGCAGAGAAAATTTTGGCCTTAGTGGACCAGCAAACAAAAGCCTCCAGCATCAAGAACAAAAACCCTGGGCAGGACTCACAACTGTGCGCTTCTGGGAACAGCCTCAGTTTCAAAGTTTGGGCACTACACCACCTAAAAGCGAACACAGACAAGGATTATAGCTTGCTATGACACTGAATCAAGACCACAGTATTTGTTAGTTTATTTTTCTCAATAAATTATAAAGTTAATGAATCACTAATCAATGATAATTGACACCATCATTTTCTAGTCAGATTCTCTTTAGTCATATGTTGGATATCTGAACCTGTTATATGATCCTCAATAACATTTTTAATAATTAAATTTATTGATGTTTAATTGAAGGGGACTTGCTTTACAATACTGCACTGCTTTCAGTCAAATATCAACATGAATCAGCCATAGGTATACCTATGTCCCCTGCTCTTAAACCTCCTTCCCACCTTCCTTCCAATCCCACCCCTTGAAGCTGTTACAGAAATATATGGAAGGCTTCACAAATTTGTGTGTCATCCTTGGGCAGGGGCCATGCTAACCTTCTCTGTGTTATTGCAATTTTTTAATATATGTGCTACCAAAGTAAACACAGAAATAACATTTCAATAGAAAAAAAATCATATAGTTAGTCATTTACCAGTAAATAATATATTACATTAGGAATTAGGGTATTCTGCTATATTTACTGCCTCTTATAAAATCTAATTTTGATAAGGTCCAAAGTTAAAGTTCCATGTCAGAATTAAGAATATATTTAGGCATAATACATGTATGCACAGAAATATATGCACACAAATATGTCTATGTTATACAAGCTATTACTGTCTTTATCTGTCACAATAAGCTATTTAGTTGATGAGACAGATAGTCCCAAATTTCTCCAACTTATATGTCTTCTTTTTGAGAAACACTTCTTTTATTTTCATCATCTAATTTTCTTTTTTTTTTACTTATTTATTATTTTACTTTACAATACTGTATTGGTTTTGTCATACATTGACATGAATCTGCCACAGGTGTACATGAGTTCCCAAACCTGAACCGCCCCCTGCTCCCCATATCATCTCTCTGGGTCATGCCAGTGCACCAGCCCCAAGCATCCTGTATCCTGTATCAAACCTAGATTGGCGATACGTTTCTTACATGATAGTATACAGGTTTCAATGCCATTCTCCCAAATCATCCCACCCTCTCCCTCTCCCACAGAAGTCTGTTCCAAAAGTCTGTTCTGTACATCTGTGTCTCTTTTGCTGTCTCACATACAGGGTCATCATTACCATCTTTCTAAATTCTATATATATGTGTCAGTATACTGTATTGGTATTTTTCTTTCTGGCTTACTTCACTCTGTGTAATTGGCTCCAGTTTCATCCACCTCATTAGAACGGATTCAAATGTATTCTTTTTAATGACTGAATAATACTCCATTGTGTGTATGTACCACAGCTTTCTTATCCATTCGTCTGCTGATGGACATCTAGGTTGCTTCCATGTCCTGGCTATTATAAACAGTGCTGCGATGAACATTGGGGTACATGTGTCTCTTTCAATTCTGGTTTCCTCAGTGTGTATGCCCAGCAGTGGGATTGCTGGGTCATAAGGCAGTTCAATTTCCAGTTTTTTAAGGAATTGCCACACTGTTCTCCATAGTGGCTGTACTAGTTTGCATTCCCACCAACAGTGTAAGAGGGTTCCCTTTTCTCCACACCCTCTCCAGCATTTATTGCTTGTAGACTTTTGGATGGCAGCCATTCTGACTGGTGTGAAATGGTACCTCATTGTGGTCTTGATTTGCATTTCTCTGATAATGAGTCATCACCTAATTTTAAATAACCATTTTATTCTTAGATACCATGCCCCTCTGAAATAAGAGCAGAGGAAATCTAGTAAATGCTGATATCTTATCCTTAATTAAATTACCACTCTTCTAATAAATTGGGAAAAGAATCATATTCAGATCTCATTCAGGAGGGTAAACTCTCTATTTTATCAAACTAAATTCTTGCTTACTTCATTCTTAAATTCTGCTTCCTTACAAAGGATGGACAGGAAACATAATATTAAAATCATGCTTGCAAGAGTCTGTGATTTTATGCTTCTGTTGGCCATAGGTAGGGCCAGGAATAATTTCTGAAATATTACAATACATCACGGAAGCACGAAGGTCTAGTTCTACTGTCAAAGGGGAGATGCTTGGAGACGGTTCAAAAACTAAGCCCCATGGGTTGTCAGGATGTACTCCCGACCAGACAGATAAATTTTGTGTAAAAAAAGTCAAAGTCAGGAAAGGGCAGGCCTTGTTTGTAGAGCCAATGACATTGTCTTGGTTGCTGACCAGGTAATATTCTTATATTACCATCTGGAGTTTTATTTGCTACTTTCTCAAAGAAACAAACTTAACGAGAAGATTAAAGATGCATAAAAGTAGAAGAGCTGTCAAGGTGCCTAGAAGAAAGGCTAGCCAGGAGAACCAGGCCCCCACACTGATAACTGTCAGAGACTGTAACAGTGAGTGTTTTATAGACAGAGCAGAACAAGTGGATAAAACCAAGTTCTAGGGTCACTTTGTTTTGCAGTGAAAGACAAAATATTTTTCTCTTTAAGCAGAGTCATCACAGCTCCTGCTGTGGTCCCAGTTACACACATGCAAACCGAGAGCCACAGGCATGTGTGATGTGACATCAGGACGTGAACAGATGACTGTACTGGTACCCAGTCACCTGCATCTGCTAATAATGGAGCCTGGGGAAAATCACTTGCCTTCTCTAAGTCATTGCATATTAATATAATTTGATGATCATAGTGAAGATTAAGGCTATCTCATAGGGTTACTGTGAAACACAAATTTTAAAATGTTTTAAAGCTTTTGGGAAAGTATCAAAGACATGCATGGGGTTACTAAGGTGAGTGAGCAGATCCAAGGTACAGTATCCTTTTTCTCTTAGTATTCTCTTTGTACTCAATAGTAGTGATCAGTCAGTTGTATGTTTACTCTTACCCCAGCGTGATGGTAAACCACACAGATTAACTGTACTTTTCTTGTCATTTCAGTGTCTAAAATGCAAGCATTAGTCTACAGTGAAAAAATTACAAACTCCTAGAGGGCCTTGCTGCTGAGAGTCTGCAGAGTCCCAACATTAAATGGTCTTAAAAGAATGGCCTAAACACTCTGGCTCAGAATTAAGTTCCAAATGTTTGCAGAGCACAGAAGCACTTCTGGGAGCAATACAAAAATGCAGGTAGTAACCTACTTCTCCAACTATCTATCTGTGCAAATATCATCATCCATCTAAATTTACACAGAAGGCGCTGCTTCCTCACCACCCGAGCTACTACAGCACAAATTTCTGCTCAGAGCAACAGGGAAACAGAAAGCTTCCCTCCACAGGATGGATTTGATAACCGCAAGTGACTAGATAATCTCAGAATGGCTCATGTTTTTATTTAAGCAGGGTCCCGCCTGCTCCTGCTGCTGGTCATGTCAAATCTCCTCTTGTGACAAGGCAAATTCTGCACATTCCTCTGCCCTCATGGTGATGACCTCTGCTTGAACTCCCTTAAAGACCTGTGTACCTGTGCCACCAACCTGTCCCATGACATCTATAACCTCTCCTCGAAAATGTTCAATGAGTTTGCAAGTACTGTGGTGGTGGTGGTTTAGTTGCTAAGTTGTGTCTGACTTTTGTGACCCCATGGACTGTAGCCTGCCAGACTCCCAGAAGGAAGCTTCGCGTAAGTGACTGAATTATACTGTCCTTTAAACAAGAAGGCTGCATCAGCCAAACTTCAAATAACATACTCTCTAGGTCAAAGAAGCCATCAGCTCATAAGATGTGGAAATTGAAGAAAGGATCAGTTTTGAGAAATCTCTAAGATTCCTAAGAAGTGCAATAACTTTTTCTATTTCCTTTCATTCATTTTCTTTTTTTAATTTCCAAAATAAATGATTTTGTATTCGTCAGCTAGGGATGCCATAAAAGAATACAATAGACTCAGTGGAATAAACAACAGAAATTAAGATTTGCAGGGAACAGTTTAGAGCTACAATAGAAGTGGGGGTTACAACTGTAAACAATTATTCTCTTCCTGATGATGGTATTGGAAAGTTATATGTTAATTCTTTTAGGTCAATCAAGGAGCACACAGTAGAGCAGACAACTAATTAAAAAAAAAAGGCGCTAAAGGTTTCTATTAAATTCATGTAGTTCTTTTTCAGTTCAGTTCAGTCACACAGTCATGTCTGACTCTTCGTGACCCCATGAACTGCAGCACCCCAGGCCTCCCTGTCCATCACCAACTCCCGGAGTTTAGTAAAACTCATATCCATTGAGTTGGTGATGCCATCCAACCATCTCATCCTCTGTCATTCCCTTCTCCTCCTGCCCTCAATCTTTCCCAGCATCAGGGTCTTTTCAAATGAGTCAGCTCTTCACATTAGGTGGCCAAAGTATTGGAGTTTCAGCTTCAACATCAGTCCTTCCAATGAACACCCAGGACTGATCTCCTTTAGGATGGACTGGTTGGATCTCCTTGCAGTCCAAGGGACTCTCAAGAGTCTTCTCCAATACCACAGTTCAAAAGCATCAATTCTTTGGCACTCAGCTTTCCTTATACTCAAACTCTCACATCCATACATGACCACTGGAAAAACCATAGCCTTGACTAGACGGACCTTTACTGGTAAAGTAATGTCTCTGCTTTTTAATATGCTGTCTAGGTTGGTCATAACTTTCCTACCAAGGAGTAAGCGTCTTTTAATTTCATGGCTGCTTTACTCACTAGTTTTTGTTTCATCCTCCATTTTTTACTGTCCATGTTTTTTCCAACTCTTCCAAGTAATCTTTTTAAATGTTCATAACTTCCGCTAAAGATTAGTTTTTCTCTATCAATGTGTTAGCTAGATTTTTCTACTCTTATTCTCAGTCGATGCTTAGTGTTTCCTACAACTTTATGCCATCTTTTTCTGATGTACCATTTTGTCATGATAAACAACATTGTATTCTGCACGTCGGATGAACACTAAGCTTTTTGTTGTGTGGATGCAGAGATAAGTCAGAGTTATAATTGTATAACTCCTTATAAGGGAATATATTGGCTTCAACCCACAGTAAACAAGAGATTAAGTGGTTAAATATAAGTGCGTGCATGTGTTCTAAGTCACTTCAGTTGTGTCCGACTCTTTGCAACCCTACTGACTATAGCCCAACAGGTTACTCTGTCCATAGACAGGCAAGAATCCTGGAGTATGCTGCTATACCGTCTTGCAGGGAATTCTCATCACCTAGGGATCAAACCTGAGTCTTCTATCTCTTGCGTTGGCAGGAATGTTCTTTACCACTACCATCACCTGAGAAGCACCAAATATTGGTGCATATGTACTATGAACTGAAGTCGCTCAGTTGTGTCCGACTCTTTGTGACTCCATGGACTGTAGCCTACCAGGCTACATTCATGGGATTTTACAGGCAAGAATACTGGAATGGGTTGCCATTTCCTTCTCCAGAGGATCTTCCCAACCCAGGGATTGAACCCGGGTCTGCCGCATTGCAGGCAGACGCTTTACCGTCTGAGCTACCAGGGAAGCCCTACATATGTACTATAATTGGGTCAAATACTAAATTTTAAAAAAAAGATAATAAAACAGAGGCTGAACTTAGAAAAGTTAGATGTAAAATCATTTTTTATAGAGACAATGTAGAGAAAAAGTAGGAAAAGAATGACTTTCAAATTTTGTGACCCCACCCATTAAAAAAAATTACACATCTATCAAACATGTTGATGTCTGGTAATGGGTTCATCTAGTGAATGCCCAACAACCCTAACTAATTACCTGATCACTTTCAGGATGAACAGTATGCCCAGGGCAGATAGTACTATATCAATACCCAACAGCTGCCACACCACTTCCCTCCATGCTCCTGAAGAAAAAGAACAAGTCCAACACATGCATGTGAGTCTTTTACCCCTGGGTTTTTCACCAGATCAAATGAGACACTATACTGATGTTACTAAGAATCAGATTATTAGAGGCAATGGTAACTGTACATGCAGAGAAAGGTGGAAGAACCACCAGCAATTGAAGAGAAATTATATTATGCAGTTGATGAAGCATGAGTGAAATCAAGAGATGACTAAAGATCTGTAGTAGCAAAATAAATAACAGATCTATAAATTGTCCATGCAGACAACTTTAGTTCAACCAATGCATTAGACACAAGATTGCAGCTATTATACTGTATCAAAACATAAAATGAATGAACTTCCATGGGTAAAATATAAGATTGCAAAATTCATGAATATGTAAGAAAACACACCCTAGTTTTGGGTACTCCCTGTTACTAGTGAATTCTATGTGGGAGTCCTATACTGCACCACCAGAGCCCCCGCATCTGCCTTTCAAGGCTCTCCTGATTCTGCTTCTACTTCTCTGACACCTTCATTTGTCATTCTCAAAGACTCCTCTGTCACCTTTTATTCTTAATTTGTAAGTCTCCCCACAATGGCCTAATAAAACATTGTTTTGCTTCTCGTGTCCGCAACGATTGCCTCTGTTCTGAGGACAACACAGTTTACATATCAAGCCTCAATCATTTATGGCAGCTCCAAACTTTCACAGTTATAATCTCCCCTTTCTGATTTCCTGCATTATCCTTCCTCCTAACATTATTTAAAATATTTTCACATGCATCTCCCCCTTAAAATACTATCTTCTCTCTCTACAACTTTCTTAACGATACCAGCATTCTTTTCCTCTGTTAACCTCATTAATAATGAGGATGATCAAGTAAAGGAAAAAGGTCAAAGACGAAGAGGAGGAGGGATTTGTCAATAAGCTTAAATTTAAAGTTTATTGAGAGTTACTACATGGTCTCACATTTTACTAAGCACTTTATGTGCATTACTATATTTAATCCTATTCAGTTTTCTGTTCTTCATCAGTAAAACAGTTCACGGCTGTAAAGAAATCGAGCATATTAACTAGAGATCTTCAGCCCTCAGGATCTTCATGCTCAATTCTGCTAGTGGTAGTGAACTAGGGGAAAAACCCTCCATTGTGAATCCCACTGATGCTGTTACTAAAGACAATGCTGTGCCATTTTCTGCCCGGACACATGTCAACAAAACAGACTGTTCTGATGTCAGCAGGGGGCCGGTGTTGGGATCAGCTGAGGAGAGAAGCCTATTTAGGAATGTCATGTCTTCTTCCTTGTCTCTTTGTTGTAACATCATAAAATAAATTACCAATCAAAAATCAATACGAAGGACTCACCTGATTCATTAATACGAATGAATCACTGGGTGACAATGATGTGGGCACAAGTGGAATCCCTCTTTCCTGGGTCAGGCACTGCAGGCACATACTGACTTGCCGTAAATACTTAGATTCTCTCACACAAATATACAAACACAAAAGAACTCAGTGAGTGGTGGTAGAATTTCAGAGGAAAAAGGAAAATTCTTCATGTTATAAATTAGAACGCATCAGAAGAGTCAGTTCCTAAAATAACCTAGATTTTTAATAATTCACCAAAGTGTTAACTAATAGCTTACATTTTCTACTTCTGCAACTTTTACTACCTTCAAAAATCTCTGCATACACATAGGAATAACCAAGAGTTCTTTAGGTCAACTGCTCTGAGCAAAGATCACATGTTACCAAAACCACTGAATTATGATTATTTTAATGAGACTGTTTCTTATGGTTGCTTAGAATGAAATTCTTAGTAAGTGGATACTCATGTTACTGTACTCCTGGAATGAACCTCTGTACCATCTAGTCATGAACCTGCGGAGTATGAAAGAAGTTTCAGATGCTATCCTATCAAGCCCCAGAGAGAATGTGAAAAAAGTAAAAGAACTTCAAGCACTCATAGAGAGGGTGTTCAGCCAGGTGAGCATGCTGTAGAGGGCTTTCTTGCTTTGCTCATGAATGAAAGAGGTGACCTCTGTAATGCGGAAGGAGTTTGGAAATATCTCATTTTGTAAGAAAAAGATTCATGACTTCTATGTGCTAGACTGCTACTACATAAAGCAGGAGCCTAGTCATTCATAGTGATAGACTCTACTGTAAAGGAATCCGAATTTCACTGCAGTTTTTGACATGGGCAGCCTTCCCTGCATTGCACACAATTTCGTCAAAAGCTTGCCTCTTCCTGGGCACCGGTGGTTGAAATGTTTTCAAGAGTAAGAGAACTAGAGAACAGAATTTCCAAGATCAGCATTTTCTTCAAAGTATCCCAGGACATCTGCTATTGAAGTTCCACTTGTCTTCTTTCTCTCTTCTCCTCAGATCAAAGGATGAGAGTGGGAAGGAAGAAAAGAGAAAGTTAAAACTAAACTTGAGTTATGTTTCTACATTTTAGATTCCTAATAGGCTTCTTATAGGCTGGCTCCAAAATCCACATCTAGAGAGTTTTATATTCGTGTGTCTTCCCCAAATCTTAATTTGATAATTAGAAGGAACAAAGATAAGCAAATACTAATAAAACACATAAAAAGTCATTATCTTTTGGGTATTCAGGTTATTCTTACAGTCAAGGGGAAGATGGCCTAAGCTAACACTGTCTGGTGAGGACTCTCATCCCTGCTGTCAAGCAATGAAGATAGGCGTCATTCTGCATTTTTTCAACCTGTTCCACTGCCTGCGCAGGGATTCAGGAAAAATTGACATTTACACCAAACTCCTGGCATGCCGACTCCTCCATGACAAGTGCTAAATCCACATCCATCCCATCCAGCTCTGAGATGGTTGTAATGATCTATACCATAGCAAGTTTCTTTGAGCTTTACAGCTTTTTAATGCATGCTCTGTGAAATGAGAGTATCCTCTTAAAAAAATAAACACAGACTCTCTAGAGATGTCAAAATCTAAGAAGGCAATTTGTCAACATTTCTTATCTTCATTTAATAAAAAATCAAAAGAAAATCCACTCCTACAATTGAAAGAATGAAGCTCCTATTAAAATTAGTCACAAATGGCAGAAGCTGGCATTAGAAAGAAGACCATTAAGAGATTACTTAAGAATCACAGCCAGTTATTCTGGTCAAGTTATTAGAATCAAAGAATTAGACAACTGTTCGTCATTCTGGTCATGCCACCAAGAAGACGGAATTCTCAAGATTCTTTATGAAAGCCAGCCACTAACTGTCAGCCAACTATCACAGTGTTACACCAGAAAATATAAGTTCTTCGCACCTTTGTATAAAGCATGAGGTTTACTGAACTGTCTAAAGATTGTTAGGCTGCTGTCTTGGTCCTTCTGGGTTGCTATAACAAAACATCACAGACTGAAAAACAATGGAAATGTATTTCCACAGCGTGGTCATGCAGGGCCCTTTCTGGTCACACACTACTTACTGTATCCTCACACGAAGGGAGGGCTCGGGAGCTCTGTGTGTCTCTCATATATAAAAGCACTCATCTCATTGAAGAGGCTCCATCCTTATAACTCCATCACCTCACAAAGGCCCCACCTAGGGTTACCATAACCATGGGAATCAGGGTTTCATCATATGAAACTTCTGGGGGACACAAAGGCTGAGACCATAGCAGATACAAACGTGAACTGGCTCATCCTCCTCCAGGGGCTGTTGTCACCCACACTCCACTGCACCCTCATTTCCTGCATCACCTTGCAGCCATTCCACACATTCCATCACTCTGGGTTTCCCATGTCCAGGTCAGTCAAGTGTCAGCTCCATCTCATATTCAGCCTATTCAATGTTTCTCTCTCCCCTGCTGAGGCCCAGGGGACCTACCAGGAAGTGCAGATGTGTCCATTTCTGCAAGGTTCCTTCTCTCTCCCTCTCTGGATTGTCGTTCCTGGGGCCATGTTAGAACAGGGCAGATGGTAATGAGATGGGAAAGTTCTGACATCACTGACTTACATGGTGCTGTAGTAGTCCTTTGGTGGTCAAGAGGGACTGACCTGGGATTCCCCCTCACTGACAAATGTCCCTCTTATGGGGCACCCTTGTGATTTTCCCGGACATTCACAGGTTGGAGACATCGGACTTCATATGTTCTTTTTTAATCAGGGGAAATGTTCTGGTACCCACAGCTCCTCACCTGCAGTCGTCACCACAGCCTCTCTGTTTCCCCTGCTCTCTGAGAACCTGCTGGAGAAAATTAATTAGCCTGAAGTCAGCTACCCACTAGCTGACCCGCAGGAAACCTATGTATCATAAACACTCCAAACAATTGAATGGTAGAAATACTAGTGTGCATCTGACCCCCTTCCTGAGGTCTCTGGACAATTCTCTGTCTGGTCACATAGACATAGAGTAGATCAGAAAGTTGGATCCATAAAGATACATTTATCTGAGGAGTGAGATACCATTCTTTCCTCCTTTTATAGTAACTATCTTTGTAAATAATTATTTGGCTTTACAAACATCCCCTATAGGTCCCTGAATTACGAAACCCTCCAAACATACTAAGTCTCTATAGAGACTACAAAGACATGACTAAATCAGGGTTGCTCACCTTATTCAACTGCCTCCAGACAAACTGTGATGAGGGCCCATCTCTTGGCTAGCTCTCCTGAGAAGTCTGTAGTGTTGCTGGGCTGGTTTTGCAGTATCTTTATGGCTTTAGCAGGAATTTCTAGTAAACAAGACAATGGGAAATAAAAAGGTAGAAGAGAAAGGGGAATGAAGAGGAAGGAAAGAGAAAGGACGGAAAAGCAGAAGAGGGAAAATGAATAAAAGATTTGGGTTTTGAAGAGTTAAATGCTATTAATACTAGAATACTGTATTTGGTAAACACCCATACATATATATATTGGAGAAGGAAATGGCAACCCACTCCAGTACTCTTGCCTGGAGAATCCTAGGGACAGAGGAGCCTGGTTGGCTGCCATCTATGGGGTCACACAGAGTCGGACATGACTGAAGTGACTTAGCAGCAGCAGCACCATCATATATATATATATATATATATATGATTTAAGTTTTATACCCCAAGAGTAAATATCATCTCAAATTCTCCTTTCACCTCCACTTTCTCTTTTCTCCTCTTTTTCTGAAACTTTTCTTTGTATTAGGAGTATTCTTTTGTTGCTACTAATTGAGTTGACATAGTTCTAGGGATGAACAAAATCTGTTACCTCTTCAGCACAGAATCTAGGGAAATTTCCTACCATCATAAATACACACGCTTCACACATATACAGGAACACTGTCCAGCAAAACCAATCTCTTCCCTCAAAGCCAGGGTTATCTTTGCCTGAGTCCTGCTCCTGCCACTAGCTGTGAGGACCCAAACCTTTCAGAACATGAGAGAATACTCTGCCTCAAAAAAAAATCTATTAATCTCTCCTTTTGCTCCTGCATGCATGCAAAATGCCATCTTCTTGCAGAAGATCATGGGAAAGACCTGTATGCACTTTCCAAATCATTTATTGCTGAAAATATCTAATTTCACTGTGTGACCCTCTTAAGTTTCTTTCCTTCAATGTCTAGGTATTTCTAGCAAAGAAGATGGTATTTATTAGAGGAGAAATTTGGCAATAAAGGGGAGCAAAGGAAATGGCAATCCACTCCAGTACTATTGCCTGGGAAATCCTATGGAGAGAGGAGCCTGGTAGACAGTCCATGGGGTCACAAAGAGTCGGACACGACTGAGTGACTTCACTCACTCACTCACTCAAGCAATTGTAGGAGACATACACTCACCAATAGCCCACACATCTTCATGTATTCATCTCTTATAAAGCTTATTCCAAGTATAAATTTAAGACTCTGGATCAACAACACAGGTGGTGATATTGAAAGGTGTCTCCCAGCTTGACCATGACATATAAACAGAATACTAGAGATTTCAGACCATACTGAGCAGAGTCATAGGTGTTCTGTAGAGACACCAAGGAGTAGCTGAAAAGAGGATATTGGGGGTGTATCTAATAATCATTCCCCTGCTATACAGAGTGCATTGATTTTTCTCTCTTTTACAGATTTAAAGTAAGATTGCACTTGAAGAAACGGTCCTGCTATAGCAAGAAGAGTAGCAGTGGTTATTGAACGGAAAGAAAAAATGAAAAACCCTAAAGTTCAGTGACCAATTAGATTAGTAAATCACGTGTCATAGAGACAACAAGGACTTAACTGAGCTTTTAAAAAATCTCTATTTTCCAGAAGATGGCTCTCAAGTTGTGCAGAAAGAAAGAATAACATAAACACAAAAATTACTATATTATATGGCAGACCACAGGACTGGAAAAGGTCAGTTTTCATTCCAATCCCAAAGAAAGGCGGTGCCAAAGAATGCTTAAACTACCACAAAATTGCACTCATCTCACACGCTAGCAAAGTAATGCTCAAAATTCTCCACACCAGGCTTCAACAGTACGTGAAGCAAGAACTTCCAGATGCTCAAACTGGATTTAGAAAGGGCAGAGAAACCCAGAGATCAAATTGCCAACATCCACTGGATCATGGAAAAAGCAAGAAAATTCCAGAAAAACATCAATTCTGCTTCACTGACTCTGCTAAAGCCTTTGATTGTGTGGACAACAACAAACTGTGGGAAATTCTTAAAGAGATGGGAATACCAGACCATCTTATCTGCCTCCAGAGAAATCTTATACAGGTCAAGAAGCAACAGTTAGAACCAAACAAAGGACTGTTTCCAAATTGGGAAAGGAGTATGTCAAGGTTTTGTACTGTCACCTTACTTATTTAACTTATATGCAGAGTACATCATACTAAATGCTGGACTGGATGAAGTACAAGCTGGAATCAAGATTGTCAGGAGAAATATCAATAACTTCAGATATGCAGATGACACCACTCTTATGGCAGAAAGTGAAGAGGAACTAAAAAGCCTCTTGATGAAAGTGAAAGAAGACAGTGAAAAAGCTAACTTAATACTCAACATTCAAAAAACGAAGACCATGACATCTGTTCCCGTCACTTCATGGCAAATACATGGAAACAGTGGCAGACTTTATTTGGGAGGGGGGGCTCCAAAAACACTGCAGGTGGTGACTGTAGCCATGAAATTAAAAGACACTTGCTCCTTGGAAGAAAAAGTATGACCAACCTAGACAGCATATTAAAAAGCAGAGACATTACTTTGCCAGCAAAGTTCTGTCTAATCAAAGCTATGGTTTTTCTAGTAGTCATGTATGGATGTGAGAGTTGGACCATAAAGAAAGCTGAGTACTGAAGAACTGATGCTTTTGAACTGTGGTGTTGGAGGAGACTCTTGAGAGTCCCTTGGACAGCAAGGAAATCAAACCAGTCAATCCTAAAGGAAATCAGTCCTGAATATTCATTGGAAGGACTGATGTTGAAGCTGAAACTCCAATACTTTGGCCACCTGATGTGAAGAACCGACTCACTGGAAAAGACCCTGATTCTGGGAAAGATTGAAGACAGGAGGAGAAGGGGATGACAGAAGATGGGATGGCTGGATGGCATCACCAACTTGATGGATATGAGTTTGAGCAAGCTCCAGGAGTTAGTGATAGACAGAGAAGCCTGGCATGCTGCAGTCCATGGAGTCACAAACAGTCAGACACGACTGAACGACTGAACTGAACTGATGGCAGAGCAAAGTAAGGATAAGAAGTGATGTCAAACAAGGTGCTCCAATGGATTGAAGCATAGCTAGGAGCCATTTTGATGTGAGAACAAGGAGTTTTTGGAGTAACACCACTGTAATAGCTGTATGATGGAGTTTTGAGAGACTGATGGGATATTAATATGCAAAAATAGGAAGAGTACCTGTCAATTCATTTAGGATCATCTTATGATGTACATATCTACCACATCAGGGAGCAAAGGAGCTGAGATATTAATATATATAGCACATGCAAAGAGTTGACTCATTGGAGAGGACTCTGATGCTAGGAGGGATTGGGGGCAGGAGGAGAGGGGGACGACCGAGGATGAGATGGTTGGATGGCATCACTGACTAGATGGACGCAACTCTGAGTGAACTCCGGGAGTTGGTGATGGACAGGGAGCCCTGGCGTGCTGCGATTCATGGGGTCGCAAAGAGTCGGACACGACTGAGCGACTGAACTGAACTGAACTGATAAGGTATCAGTGATAATCAAGTCTGACAAAAACACAAGAAACATTCATTTTTTTAACACACATACATCTCTCATGATTATGCTGCCATGATGTGCTACATACATTATTGTAGGGTTACACTGGAGAAAATCCCATAAGGATTGTTTATGCATTAGGGAGGATCATTTATGCCAAATTGGAGAGTTTGTGATTATTTTGCAAGGCAACAGGAAATCAGGACATTTTAGTGCAAGAGAGCAGTATGTCCAGAATTGACAAAAAGAAACATTAACCGGTACTGACAGGTTGTGGGTGTTGAGACTCAGAGAGAAAAAGCAGCAGCCCAGAAACAGCTGGGAATATTATGACACTAAAGGAAAATCAAAGAGGGCTCTGCCAAGCTGAAAGAAGCAAAGGATAGGAAAGACACAGGAAAAGAAATAGGCCTTAACCACACAGACAGAATGAGGCAGACATTAAGAGTCAAAAGGCATCCAAGAACATGGGACTAGATGAGGAAATAAATGGCTGGAAAGTCAGAGACAAGGGAGGAGATAAACTAAGGCTTTGTCCAAAAGCATCTGAACTTTATTTTCCTGTATTTCATTCACTTTGTACCAGAAATCATCAAAAAATGTTAAGTCACTGCAGCAAATCACAGAAATAAGTACACTCAAGTCTCTGCTGCTGCTGCTGCTGCTGCTGCTAAGTCACTTCAGTCGTGTCTGACTCTGTGCGACCCCGTAGACGGCAGTCCACCAGGCTCCCCTGTCCCTGGGGTTCTCCAGGCAAGAACACTGGAATGGGTTGCCATTTCCTTCTCCAATGCATGAAAGTGAAAAGTGAAAGTGAAATCTCTCAGTCGTGTCCAACCCTCAGCAACCCCATGGACTGCAGCCTACCAGGCTCCTCCGTCCATGGGATTTTCCAGGCAAGAGTACTGGAGTGGGGTGCCATTGCCTTCTCCACAAGTCTCTGCTAGACTCTGTCAAATACAAGAACCAAAGCACGACTACCCAGTGATAACAAGCAGTAAGTCACTGGACCCTTTCAACGCTTAAATAAGACATACACTGTAAAGCATACAGGATGAATGGAAATAAAATGAAAACAACCCATTCCTTTACGGAGCCAGCCTGACCCAAAACCTAAACAAAACGTAAGTAATGCCCTCCTTAAACATGTGTCTACTTCCTCCAGGAGTTTCTCGTTCCTTCCACCTGAATCCCCCTTGTTTACTATCCCTTCATTGTCTTACTTTCAGCAGCAGGTCAGCTAATCACTAATCAAATAATTAAAAGTGTTCAGTCCTCAGATAATATTCATATTGACGGACTCTTGAAAGAGAAAATCTTTCTAATCTCCTGAAAGTAAAACTCTAATATTGGAAGAACTCCCTCTGAGCCTCTTTCCAAAATGACCAGTAGGCAGCAGATGAAACTCTAGCTACTTAGACGTCTTCTGCCATAATTATAACCTATTTTGATAATAAACACAAGGAAGACAGATGAGGCAATGAAAGATGTTGAGGCAGAAATGCATGGACAAGTGGAAAAGAAACATATGCTTTAAAGACAGATCTCTGCCTACACACCATACCAAGTGTGATGGGAGCCAGGTGGGCCTAATCAGGGGTGGATTTTTCAAGAAAGCTCTATATGAATTAGAACTGAGAAATTTTATTCAGTTCGACTATTCAAACATGATTCTTTGATGCTAATACTCGGAATGACTGTCCCACTTAACTGCACTAAATTGAAAAATGAATATACTTATTGCATTTTTGAATGTTGCTAAGAGATCTTAAAATTCTTATCACAAGAAAAAATCTTTTTACACTATTGTGACAGATGTTAACCTGACTTACTGTGGTGATCATTCTGCGATATATACACATATCAAATAATTACACTGTACACCTGAAACTAATATAACTTTATATATGTTATAGATGTATGATGATCATACAATCACTATGTTTTATATCTAAAACATATATTGGTTTATATACATATATGTATAAACAAATGTACACACACCTATATACGAAAACTTTTCTTAAAGGAATATACTTATTTTTCGATAAAGAAAGCAACTCTACTAATATTGTTTGGTTTTTTTTCAAAGGTACATTCTAGCTAGCATATTGTTTCTAAAACCTTATCTCCAAATGTACTTTATGTTTCTGCTGATAAAGAAAACAGAAAAGTGCCTTAACCTGGCATCATTAACTGCAGAACAGTTTCTTTACAATAGCTAATAAAAACCACTAAATTCTGAAACTATAATTGTTATTCAGTCACTAAAGTACTCTGCTGTGCTACGTTGTACTTAGTCGCTCAGTCATGTCTAACTCTTTGCAGCCCCATGGACTGTAGCTCTCCAGGTTCCTCTGTTCCTGGGGATTCTCCAGGCAAGAACACTGGAGTAGTTGCCATGCCCTCCTCCAGGGGAACTTCCCAACCCAAGGATCAAACCCAGGTCTTCCGCATTGCAGGTGGATTCTTTACCATCTGAGTCACCAGGGAAGCCCAAAGTACTCAGCCATTGCTTATGTAACAAATATTTTCTTAATTCCCACTTGACTCAAGCACGCTTATAGGTGCTTGGTTTACATCAGTAAACAAGGCAGGCAGACATTGGTCCTCATGGAACTTATATTCTAGCTGGGGAAGACAGATAACCCACAAAAAACATGGATCCAGTGCACTGTCTAGTATGTTAACAGGCGATATGTATCTGTACTATGGAAAAAGAAATAGTAAAGCAGAGGAAGTGATTTAGGGAGTAAAGGTAAGAAAAGGAGGTGATTTAAAAAAACAAGGAGGAACCCACTAAGGGCAGCAAACTTGCTCTCCTACATTCCAGATTCAAGGTTTACCCTGTACAATCCAATCTCTTGCTCTTCTGCCCAACTGCAAAAATATTTCCATCTCTGAGGCTATGCAAACTCATGCAAACATGATTAATTTGAACATTTTCCCTCTCTTCAGTTTAAGTGGTTTCATAAATAATTTGGGGGTAAATTGGGCTTTACCGGTGGCTCACATGATACAGAGTCTGCCTGCAATGCAAGAGACCCAGGTTTGATCCCTGGGTTGGGAAGATCCCCTGGAGAAGGGCATGGCTACCCACTCCAGTATTTTTGCCTGAAGAATTCCATGGACAGAGGAGCCTGGCGGGCGACAGTCCATGAGATATCAAAGAGTCAGACATGACTGAGCAACTAACAAACTACTTTCTAAACTACACTACTCCCAAATTAAGTAACATTTTATGCAGCAAATTTTGATGATTTTCTGTTTCCAAAAGAATTTCCAAATTATTTTCATTTTCAACACATTGTCAGTGACTCAAATTGTATAATGCAAAAATATTACATATGCATTGCTATTCTAATATATTGTGATATTTTAAAAATATGTACAAAGTATAAATTAAATGAGTGAGATAAAGAGTCATAGAAATGCTATTATTCTCTTCTCAAAGGGAAGAGGACATGCAATTTTACGGCCCCTGGACTAATGGATTCAGTATGCCCACACATAATTATAACAACCACAGTTGTTTAACTGTCATAATAAAATAATTTCTTTTACATATAATTTAAACCAAAGCTCTCAGAATACCACAAGGGGCTGAGAATAAAATTATATGTGAATATCTCTCTTCATATGCATATATAAAATTTTGTAAGTTCAAATAAGTAATCATCATTAGTCATTTTATTATTCCATCAATTCAGATACTGCAATATAATTCAAACTCTCCAATAGATTTGTTTTTTTCAAGGGTTTAAATCTCAGGTCCTAACAAAAGCAGAGCAATGGCCTATAAGAATAAGTAAAATATAGTATAGGTATCATTATATACATCTATTTGTAAGGAGAAATAATGAAGAGATACAAGACTTACAGTTTGTTGAAACAGAAAGCATACTCATTCAGAACGGAATGTGCATATAACCTGAACTAAATCCAACAATATATAAAAATACATTGTGATACGTTTCTAGTCTCTTCCTTCCTAAGTCTGGTCACATACCTATCTCTTCAAAGGGTGTAAGTAAATCAGCGATACAGTCAGTTGGGGTCCCAGTAATATATTATCACAACACCAATATAGTGACAAATACCCAAGTCAAAGCCAAAGAAATTGACCTTTCCCATTAAAGCTAATCATGACAAGGGTCATTCTAAAGGCCTATCAAAATCAAGTATAACTACATTTACAGGATAAAGAAAACATTTCTATCATGTAGAAATGATGAGTTATCTAATATTCTTTTTTTATGCCTCTAGAACCACTCTTGAGCATTTTCTTTCATGTTATGAACCTTTGGAGATTGACCAGACCAGACTGCATCCCTCTGACTCCCCGGCCTCTGACTTCTCCTGGAGTTTGGCCAGTGGGAGACACTAGCAAGAGACTGGCGGAGAAGGTGATGTCAGCCCACTGCAGTACTCTCGCCTGGAAAATCCCATGGGCGGAGGAGCCTGGGGGCCTGCAGTCCATGGGGTCACTAAGAGTCGGACACGACTGACCGACTTCACTTTCACTTTTCACTTTCATGCATTGGAGAAGGAAATGGCAACGCATTCCAGTGTTCTTGCCTGGAGAATCCCAGGGACGCAGGAGCCTGATGGGCTGCCGTCTACGGGGTCGCACAGAGTCGGACACAACTGAAGTGACTTAGCAGCAGCAGCAGCAGCAAGAGACTGGAGTCAGTGGAGAAAGAGATTAGTGGATTTGATTCTTTCCTGATTCCTCTTCTGCTGAGACGTGGCCAAGTTTCTTCACTGAAGACCAAAGCCCTGGTCAGAGGCCCCAACCTTCAGCTGCAGCTATATACAAGTCTCTCTAGAGACTGTAATGTCCACTCTCTCCCTTTGTCCTGTGGACCTAAATGTGCTCATCACTCCCTGTTCTTGCCTGTCTCCAACAGGTTTTGCTATTCCTTTTCAGTTATCCTTTACTCTAGTACAACTTCCAATAACTGCTTAAGTTTATTAAGCTCTCTCTTTATTTTCCTTACCTGTGTAAATCATCTTGTTTTCGGACAATGATACAGGTGGTTATGGAGCTGCTAGATAAAGATGGTTCCTCAAGGACCTATCACTAAAGTGTTTACAACAGGAGGGGGACATCTTTTTCCAGAATTCAAAACCATAAATATAAGAATATGTCTCAGATCGCATAAAAATAAATGCTAAAAAAATCAATGACAAAAGGAAGAATTTAGTAAAAGAGTACAAACTTTAACCTCTAAGATGAATAAGGTCTGAGGATCTAATGTATAACATAGTGATGATGGTTTGTAATGTATTATTGACATTTGTCAAAAGAGTGTAAAACAAATGTTCTCACCAAGAAAGATTTTTAAGGAGTAAATAGGTGAGGTGATAAATATGTTAACTAACTTGATAGGAAGAATCCTTTCATAATGTATAGCTATTTAAATCATCATGTACATTTTAAATATCTTGCAATTTTATTTTCTAATTATATTTCCATAACACTAAAAAAAGAAACAGATCATTGATTTAGATACTTTTTATATAATTTCATAGATTTTTCAGCCATTACTCTTGGCATGGAAAATGGGTTTTTTTATTCCAGGTTTTTTGATCCCAGTGGGAATCATTTGATAGTCAGAAAAGGGAGAAACCTTGGACATCAACTAGACTCTCCTCCCATTTTCAGTTCAGTTCAGTTGTTCAGTCATATCTGACTTTTTGCGACCCCATGGACTGCAGCACACCAGGCATCCCTGTCCATCACCAACTCCCAGAGCTTACTCAAATTCATGTCCATTGAGTCAGTGATGCCATCCAACCATCTCATCCTCTGTCATTCCCTTCTCCTCCCACCTTCAGTCTTTCCCAGCATCAGGGTCTTTTCAAATGAGTCAGTTCTTCACATCAGGTGGCCAAAGTATTGGACTTTCAGCTTTAGTATCAGTCCTTCCAATGAATATCCAGGACTGATTTCCTTTGGGATGGACTGGTTGTATCTCCTTGCAGTCCAAGGGACTCTCAAGAGTCTTCTCCAACACCACAGTTCAAAAGCATCAATTCTTCAGCACTCAGCTTTCTTTATAGTTCAACTCTGACATCCATACATGACTACTGGATAAACCAAAGCTTTGAGTAGACAGACCTTTGTTGGCATAGGAATGTCTCTGCTTTTTAATATTTTAGATATATATATATCTTTCTATTTTAGATATATATATATATATGTAGTATTTTAGAGATATATAAATAAATCCAAGAATGGTTATGTCACTTATCTAAACTCATAAAACTCCATGGCAAAAGTAGAAACCAAGTTTCCTAAGTTTAACTAAATGTACATTCCAATAAACTATACTATCTCTTTGACACTTTACTTTTCAAGTACATACAGGCTTGAGCATGAACTGTCGCAATCCTTCCTGTCTCTCATAAATCTATTGGTTGTATAACTTTAAATATGCTACAAGTATATATGACTTGTGCTTTAGAGGCAAAACTGCAATGGACAAATGCGTGCCATACCCTAAACAGTCTGAAAGGCAGAATTCAACAGTAGATATTGACAAAGGGCACATTTCTGCTGTGGTTTCTGAAGACCTAGCAAATACCATCTTTTGGAATTTGCAAAAACAGGAACTAAATAGTTCAGCTATTTCTAAAAAGTCTCATTAATTTTATTTCTCTTCTGTACAAGTTACACTCCTTCAATCACCAAACAAATTCTCCTACATGACCATTAAGTTTCCACAGATCCTTGAATGTCTGTGTTTCTGACAATCAGTCTCTTCCTAGGTTATACAATTACCAGCAAAGCTCCTTCAGGCAGGCCCATATATCATCCACGAACTCAGCCAAATATCCCATACCATATGTCAATATTTCTGCTTAGATGTCCTAAATGTATTTTCAAACAATTTTTATTTGGAAGCTAAAGTGACTCTCAGACAACATTTCAAAAATATCTCCTTTCCTCTGGGCTCTATGCCTGTGTTTATAGATTGTCCCTCCATAATTGAACATAGAGGGGAAAATGTACTTTTTATGGGGGTAATTTTTTTTCTTTCCTCCCAATTTATTCATCTGGGAAGAAGAAATGAAAAAATATGAGCCATGGAGTTGAACATACTATAAACTACATCTATTTTTGGCGGGCAACAGACCTATGCACTGTCCTTAGAGTCGAGCAGGAAACACTCACCACTTCCGTTTGGTTTCTGCTTCGGCAAGGATTCCATGTAGTCTATTTCTCTAAGTTGACAGCAAAGGGCACAAAGACAATATAGAAAACAAAGCAGATGCCAACAGCAGGGTGGACCCAAACTAATTGAATAATACTGCTATAATTTGTCAGCCTTTCCTTACAGGACTAAGTTTGCCTTCAGTGAACTCTCTTAAATTTTCAAATCCTATATACCATCTCATGGCTTCCCCGGTGGCTCAGCGGTAAAGAATCCACCTGCAATGTAGGAGATGCAAGTTCAATCCCCTGGGTCAGGAGGATCCCCAAGAAAATGGCAACTCACTCCAATATTCTTGCTGGGAAATTTCATGGACACAGGAGCCTGGCAGGCCACAGTCCATGGCATTACAAGTGCTAGTCGGACGCAACCTAGCGACTAAACAACAACAAACACACCATCTCAAAGCAAAAAACAAGGACATTCTGTGAACATCTGAGGATGTGTGAACTGCAGCTCTAACTGAATGGAGAGTGCTGTTAGGGACCAAAGGAGATAACATTGAGAATATAAGTTCTTAGCTCCTAAAAACAGGTATCTGAACAAACATTAAAAGAAATCATTTCAACAGTGTGAAATATATGCTTGGTATTTTGAAAATTAAATACTCATTTTGTGTACCCAACTATCAATTTTGTATGACTCCAAATGAAATGGAAAACAGAGTAAGGAACACGTATTCTTACTGGGAAAAAAATCCTTTTACTTTTATAAGAGCCTAAAGAGAAGGGTGCCATAGGAGGCAGGAGTGCAGAAAGGAAGTGAGTAAGGTGCAAAGGGGAGAGCTTCTCAGCTTTAAGGAATGGACTAGGTCCAAGGTCCGAGCTCAGGAAGGAGAAAAGTACGCCTCTTGCCTGTTTACTTCCAAACCAAACTGGGTCAGAACTCACGGAAGCATCATAACTACAGACACTCAGCTTCAAAAATGAGGAATAAATTTCTGTGACCTGGCATTTGAAACTAACCACCATGTTAACCCTGCTTCTATGACAAATGAGTTCAAAATGGTTTACAAATGAACTTTCAGAACAAAATCTTTCCCAAGTAATGGATCTCCTACAAAAAGGCAAGCAAAGGGGAAAAAAATGTCCCCAAAACTAATTTTCCTATGACTAGGAAAACTTATAAAGTTGTAAAAAGAGACAAGTTAAAATTTAAAATTATTCCAAGCCACCAAATCATACATTTTGGGTAAAATAAATGTAGTCCTATAAATTGATATTTAACAAAGACTATGCTACATATTAATTTAAATGCCACTGTTCAATAATACCATGTACATAACTATGTTTGAATTTACATAAACAATTCATCTGTTTACTGGTAAGAAGTGCTCAAAAAAAATTTTTTTTGAATGGGTTTAAAGTGTGATTAGGTTTTCCAACTTTAGTGACAAAATTCTTATCTATCATAATAACAAATCACTGACTACTTGATTTCCTCATTTTAAAGTATCTTGGGGACTTCTCTGAAATTGCCTTTTTAGTCATGTGTTAGTTTATTCATGTGTTTATTATTTGGTTCTTTAAGTACAGATTCCATGAGGGCAGGCACTTGGTATTGGGTATAGGCACAGAGGAGTTGCTGAGATGAATGAATGAAATGAAACTATTTTTCTAGATCCATCTTACTCAAACAAGTGTAAATGCTAAAGCTACAAATGGAATATTTAAATCTGCAGCTAATTTGTTAGAATCATTTGAAATTTGAATTATTTCCAAATATCTTTCAATTATCAGTAAGTCATTAACTTATAAATTCGGGGAACTATCTTGATCTCTATACAAAGAAAGTCAGGTTTAACTATACATTTCTAAATATAATCCTATAAGGCAAATACTAAGGAAAACAATTCTATGCCCATTAGTTTGATAACTAAAGGCCAACACAATCTAACAGAGAAAGCTCTTGGCTTGAGAGTCAAGAGACCAAGATTCTCGTCTAAACATTTACTCACTAGTTGTGGGAGTTTGCGTGGCCATTTGACCTCTTTGAGCTAAAGTATGATCTGTAAAACATCAAGACTAGATATGATTACTAAGTCCTATAATTGTTTTAAAAGTCTATCAGGACAATAAATTGTTAGCTAGAGGAAAACTGTACCATGCATATATGCATAAGGATAGTAGACAACACAGATAGTTCTTACCAAGTGCCAGGCATTCTCCTGAGCATTTACCAGAGATTAACACACAAAATCTTCACAAACAAGCCTACGAAGGAGCTTTAATCCTCCCCATTTGCTTCTGGAAACTAAGACAGGACAACTAGACATGAATAGTTAACAACCCCAAGTGACCCACTCCCTGCCTGCCCCTCATCCTCCTGGTCTACCACACTCAGCTCAAAGCACACTGGCCTTCTCCCTGGAGCCAGAGCATGCAACCCTTTTCTAATCTCAGATCCTTTGCACTAGCTGTTCTCTTTGCTTGGAGGATTCTTTCCCTGATCTTTGTGTGGCTGATTCCCTCTCAATGTTCGGGTCTCCTATCAAAGGTCATCGTCCTGTCCTGATTCCTCTAACTAAAGTCATCACCACACTTAGCCACTTCTTTTTCTTCATGGTATCCAAAACCATCCGAGATTATCTCATTTGTTGTTTATGAATTTATTAGTGTGTTTATCATCTGTCTCCCCTAGCTATTAACAGAGTATAAGTTCTACAAGGGCAGGGATTTTTAATTTTCTTCATGTATCTTCAATAGTGAGAATAGTGTAGGGTACAGAGTAGTTACTAATAACAGGAATAAGTGGACGAGTGAATGAATGATAACATAATCAAAATGATTTTCCTACATTCCTCTTAGTTATTCAAAAAATGTGAAGGTAAAGTGAATCACAGGATATACTGAATGTCTGCTGTGCCATTTAAGTATTTTCAGACAATGGAGGAATGAGTTTACTGACAATATTTACTAGCATTTCTCAGAATTTCTGCTTTACCGTCAACTCCTATCAAGATAATTATGTAAACATTTCTTTTTTTTAATTGAGCATGTTCATTTCAGAGAAGAGTTCAGATCTTTTATTAAATCGCCCAAGAAACTGAGTGACAATATGAGTCATCAAAAACATTGAGCTCACCAAATTCAATACTTCTAAGAAGCATTAAAATTTATATGAAATTTTATATGCTTAAAGAACATAGCACATGTAACATTCCACACCAACCATGTTTCATGTCTTCCATGGGGAAAGTGGTATAATATCATTTTATCGATAGGAAAAAACCCTATAGAGGGAACAGTGAGCAAATGTGGAGTGCAGTCTGACTACACAGAGAGTCAGCTTAAGGAACACAGGAATCGCTGGACTCAAAAGGACACAGAAGAATGAAAGGTTAAGGCCTTAACTGTTCTGCAAACTCTCACCCTCACTTCCATAAATTTAAGGTAGCTTTCAAAATCTATATATTAAGAAAAAATAAAATCTCAACTAAGAGGATAAAGAAATGAAACCAAGAGAAAACAATACTAGAAGAAATTAGTGGATACCAGGACTGAAACGAATACATAAGCTTCCTATGGATCTGGACCTTCGCTAGAAGAAGGCCATATGTTGACCCTAGCTTTTCTAGAATCCAGTGCCAGGGCAGGCCTTGGGGGACAGAGCCAGGAAGTTCAGGATTCAGAAGTGGCCCTGTCAAGTACCTTATTAACAACATGGATGAAGAGGGCACATGTGGCTGAGGGCAGGCATTCCTAGTTTTGAAATCCAAGAAACTCTTCTCCCATGGGTCCTCATAAAGATGGCACTGGGTGATGAAACAGACTCAACATTCTTATACTAGATATAGCATTAAGTTTCATAAGACTGTTTCCTTATAAAATTACTCACTGTAGGCTGGGGCATTGCACTAAAGAAGTAACTCAATAAAAGCAATTATATGAGGGGTCACAGCAATAAAGAAGTCAAGTAATGCAGTTCTCAGCTGGACCACATACTCTTACAGTGATGTGTGTGTGTTTACAAATATACTTCTGTTCAAGCAGTGTCCAGCTCTTTGCAACCCCATGGACTATAGCCTCCTAGGCCCCTCTGTCCATGGGATTACCCGGGCAAGAATGAAAGAGTAGATGGTTGCAAAAAGAGTTAGCCTGAAAATGAAGGTTGTTGTTGTTCAATTGCTAAGTTGTGTCTGACTCTTTGCAACCCCATGGACTGCAGCATGCCAGGTATCCCTGTCCCTCAATATCTCTCAGAGTTTGCCCAAGTTCATGTCCATTGAGTCAGTGATGCCATCCAACCATCTCATCCTCTGTCACCATCTTCTCCTTCTGCCTTCAATCTTTCCCAGTATCACACCTACTCCTTGGTCGTATTTATTTTTTTAAGTATCAGGAAAGTACCCTTAGAGTAGTTAATCTTGAATAGCAGGCTGTTCTGTAGAGCACTGTTTACAAAATACATGCCAGGAGAACTAAATGAGCTAACTTACCACATAAGATCATAAATTATAAGGCAGTTGCATGGATAGCTTGGGCTTCCCAGGTGGCTCAGCAGTAAATAATCCACCTGCCAATGCAGGAGCCACAAGAAATGTAGGTTCCATCCCTGGGCCACAAAGAGTCGCTGGAGGAGGAACTGGCAACCCATTCCAGTATTCTTGCCTGGAAAATTTCATGGACAGAGGAGCCTGGCGGGCGGCAGTCCATGGGGTCACAAAGCATCGGATACTACTGAATGACTGAGCACGTATGCATGCACATGGATAACTTGCCAAGTTATTGACTTTTGTTTTGGAGTGGTGCACCTAAACCTTCTGCCTAGCAACAAACTGCATGGCTAGGTGTCTACTATGGAAAAAGTAATGGCACCCCACTCCAGTACTCTTGCCTGGCAAATCCCATGGACGGAGGAGCCTGGTAGGCTGCAGTCCATGGGGTCGCTAGGAGTTGGACACGACTGAGCGACTTCACTTTCACTTTTCACTTTCATGCATTGGAGAAGGAAATGGCAACCCACTCCAGTGTTCTTGCCTGGAGAATCCCAGGGATGGGGGAACCTGGTGGGCTGCCGTCTCTAGGGTCGCACAGAGTCGCACATGACTGAAGCGACTTAGCAGCAGCAGCAGCAGGTGTCTACCAAGGCCACTGCTGGTTCATGGTACTTACACTATGCACTCTTATAGTAAATAAGGCTACCTCTCTGCTTTGTTATAATACTCCTAAGAGAATATTACATGTATTTAATATATTTACATGATTGATTATCACATTTATATATTCAGTTCAGTTCAGTCGCTCAGTCGTGCCCAACTCTTTGCGACCCCATGAATCGCAGCATGCCAGGCCTCCCTGCCCATCACCAACTCCCGGAGTTCACTCAGACTCACATCCACCGAGTAAGTGATGCCATCCAGCCATCTCATTCTCTGTCGTCCCCTTCTCCTCCTGCTCCCAATCCCTCCCAGCATCAGAGTCTTTTCCAATGAGTCAACTCTTCGCATGAGGTGGCCAGAGTACTGGAGTTTCAGCTTTAGCCTCATTCCTTCCAAAGAAATCCCAGGGCTGACCTCCTTCAGAATGGACAGGTTGGATCTCCTTGCAGTCCAAGGGAGTCTCAAGAGTCTTCTCCAACACCACAGTTCAAAAGCATCAATTCTTCAGTGCTCAGCCTTCTTCACAGTCCAACTCTCACATCCATACATGACTACTGGGAAAACCATAGCCTCGACTAGACGGACCTTAGTCGGCAAAGTAATGTCTCTGCTTTTGAATATACTATCTAGGTTGGTCATAACTTTTCTTCCAGGGAGTAAGTGTCTTTTAATTCCATGGCTGCAATCAAATCTGCAGTAATTTTGGAGCCCCCCAAAATAAAGTCTGACACTGTTTCCACTGTTTCCCCATCTATTTTCCATGAAGTGATAGGACCAGATGCCATGATCTTCGTTTCCTGAATGTTGAGCTTTAAGCCAACTTTTTCACTCTTCTCTTTCACTTTCATCAAGTGGCTTTTTAGTTCCTCTTCACTTTCTGCCATAAGGGTGGTGTCATCTGCATATCTGAGGTTCTTGATATTTCTCCCGGCAATCTTGATTCCAGCTTGTGTTTCTTCCAGTCCAGCGTTTCTCATGATGTACTCTGCATATAAGTTAAAAAAAAAAAATAGACCAATTGTTTAAGAGGTAGAATTATTTTGTATACTAATCCCAGAAAAAAATTTCTTGCAAGGTTTCTCATTAAAAGGATAATGTAAGCAATGTCCTACATGAGATTCCCAGAGAAGAGTTCAGAAGTTCTATTTTTTTAAGAATTATATGCTAAATATTGAATATTTATTATAATATATTTAATTAATCTAAGTTAATATATAAATATTAACTTTTGTTTTGGAGTGGCACACCTGAACCTTCTGCCTCGCAACAAAACAAAACAGCATGGCTAGGTGTCTACTATGGAGAAAGTAATGGCACCCCACTCCAGTACTCTTGCCTGGCAAATCCCATGGACGGAGGAGCCTGGTAGGCTGCAGTCCATGGGGTCGCTAGGAGTTGGACACGACTGAGCAACTTCACTTTCACTTTTCATTTTCATGCATTGGAGAAGGAAATGGCAACCCACTCCAGTGTTCTTGCCTGGAGAATTCCAGGGACGGGGGAGCCTGGTGATCAATCACTGCAGATGGTGATTGCAGCCATGAAATTAAAAGACGCTTACTCCTTGGAAGAAAAGTTATGGCCAACCTAGATAGCATATACAAAAGCAGAGACATTACTTTGCCGACTAAGGTCCGTCTAGTCAAGGCTATGGTTTTTCTTGTGGTCATGTATGGTTGTGAGAGTTGCACTGTGAAGCAGGCTGAGTGCTGAAGAATTGATGCTTTTGAACTGTGGTGTTGGAGAAGACTCTTGACAGTCCCTTGGACTACAAGGAGATCCAACCAATCCATTCTGAAGGAGATCAGCCCTGGGATTTCTTTGGAAGGAATGAGGCTAAAGCTGAAACTTGATATATAAGTTAAATTCAAACTTATATTTAACTTATATACCAAGTTAATATATAAATATTAGCTTAGATTAATTAAATATATTATAATAAATATTCAATATTTAGCATATAATTCTTAAAAAATAGAACTTCTGAACTCTTCTCTAGGAATCTCATGCAGGACGTTGCTTACATTATCCTCTTAATGAGAAACCTTGCAAGAAATTTCTTTCTGGAATTAGTATACAAAATAATTGTACCTCTTAAACAATTGGTCTGTTTTTAAAACACATGAACTCTGTGAACTATGGAATTTTTCAGGTTACAATTTTTCAGTCAATTGTTGAAAAGTTTAGTGCTGATTTTTGGTTGATTAATACTTAAGGCAGTGTAGAGATTTCTATAACACTCATTTAATAACCTTATCATTGTTTGTCTTTTTGTCTAAACTTTTAAAGTTTAAATTATTTTTAATTTATTCTGAGTGTTATGTTTTATTTTCTTGTTGTGTTTAAAGTCTCCTTTAAATCTACAGTAGTATAATGGACTTGTCAAAACCTGTTTTGTCTTCAGGAAAAATACGGGATTGAATACCTGTTTTATTGAAAAAAAAAAAAAGAAAAAACAAAGCTGGTGTACATTTTTAATCAGATGACTAAACCATATTTAACCATATAATTAGTCTAACATTTGGAGGAGGAGAAAATAAACAGACCATGTGCTTAGTTGCTCAGTCATGTCTGACTGTTTGCAACCCCATGAACTGCAGCCCATCAGGCTCCTCTCTCCATGGGGATTCTCCAGGCAAGAATACTGAAGTGGGTTGCTATGCCCTACTCCAGGGAACCTTCCCATCCCAAGGATCAAACCCAGGTGTCCTGCATTGCAAGGAGATTATTCACTGTCTGAGCTACCAGGGAAGCCCAAGAGTACTGGCGTGGGGAGCCTATCACTTCTCAAGGGATCTTCCCAATCCAGGAATCAAACTGGGGTCTCCTGCATTGCAGGTGGATTCTTTACCAGCTGAGCTACCAGAGAAGCCCCCAAATGGACTTCTGTATTACTAGTTTGGAACAGAGTTAGTGATGTGGGCATCATTCCCAAATATCCTTAGAAGTTTAAAAATAAAATTAAATTGATTTCTCTTACGGTGTTGAGAGTTTTGAGGGAGAAGGAGGGCCTGCTACTACTGTTGTTTTATCTAAAACTATTTGTGAAAAGTCTAACTGTGAGTTGGAACCAAATCCAAAAATGTTAGTACATATATAAATTAGTCTCATGTTATGGGACTTCCTAAATCATTTTTAATAGAATTTCAATCATTTGTGAAAGTATTTACTTTTAATATCTTCATTATTTTGCACTATATCATGCAGAAATAATTTTCTTCAGCTATTACATACATTTCGATATGCTCCTCAATAGATTTGTCATAACCTTACTAAATGTCTTGGCAGTCACTAGAACACAGTAGGATGAATTTTACAAAAATATGAATATGTTGATTTTCTTAAAAGTCTTGCAATATTTGGGAACTCAAGTATTCCAATTTACTCACAGTTTGAATAGGAAGACTGTGAATAGAAGATTTCACAAAAATTTAACAGGAATAGTTCAAATAAAAATATTCAAACAAATTTCTTAAATTTCAATCCCCCAGTTTCCAATATAGTCATATTTTTAAGTGTTGATAGCAGCATCAATTTTCTATTTCAATGTTTTTAAAACAAATATTGAATAACATGTAATGGTTTTGTCTAGTTACATATGCTCTATCACTTTTTTATTTCTTACTTCCATCAAACACTTGGTATAACATTTTCTTTACTGTCAAATACAGTTTTCAAGTATGTTGAATGACATATACAGATATGTAGATATTTTCAATTCAGAAGATGAGGTAACAAGAGAGAAAAATTGGGGTGAAATTGTCCTTCAAATTAACAATGTGCTGAACAATCACTATACAAACATTTTGGAAAAGACAGAAATTGGTAGAGAATAAAAAGCAAAACCAATACAATATTGTAAAGTAAAAAAAAATAACAATAATAAAATAATAATAATAAAGTAAAAAAATAAAATAAGAAGCAAATGCATATGAACAGAATTAAACTGTTTAACTAAATATGCTTGAATTGCTAAGAAGCAACTATGGGGTCTCTTTAGGCCTTCTAACAGCTAAGAGGTGGCATAGAAATATTTTCATTAGTAAAACCAAGCTTTAGGCAGCAAAATATTCTTTGCTTTTTTTCACTGTAACAAGAACAGCCAGGTATGATTTCAAGATGAGACTAATTTCACAATCATATATAAAAAATCAGGTACATTGCCTTCTATCACCTTTTATCTAGTACACAAAAATTTGATCTGTGCTCTAGTTTAGGACATTGACACAGAAGTTTTCTACATTTTCCTCATTGCTTGTTTGTGTTAAATCCTAAGCTTATACAAGAAAAACATGGTTTTAAAAAATCAAGACTTTTTCAGATAGTCCTAGGATAACTTGAACACAAGCAGTAAATTTGGTCTTTGTGATCCCAGTAGTCAGTAGAATGAACCTTATGCAAACACAGGCCTGAGAAAGTGAAATTATCAACCACATACAAAGGAAGGGACACATTGAATATCATTTGAGATACAGGCACTCTAAGTATACAGCTTAAAAGTCCTTTAAAAATAAAATTTATTATCATATTTTACTGTAATCACTGTCAGCAAAATTGGCAAGTGGTGTTAATATAATGGACTTGCTCCAGTGCCTTTAATATAACTTTGAGTATAAACAGAAACTGAATTTTCCCATCGTCTCAAAAACTATGCACCTTTTGCTTAGCACCTAAATTAATTACTTGAAGACTGTTGGATATAGTACATATGTTATTAACCTTTAGCAAAAAGCCATGCAACAATACAAGGACCACCTTTACAAATAAAGAATAAAAAAAAATATTAAAAATTAAAAAACTGTCTTTCAAAAGAGAGCCAAAACTAAAAAATCAAACTCCAGTTTTGTTTTGGTTTTACTAACAGACGATTCATCTTTCAAATTAATTCCATAGTTCTAGGTCTCTAACTAGATAGTTTTATGATCTTAACCAAAAAAAATTACTTACTTCATCTTACTAGTTCTCATTTTCCTTGACTCTAGGATATTCAAGAAAACAAGTCCAGAGATGGAAAAATGTTAGTTTTCAAAGTTTTGTCCTCAGAGAAATGAAATTTAAGAAAATATTTCCCAAAGAAGGAGGAAAAGAAGCAGGTATTCTAGAAATGAGCAAAATAATTGCATTTAGGATAGTGGACAAAAATAGTGAAATAAGGAGCAGTCCAGATGACAGAAGACAACCCAGAATCAAAGCCACAAAAGACATTGTTTCAGGAAGACTCACTGTGATCTAAAACATAAACATCGACAGAGATATTATAGAGAATGAACACTGAGCAAAGGCCATCATATATGGTTAAAAGAGCGTATGAATGGTATTCTAGAACAGTCTCAACAGTCTCAGGGAAGACACAGAATTAATTCATCATAAGGATACAGAGTAGACATGTAGATGAGAAATGCTGACCATTCATTCTAAAATTGTGGTAGTAAAAGACATAGAAATGTCAGAGCAGCAGCTACACATATGATAATGATAAAAACATATCATTATATTATTCTCAACTCTCCTCAGTTTTAGGAATATTCATCTTTGCCATCATTTATCAGTTATTTATTTCAATGACTTTTTTTCACTTAGTTCAGTTCAGTTGCTCAGTCATGTCTACTCTTTGCGACCCCATGAATCGCAGCACGCCAGGCCTCCCTGTCCATCACCAACTCCCGGAGTTTACTCAAACTCATGTCCATCGAGTCGGTGATGCCATCCAGCCATCTCATCCTCTGTCGTCCCCTTCTCCTCCTGCCCCCAATCCCTCCCAACATCTGGGTCTTTTCCAATGAGTCAACCCTTCGCATACGGTGGCCAAAGTATTGGAGTTTTGGCTTCAGCATCAGTCCTTCCAATGAACACCTAGGACTGATCTTTAGGACGGACTATTTGGATCTCCTTGCAGTACAAGGGACTCTCAAGAGTCTTCTCCAACACCACAGTTCAAAAGTATCAATTCTTCAGCACTCAGCTTTCTTCACAGTCCAACTCTCACATCCATACATGACCACTGGAAAAACCATAGCCTTGACTAGACAGACCTTTGTTGGCAAAGTAATATCTCTGCTTTTGAATATGCTATCTAGGTTGGTCATAACTTTCCTTCCAAGGAGTAAGCATCTTTTAATTTTATGGCTGCAATCACCATCTGCAGTGATTTTGGAGCCAAAAAAAAATCAAGTCTGACACTGTTTCCACTGTTTCCCCATCTATTTCCCATAAAGTGATGGGACCAGATGCCATGATCTTCGTTTTCTGAGTGTTGAGTTTTAAGCCAACTTTTTCACTCTCCACTTTCACTTTCATCAAGAGGCTTTTTAGTTCTTCTTCACTTTCTGCCATAAGCGTGGTGTCATCTGCATATACTACTTAATTACTATTCTTAATATGATATTCTATGTTATTTAAAATCTGCAAAGGGGCCTATTTATATAGATTTAGTGCAAATTCCAAAATAATAGGACACTTTAAAAAGAGGACTAGAGCTACTTTCATTTAAAGGCAGTTCAACAATTCTGATATCATGTAGCAAATAACTAGTACAGGTATATACTATTTAAATACTTTTCACAATTAATTCCATGATGTTTTATAAAGTATTGTGTTTACATTCTATTTTTAAAACTCAACTTGAGTTACATGTACTTCTACTGAATTACTGCAATAAATTGAAATGAGATTAAAAAGTACACTATAAATCTAAAGAATATTAAAATTCACTTAAAAGACACTATGCAATATAGTAAATAATATTCCTTTCTAAATGTAATACTACACTTAGAAAAAAGATTAATAAGAAATAGTCCTAAGATATCTCTAAAGTGTCTCCGGCATGCTTACTATGTGATCCTGTGATTTCTAGTTTCCCCCTGTAGAAATTTTAAGAGAGCCCCAAAGTGGGGTGACTGGTTATTGAATGGCTTTTTCATTCAGTTAATAGTCACATTATTACTGTTAGTATACACTGAGATCCAACACTATAAGACAAATATATAATATTCTGCATTTGATTGTTAGGAAAGAGTAGGGAGAAGAGCATGGTGGGTAGGCAGAAGAAAGTACTGAAAAAGGTAAACTATCAGTTGTTACAGGGAAAGGTAAATTATAGTTGCCCATGACATTTGTTGCTAATTATAACAATCGTCTCCCTAGACCACAGGAGGATAATGATACTCAATCAAGAGCAAATACTCACAATTTCCTCCCCAGGCTCCCCGGCCCCATCTGATTCAGTGTCTCTGTCCTTCTCCAAGTGGGATCGGATTGTTCTTTCTTGAATTAGTTCTAAACCATCTTTTAACCCTTTGTCCTGCCCGTTATCAAAGAGCTCTTTGTCTTGAGCAACCTAACTGTGAAAAAAATGACAAACTAAGAAAGGAAGGAAAGGCATCGATTCAAACTAGGAAGATACACATGAAGAACAAAGGCAAATATACATCTGAAAACCAACACGTTTGCCACAGAAGTAAATAAAATATAATAAAAGAATAGTTATGATTTTCTTCATGCTAAGTTGAATCATTTTTAAGGCATATTACCCAAGAGCATTTCTAAACTGTCGTTAATTTTCCAGTACAATTTTCATATCCTTTTATTTGCATGTGATATTTATTTACTTAAAATATACACTCAATTGTCTTTTTTTTTTACAATAAAAGCAATTACTTAAGTATAAAAATAAATACAAATTAGCTGGGTACTTGTATAAGGTATTAAACACCATGTTGTATAATATTAGAAATGTATAAACTAGAAAAACTGTGTGCTCTGATTTGGGGTTGATAAATTATTAACAGACACTGACCACCTAAAGAAATAGATGATAAGTGCTGACCAAGTGCTCTCATTCTTTAGTAGGATAGATCAAGATGAAGTTTAAACCATAGGTGGTGCAAATTTGAGAATGAAAAAGAAATACTGATATGCTGGAAAAATCTGGAAAAGTAGTTAGGGGATTTAGCTCAGTCTATAAGAATAAACGAAACAGCCATTAATTATCACTACCACCTCCATCAATCACTGCCATTGTTGTCACCACCACCATCATCATCAATATTTTCAAAATCCCTAAAGAGTCTCTGTTACCATAAAAAAATCTCCATACACTGGGCAATTTATTGACTGTCAGTTCCAAATCCACTCTTCTTTGCCCACTCTCTGAGAATGGAGCTTTAAATATTTCTCCTTAGCAGCAAGCATGATCGTTAGCTTTGTGAACAGAAAGTACTGGAAGACATTACAGAGGAGGGACTTGCCTTTTCCTACTTCCTGGTGAGAGTCAATGTTTTATGTATATTTTCACATGTTTAAGGAAAAACTATGCTGGAGACATAGGCAAATCCAGGTTGTGGGACTCCAAGCATTTTCGGGAGATTCCACTATAAGAACAAAACCGAATTATGGATATAAAATTGAATATTTATTTGGGATAAAAATAAATGGCAACAGATTTCAACATAGAAAAACTGACATACCACAAATATTATAAACCAAAGGAGAGCAAACATTTCTATTCATCACCTGACAGACCCACCTCTACAATAAGTTATGCCTACATTTTTAGCTTCAACCTCTTTGACTGTCCCTTTTGCAAAGATGCTAGATAACTCTCCTTGAGCATAGTTAACGAAAATCTATTTTCTTTCACTATTGACAGTTTTTCAATGATTTTTAGCTTCTTGATGCATTATTAACAAATTGAAATAAAAGTTTTGTTGATAACTTGGAAAAACTCTCTCAAGCCTTGTTCAGGTGAGTTAACAGCCAAAGTTCTAAATCTAAATATTTATTTAATATAAACCTTATTTCTTCTCCATTAGCCATATAGTCCATGCTCAGCACCCCAGGATATGTTCATTTGGCCCTGATCCTTCCTATCCAGATGCTAGTCAAAGTAGTTGTCAGCAGAAATAATTCCAGAAACCATTCCTAAACCAGGATGACCAGCAGTGATTTAACTATACATGAAAGTGACCGTGAATCCCATAAACTGATCCCAAGGTACCAAAATAATATTTGACATAAAGAAACATCTAGAGGTAACATATACGTTGATTATCCTGATAGTATATTACAGGTATACACATGTATCAAACAGCAAATTGTACAGTTTAAATATGTGCAGTTTATTGTATACTCAATACAAATCAGTTCTCTTAAATAATGTATCAGTCAGAATCTCATCAGGCAACATAAAACACATGATGATTTGAGCAGAGATTTGATATAAAGAATACTTAACTACTGAGTTTGTGAGTTCTCCCCCTATAGTGCAAGAGATTGTTGTATGAATGCATGGCATGATACAACTGATTTCATAAGAGTCTTCTATCAGTAAAGTCTGCATTAACTATAAAAAGGAATGTGTGTGTGTGTGTTGCTCAGTCGTGTCAGACTCTTTGTGACCCCACAGACTGTAGCCTGCCAGGCTCCTCTGTCCGTGGAATTCTCCAGGCAAGAATACTGGAGTCGGTAGCTGTTCCCTTCTCCAGGTGGTCTTCCCAATCGAGGGATCGAACCCGGGTCTTCTGCATTGCAGGCCTATTCTTTATGGTCTCAGCCACCAGGAAAGCCCATAAAATAATGAACTATAATGAAGAGTAATAATAAAGATATAAAAGAATCTCTAAAGAATAATATAAACTTGAGGGAGAGAGGAATGTAATTGGAAGGGGTGCCCTTCTCAAGATTGAATTAAGACCTTAGAAAAGTTGGTCTTGCAAGCCCACCACATAACAGGGAAGTTCACTGCATTGGCTAAACCTGAACTGGTCCACAGGGGCAGAGCAAGCAGGAAAAAAATATATAGGTAAATTAAAAACCTCTCCCAGCTGCACGTCACACCACACAGCACAGAAGCAGTCAAGGTGACTGGAGCACACTCGCTCTGGTGTGCTATCAGCCGGGAGTAACAGCGTCAACGTCAGGAGGACTGTGAGAAACAATCCGACAGGGTGCGGATGGGTCAGGGCCGTGGGATACTCTGCAGAGGAGGCTGGAATACGGGGAGCCTGTTGACCGGAAGGACAGAGCAGCCCTGGAGCATGTGGCGTCCGAGTCAGCGGGGCCACAGTGAGTGCAGTGGCCAGGGCGGCGAGCTCCGGAGGGACGGGGTGTGTCAGTGCTCTGCTGAAGAGCCGTGCAGCTGGGGCAAAGAAGCGGCAGAACAGCAGCAAACTGGGACTAAGCCTGAAACTGGAAAGATCTGCAATGAGAGCCACAGACTAACGAGTAAGCTTGTCTCGGGTATAGACGTAGATACATGCATGTGCGCACGCATAAATGCGCGTGCACATAAAATCTCTCTCTCAGGGAACAGTACTTTCACAGACACAGCAGTGTGTGTCCCTTCCTCACGACTCAGTTCTCCCACAGGGGGATGCAGGAGAATATCACACGTTCTGTTGCCACGTGTGGAAATTGTTCCCAATGAGAATAGGGTGTGATGTGGCAGAGCCCATGTACCCTAGGCATAAAAATGAGTTTTGCACCACAGGATAGGCACTCCAACATTATGAAACTCAGAGCTTACAGAGGACTGTTGGCACACCTGCCATGCTCCTCTTTAAAGAAACCTTGGCTCCAGAACATAAGCAAATGCTCCCTAAGGATTCCATCCTCTCCCCTCTACATCACCACCCTGGAATATAAACAAATGTAAACAAATGGGTCTGCAGAGATCAATATGTGTCTCTCTCCAGATGCCTTTATCTTCATGGTTCTATTCAATCATCCTTCAACCCAGGTGCCAATGTTTTTTGCTCAAAAGCCCTAACTGCAAAAACTTGAGAATATACGTAGAACACTGACTCCCACCAGAAAGAAGGAAGACAAGTCCCTCCTCTATAATGTTCTCCAGTGCCTTCTACTGACAAAGCATATTATCCTGCTTGCTGCAAGGGAGACATGCTTAAAGCTCCATTATAACAGAGCAGGGGCTTCCCAGGTGGGCTCAGTGGTCAAGAATCTCAGGAGACGCAGGTTTGATCTCTGGGTCAGGAAGATCCCTTAGAGAAGGAAATGACAAGAATACTCCAGTATTCTTGCCTGGGAAATCCCATGGACACAGGAGCCTGGTGGACTGCAGTTCACGGGGTAGCAAAAGAGTTGGTAATGATTTGCCAACTAAACAATAGATCACAGAGCAGGTAAAGAGTGGATCTGGAGCTGAGAGGTAATAAACTGATAACTAAAATAGCTAATAAAGGAAGGCTGTAAACTTTATGCCTATAAATCTGACAACTAGATGAAAATGACAAATTCCTTCAAAGACATAAACTACTAAAGCTTACTCAAGAGGATACAGATAATCTAACACTATTTATTAAGAAGTTGCATTTGCAATTTAAAATCTTCCCACAAAAAAAAATCTCTATGTATAGATGGGTTTGGGGGCTTCCCTGGTTGCTCAGATGGTAAAGAATCTGCCTGCAGTGTGGGAGACGTGGGTTTGATCGCTGGGTTGGGAATATCCCCTGGAGAAGGACATGCCAACCACTCCAGTATTCTTATCTGGAGAATCCCCATGGACAGAAGAGCCTGGTGGGCTACAGCCCATGGGGTCACAAAGAGTCAGGCACGACTGAGTGACTAACCACATAGATGGCTTTATTGGTCAATTCTTTCTTTACTAATTTATAACTAACATACAATATTATATTAACATCTGGTATACAACACAGTAGATATTTTTGATATTTTATATTATCATACATTACAAAATGATCGTGATGATAAACCTAGTTACCACCTGTCATTTTATTGGTCAATTCAATCAAACAGTGAAGAAAGAAAGAAAACAAATTCTACACAACTTCTAGAAATTTGAAGGTATTATTCTTACAAGTGCTTAACTCCATGGACTATATAGCCCCCCCAGGCTCCTCTGTCTATGGCATTTTCAGCCAAGAATACTGGAATAGGTTGCCACTTCCTCCACCAGGGGATATACCTGACCCAGGGATCGAACCTGCATCTCCTCTGTCTCCTACACTGGCAGCAGGATTCTTCACCATTTGAGCCACCACCACTAGGTGAGGAGAAGGTAGTACTTCCCAATTCATTCTGTAATAGCATTACTCTAAATCCAAAATTAGACAAACACAAGAAAAATAACTATAGAGCAGCATCCTCGTGAACACAGGTGCAAAAAAAAAATTAACAAATCAAATCCAGTGATATAGAATTTTAAAAATATACTGCATTATAACCAAATGAGATTTATCCCAGGAATACCAGTCTGGTTTCACACTGAAAATCGGTCACTATCATTCACCATGTGAAGTGAAGTGTAAGTCACTCAGTCGTATCCAACTCTTTGCGATTCCATGTAGCCCATTCAGGTTCCTCTGTCCATGGAATTCTCCAGGCAAGAATACTAGAGTGGGTTGCCATTCCCTTCTCCAGGAGATCTTCCAGACCCAGGGATCTAACCCGAGTCTCCCGCATTGTAGGCAGACTCTTTACCGACTGAACCACCAGGGAAGCTTTAGCTGATTTAAACACACACCCACAACACAGTTATCAATAGATGGAAAATTTTTTTAGCAAAATCCAAATCCATCCCTAATTTTAAAAAAACTTTCAGGAAAGTAGCATTTCTCAGAAGGAAACTTTCTCAACAAGATAATGGACATCTACAAAAATGTACACTTAATATCCTCGGTTCAGTAATATCCTACTTAGTGGTAGAATACTAAGTGCTTTTTCCGTTAAAATCTTGAACAAAGAAATGATGTCTGTTTTTACCACATCTACTCATTATTTTACTGAAGTGCTAAGTCAATGTAATAAGACAAGAAAAACAAAATAAAAATCATCCAGATTGGAAACAAAGAACTTAAACTGTCAATATTTGCAAATGACACAATCACCCACAAAGAAAACCTTATGAAATATACTCCCCAAATCTACTAGAACTAAAAATTGAGTTTAACAGTCATGAGATCCTAGATCAATACTTAAATATTAAGAGTATTTTATAGCTTAATAATGAATAATCAGTTGAAATTGAAAGAATATCATTTGCATCAGTGTCAAAAATACAAAATATTAAAGTATAAACATGATAAAAGATGTACTTGGCCTATACAATGAAAACTACAGAACTCTGCAGAGAGAAAATAAAGAAAACCTAAGTAAACGAAGTGATATACTGTGATCATAAATCAGGAAAGACAATTTAAGATATAGGTTCTCTATAAATCGATTGAGAGATTCAATGCAGTCCCAGTAAAAATCTCAGCAGGTTTTCTTGGAGAAATTGACAAGCTAATTCTAAGTTCATATGAAAATTCAAAACACCTAAAATTTTATTAGCTAAATTCAAGACTCATTATAAAACTGCAATCCAGACAGTGTGGTATTAGCAAACAAAGAACTATATCAGTGAAACAAAATAGTTAATTCAAAAATAAACCCACAGGAGCTCCCTGGTAGTCTAATGGCTAGCACTTGGTTCTTTCACTGCCTTGGCCTGAGTTCAATCCCTGGTTGGAGAACTAAGATCTTGCTAGTGGCATGGCCAAATATTAATAAATAAATCAAAACAGCCCCAAGCATATGTGGACAATTTACTTTTAACAGTTGCAAGGGGAAGAAAGGTAAGTTTTTCAATAGTGCTAGAAGAATTGGATATACACAATGACAAAAAATGGAAACCTTTAAAAAAAAACTTCTCACCTATCCTTCATACCATATATTAATTTGGGGAGAAATTACAAAAAGAGACAAGGAAACTTTTGGGGGTGATGTTATGGGTTTTGGTGAGGGCATACACCACACACACATACACACATCAGCACAGCAACTTGTATGCTTAAAATATGTACCATTTGTTGCATATCAAGTATACTTCAATAAAGCTGTTTTAAAAAACTAATACATTATCTATTATTATCGATTACTTAAATGTCTTTTTAATACACACATTCACATACACAAGTATATGTTAGATATATTTAACAGACACTTGGATTCATAAAACAGAACAGCTATTATCACCGTTTGCTGTTTCTAGTCAAAAGTTTACATTAAGCACTTTATGAAAGATGAAACACTTCCACATGTGGAAAGAGTGTTCCAAAAGAAAAAGCACTGTTTTGGTGGAAACCAAGAAGAGATTTTGTGTGCTTGGACTTACTTCCATGTTGCTTGGCTTCATTTAGTTGGTGAGAACAACAAAGCTGACTGACCACCAAAGAATTCCTATCAACACAAGAGATGCCCACACAGTTGTTCTTGTTGAGGATCAGCCAGGACCTTGACCCAAGTGTCAGAAATATTAACTCCCATAACTTGATCTCTGCCACAAGGATATGTAAAACAGTAGAATAAAGCACACTCTCACCTCTAAGGGATTTTAGATTGCTTCTATATTACAAGTGAAGAAATGGAAGCCAAGAAAGATGAAATTATTTATCCACGTCTTGGTAAAGGAAGTTAAGTCGAGAATTCCATGTTTGCTGTGATCAAATCCTGTGCTTTTTTCTTAGTATCCAGCACCATCCTTTGAGGATTTTCCTCGTAAAACACCCATTAATCATATTCTTTATAAAAATCATCTTTTTACATTTTGCTTAAATATTTTTGTTTAAGTACAATGAAAAATATTCAGGCAATCTTTTCTTTTGTCAAGCCCATCTGCAAACTCCAGATATGACCTTTTGGAAAAATAGCCATTTAATTTATACACACTGGGGACAATGTCCCCTGATTTTGCTCCTATCTCCTTGTAACTCATTTTTCATTATCTGTGGTGAAGACAATAGTCTCTGTCCTTCAATTGGAATAACTGTTTTGAAATCCTCTTTTAAAACAAAAGTATCAGGTTAAGAGTAGTTTCTGTAACAATAAACTCTTTAAATACAAGAAAAATATGCAAATCCCAAGGACCTCTTAATCATATTACTACAATCCAGGTAGAATTAAATTAGTTTAATTTCATATTTAAATATTCACTTTTTTCTTTCTGATTTCAAAAGTATTTTCTGTTCATAAAAAAAAAAAAAAACTACAGAAAACAGAGAAAAGCTTTAAAAGATAAAAATCACCCATAAACTCACCAACCAGGTATAGCCATTATTAGTATTTGGCATTTTTTCAATTTTATAAATAGACATATAACTAAAGATGTTTAACTAAAGAGCTATAGACATAGCTATAAAGACAGAAGCAGTTTCACAAATAAATTTAGTATATTCTCAATTACTGCATTATAATCCTTTCCTCATTACTAAAATTATTTGCAATATCTTTCTTAGGAAATGCTTATTATTCAGTCATTACTACAGTTGAGCAATTTGTAGCATAGCAATAATATGATACGGTACCATACCAGTTACTATATAGTATATAATATACTATATCAAAAGTATAAATTACTATATTATTATTTCTTCTCTCATTACTGGATATAGAAGTAATTTTAAGCTATTTATATGCATGTTAATCTTCATCAGCATTTCTGATTTTTCTCATAGGACATATTTCTGGAAAGTTGACATTAAGTTTAAAAGTTAAAAATTGACCAAATGTAGATGATCATATAAGCTAATACAAGGTTACATAAAGTTCTTCTTTAAAAAGACTGTGTGCCAAGTGCACTTGGAAAGTAAGATTGGAATGCATATAAAATGTCTTTTTCCATGCATAAGCATCCAGTAGGAACAGTAGCTATCTAATTTTAAACATTTTGCTTTATTTCCCTTTATAGTAATAGTGGAATAATATTTGCACACAAATTCCCAGTATCTGGACATTATGGTGGATTTGAAACTGAAAAACTGTCACTGCCTAAAAGACTAGTTCCTAGAAGATCTATTTAAGATAAATTTTTAATAAAGGCATAAGCGTATGGTGTCACTATGGTGATAAAAGGAAGCTGGGAATACCGTCTGATAGAATATAGGTTGAATTAAAAAATAGGCTGGTGATACAGCAGAAGTTCAGCCAAAGAAAGGATCAGAAGCAAGAGCAGAGGGTTTCTCTAATGAAGGAAAAATAAAGAATTACTGAAGTACTAGTTTTCAATTAAATCATGTGAATGCCACATTTAGTTTTCTTTCTCTGTTTGTGTCTACTCATCAAACCCTTGGGCTACAGAATCAGTCCATAGTACCTCCTCCTAGCAATCAGTGGGCAGATCTCAAAAACAAGAGACAAAACGGTCCTTTCCAAGAATGCTTCTTACAATGTACCACATGGCTTTGTTGTTGCTGGACGCTAATTCTCTCAGGGCAAGGGGAGGGAAGGGTGAGCGGATGCTTCACCTCAAGCTGTTGGCAACAATCAAACATTCTCAAGGTATAATGAGAACACTGCCTAAGAAGATAGAACAAAAGAGGCTTTAAAAAAAAAATAACGATTCTTTCCCCCTGTTATTCCTGGGGCTGAGAATCTGCGTGGATGCTATTTAGGCATAATAAGCTGGAGAAAATATTCATTCTTGTTTTTGCTCTCCTTAGATGGGAAGGTAGAAGAAAAGGGTGGAAAGAACACAGACCCCCCTCACTCTGTAGAAATGTGACATCAGGACAAAGGCAGTTAATTTCTTTCTTAGCTTCTTCATCTGTCAGACAAGGTTAATACCTCACAGAGTTGTTGTGAGGATTAAAGACCCTGATAGAGCACTTAGTACATAATAAACACTAGGATGAATTTCAGTATTTATTATTATTGGTGTTATTTATGGATTAGCTTGAGAGATGCAAACATTTCCTAAGTATCATTAATCTGCATTCATATGGTACGAAGTGGGCCAAAACAGAAACAACATGATAATTATTGGGAGAAAAGAAAGATTTTTAGGTTGGTCACTGCCCTTTGATTTTCCGTAAATATTTCAATGAACCATGTTCTAAATATACCTGCCAGTATATACATCAACTTGCAGGATGAGAATTCCACTGAGATTACATTTCCACTCCTGAAATTGTGCTACCTTAGCCTAAGAGATAAATAAGGCCAGACTTTTGTTCAAGATGATACCAGCACTTTCCACACATTAATGCTCATATGATATCACCTAAGGATATTATTAAAACACAGATTTCTATTCAGTGAGTTTGGGGTGGGTCTTGAATTTCTGCATCTCTAACAAGCTTACAGGTGAGGCTGATGCACTAGCCTATACCACACCCTGAGGCAAGGGAATAAACCAGTAGTTCTCAACAGGGCGTGATTTTGTACACCCACGGAGTACTTGGCAACACCCAGATCCACATTTGCTTATCACAAATGAGGAGAGAAATCCAGTGGGTAAAGGCCAGGAAGGCTGCTAAACATTCCACAATGCACAGGGCAGCCCTCGTCCTAAAGAACTGTTGGGCTCAAAATTCAGTAATACCCAAATATCAGTGGGGCCCTGGACTAAACAAATCTTCACCACTTACTGTAAACCATTTGTTGTTGCTGTTTAGCCATTAAGTCATTTCTGACTCTTTACCATCTGAGCAACCAGGGTAGCCCTTTTTATTCATACCTAGATTCAGAAGTCAAAAAGAAGGAATCTGGGGGACTAGAAGTATTACAAGTGTGTGTTCACACATCAATAACAACAACAATGAAAATCATAGCGCCTACAATGGGTCTCCCCAATGGCATACCCTTCACAGCTAGAGTTATACTTCTGGCCTGGAGACTGATGGTTTTGAAGCCATAGATCCTGGACATGAATGGGGAGTAGCCATGAGGTACATGAATCTGTCTGCCCTGAGTAGACACAGGTAGCTGCCTGGAGCTGGCAAGTGATTGAAAGGGTGGAGCCTATATTCCCACTACCTGCAGAGACAAAGGCCAAACCCAACCCTGTAAAAATGGCTCTACAATCTAGGCATGAGCACACTGTTTCAAATTGCCCTCTTCTAAACTAATATTTTCCTCTACTGGCATCTGACAAACTATTGTTTGACAAACAAAGTTTTGATTGATTAGGATGGAATCCATCAACATGCTTATGAGTAGACATTTAAAATTTTCTTCTAGGTTCATCAAACAGTTTATTTTTATAAGCTGCCTTCAGGATTGCACAAAGATACTTTCATTAGCGGAACTATAATCAACACCAGCTGTATTCAGAATTTAATTGACCCACTTGGCCAATCATCATGTAACAAAATAAGTTCTCTTAGAGCAAGAGAAAGATAAAAGACAGAGGTTGGAGCTTAAATAGAAGACAATTCAAAATTATTGAAAAGGTTTATCATTTCTCAATGGTATGTCCAAGGTTTCTTGGAAAGAAAATGAGCTAGTCTTCTAAAAGCAAAATGAAACTCATGGAAGCCTTCAGGCCACCATACATTGGAGAACACTTATCTGATATCATGGTACTTTTGGGTCATTCAAACATGACAGTCCAAAAACTGGATAACAAGCTCCCTGTCTCAGTCTGCCCCTCAGGAATATAAGGTATTTTCCTAGTGTTTGATGTCTGGTGGAATTAGAGGAATAAATGCCATCACCGACTCGATGGACATGAGTTTGAGCAAGCTCTGGGAGTTGGTGATGGACAGGGAAGCCTGGCATGCTGCAGTCCACGGGGTCAGAAAGAGTCAGACACGACTGAGCAACTGAACTGAACTGACTGAGAGGAATAAAAATGAACTAGTCCACACACAACCTAGGAGATAGTGGACACCAATCAACTGTCAACCTTTTGGAGGCAGCTATACTTTTTTTTTCTTTTTTTAACTTAAGATCAAAATATCTTTTAAATAGCTTCAAATGAAGGAGAATATCAACAGAGTTCAGAAAACAAGAGACGAATATCTTATTTGTCTGTGTATGGGTGTGTGTGCGCTGAATCCAAAATTTGAAGATTGTATTGATATAGATTAACTTCAATAAGGTCTGGAAAACACGAAAATATTATATCTCACATTTGCTCTGACCTTTCTCCAATTTCCAAGTCAGTTAATCAGTGTTAATAGGCACATATTCTGTTGCATAATAGGATCAGGTCTGTAAGCAAATGTTATGTTGGGAAAAGGTCTGAATTCTTTTAAATGACACAGAATGCAGGTCCTGGGAGTGAATCATCTGTGATGATTTTTTTAATCTACTGAAAGGGAGTGAAAAGGCCTCAGAGAAACTGTGTCATCTTTACTCTGCCCTGCGTTGTGTAAGGAGGATGCAAAAATAGGCTTATTTTAACATGTTTTATGAGCTTATTCCTATTGGCTAATAACAGCTATGGCGGCGGGGGGGGGGGAGGGGGGTGGTCTGTGAAATTTATCCAAACCCCCCAGCAGAGGAAATGAAGACATCTCCACACTGTTAAACGCGCCTCTCTTTTCACATGTCACTGATACAGCCCTGAAGAACTGGTCAAGTTCAAGCCCAATCACAGAATTTCGGGACTGTGCAGACCCTCCTCCCCCAGTGGAGGCAGAAACATTTCTCCAAAGAAGACTCTCTCAACCCGGTATTAAATCTGTCTGTCCATCAACCCATCCGTACCTGGCTCTCCTGTAATTAAACCGAATGACTTGGGACTCAGTCTAAGGCTATCGACAAATGCTAAATGAATCCCATACGCGGTCTTGGTAGGAGAATGTGGATCTTTTAAAAAGAACAATTATCATGAGGTGGCCTCACCATATTTACAAGCTCAGAGTGAAAGCAGGTTCAGAGCTGTGTGTCAACACCAACCATTGTTCCTATTAGGGTCCAATTTTCACGATATTTTTTAAGAACGGTAGAATAAGGTTGGTTGGAACATGCAACTCTAATCCCTTTCAGTGCTTATCACTCTCCAAACATTCAATAGCCACCCCTTAATACCATTACCTCTGAGACAACATTTGAGGAGGCCTGCGCAATCTAACAACAAGAGACCCGAGAGAAAGGCTGTGGTTTAAAAGCCTGGTTAAAGATTAACACAAACAGTAATAAGAAGGTTCTTAGGAAAGAATCAGGACATCTGCAGCTGAATCCCGCTACCTGCTGAGGGTTGCTTAGCAACCGGGCCTACCACTGCCCCAAGGGTGTTTTACTTTACAATTAGGATTTTTGAAGGGGAAGAGGGGGGAGGGGGGGAGGTGATTCCTAGTGAAACTGATGGAGAGCCGTACATATAGATAGGTGGTGGTGTGTGTTTTTTTTTTTTTAATAGGCAAATGGTGTCACTCAGTCCTTTCAAAGGTAGAACACACTATAAAAGCAGATTTTTTTTTTTTTTTTTGGTATGTAACTGACAAAAATCTAGCAATAACATGGAGTTTTAAAAGTGACATTTTGACTCTAAGGGAGGAATTATTTGCAATTTGTTTTGAACAGAAGCTTAGTTCATGTCAGATGTGAACCTCCAGACAATCATTAGTTTAAACTGCCTGCTATGTGTTTAAAAATTTCAGTCAATTTAGAGCTGATCTGAATTGCAAATGTGATGGTAATAAGCCATTAGGGAGCTGCATATCTTTTTTTTCTTTTTTTGCACTTACAACCCTCTACTTTAAGGAGCTCCAACTACATTGAAATATGAAAATATCATTTTAATCATGCGCACTGTCGACCAACACAGAAACGTCAGATACTCAGAATGGGATACTGGCTTCAGAGGCTAAAGGAATAAGAAGCTGTGACGATTGAAAAAACACATATAACCTTTACTTTAAATGATATACAGTAGTAAATTTTTCCAAAAACAAATATTCAGTTATGTTTGTAATGTAACACGAATCTCCAAGCCCAACATCTGGATAAAATTTATTTTCGTTGGATTTTGGAATTAAGAGAAAGTTAGTCCAAACCCCTTATGAGGTCACTTGGGAAATCAAGAAAACAGCTTCTATGGTCAGGTTTCAGCTCGCAGTACAAATAACCAGGGTTTAAGGATGCTTATCAAAAAAAAAAACCCTCTTCTTTAAAACAGCATATTTTGATTTTCTAAAATAGTATACGTTTTGATAATCTCAAAACCATCAATGCCAACAGGTATTTTATTCTCTCAGAGATGTTTCAGTTCAGAAGCTCTGGCATGAGCATAAATATTGGTGATGCAAAATCCCATCAATCTTTAGATTTACCCATTGTCAGTGACATGTATATTTAATTGAACAGAGGACAATGGAATTGGGAAAATAAAAGTGAGCTTCCCATATTTACAGTGAGTCAGATACATTTTCTTGATTCTTAGATATTTATTTCTAAATCCATTTGATTTCAGAGTTAAGCTAACCATCGCATGGGAAATGCCTACTGATCAACTGGCCACATCAAATCATTCAGCATAGCGCTGCCAGCCTTGGTACAACACCCATCTCTTCTCCTTTGAATTCACTAAGGTTTGGCATTTGGCTTTGTTTCAGCTGTATGAATAGGACCCCAGAAATCCCAGCTCTGCCACTTGCCAGAATCTTTGGGAAACAGGGAAACTTATGAGTAATACATTCATGACATGTTTTCTCTCAACAAATTAAATATTTGCTAAGATAAAGTATAACATCATCGGTAAATATAGCACAATATGATAGAACTGGAGTCCCAGGGGGAAATCTTAGTTAGATTTTAACTCCAAGGGGCCTTAGTCACCCACAAGGTCAGGGCTCTGGCCAATCTCAATGTTTGTTTATAACCTTGAGAATGAAAGATAAGGGCATGAACTCTGTGATGTCAGTTATACTGGGGAAAGAGGAACCTCCCAAGTGTCAGCTTTATTGCCACGTCTGGACTCCAAAATAAATTAATTAAATAATTTTTTAAAAAGGAAAAAAAAAAATCTCAGAAAAATAACAGCCCTTTTTTTCACACTGCATCGCTTCACTTGATTTTCAAGTATGCCTCTCCAAACCATCATGATAATGGGGAGAGGCTCCAGCTATGTCTAAGGCAGAAATACAGAGCATAAATGGAGTCAGTCATGCATAAGAATGGGGAAGGTGAACCCGGGTATGAGAAAGGGCCTTTTCTTCCACCTCATGCATCTTGCCTCCCTTTATCCAGCCATGCACCACTCAACAAATATTTACTGAGCCTCCTTTGTGTGTGTGGAGCTGTGCTGGGCACCGTGGAGAGGCTAGGATGTTTTAAGACGATGGATTTTGCACACCTGGAATTTACTAAGAGAAACAGAGCCTTTGCATGAATAAATACCATAAAAGATGGAGGTGAAAAGTGTCAGAAGAGGCACATATAAGGCGCTGGAGCTTGGCACAGGCAGATTAATTTACTGGCAGTGTAAGAACTGAATCTGTGGACTCAGAAAGATTCAAGGCTCCACTGTTTTCTGGACTTGAAGGAAACTGAGCGACATGGACACCTTCCTAAGTCTGGCTTCCCCTTCTGAAAAATAAGGACTGCTCAACAAACTTACAGGTTTCCATCGTCAGCATTCTGTCTTCTCCACAAAGCTGTTTTAAATCTTCTCAACTCCTGCAATCTCTAGCTTACTACTCTCTCCCTCCCTCGCAGTAGTTGACCTCAATTCCCATCCTGGGAAGAAGATGGAATCCGTCTGTTGGAAACCCACTCAGCTTCCTGCCACCAGCCTACACTCCTGACAATTGCCAACCCCATCTTACTCCTCCTCTCCTCCCATAGAATCATAATAATCTTGTGTACGGTGAAAGGCTGAAGAATTCCTCCTGCTCTAGATCTTATCAACCTTACCTCCTCTCAGAAACTTTATTGATTACTTCCCTATTCCTGTGCTTCAACTTCAAAAGCTCTTCTGCCTAATGCTCATCATTTTTATAATCCTGTAAGTCTCTAATATCTTGAGAAAAACAGAAACAAAAACCTTCCTCAATACCCCTCAGTGACCTCTTTTTCTATGGACTGCGTGCTCTCTGCTGTGTCTTCTACGATTGTCCCTGAAGTGAAGTCGCTCAGTCGTGTCCGACCCTTTGCGACCCCATGGACTGTAGCCTACCAGGCTTCTCAGTCTATGGGATTTTCCAGGCAAGAGTACTGGAGTGGGGTGCCATAGACACAAGCAATTATTCAAATTAATTAAGACTAAGTAAAAATTTTAAAAATCAGTTCCTCAGTGGCACCAGCCACATCTCAAATGGCATTATCACCACTGTAGCGGATAGTGGAGACCTAGACCTGTGCACTACCACGTGAGTGCTACTGGTAGATTTCTGCATTCCTTCTCCTTCTCCTTCTGGAAGCCTTCTCCGTGCTGACATGACATGCTTACCCCCTCTTCCCTTCTCAACTCACAGCATACTGACAATTCCACTTCTGGATATAAAATGGAACTAGCTGAAAACAGGGTCTCAAATCTTGAAAATACTGTTGTTCGTAGCAGTGTTGTTCACAGTAGCCAAAATATGAGAGCAACCTGAGTGTCCATCAGCAGATAAACGAACTAGATGTGGCACAGACATGCAATGGAACCTTATTCAACCTAAAAGAGAGAGAAATTCTCTACATGCTCCAAATAGATGGACCTTGAGGACATTATACTAAGTAAAATCAGGCAATCCTCAAAGGACAAACACTGTATGATTCTACTTAGATGAACTAGCTAAAGTGGCTAATTCAAATTCATTGAGAGATAAAGTACAGCTGTAGTTTCCAAGGGCTGGGGGACAGGGGGAATGAGGTATTATTATTAATGGTACAAAGTTTCAGTTTTGCAAGAGGAAAAGAGTTCTGGAGATAAATGGCATTGCTGGCTGCACAGCAGTGTCAACGTATTTAATACAACTGAACTACTTCTTAAAAATAAAGTCGTAGCTTTTATATTATGTATACTATGCCACTATACGTATGTGTGTATATATATACACACACAACTATATATATATAGAGAGAGCGAGAAAACACATTTCTTAGCAGGTGTCTGGCACTGGACTAAGTATTTTGCATGAGTTGATTCACATAAACTTTACAACCACCCTTAGACACACTACTAACATCACTATTTTCCAGATGTGTAATCTGAAGCTTTGAGTGATGTTTTCCACTAAATCATAGTTTTCTCTATTCCCCAACCTTCAACGGGCACAGAAGCAACTTTGCTTCCTATTCTTAGATTTGGCCTTGGCCTGAAGTATCGTTTTATACATCAACACAATCTCATTATCCTCCATGTTTTGAAAACAAAAACTATTAAATTTGTCAGTTATCTTCCAGTAAAAGTAGGAAGTTGGACTAATGAACTCTCAGTTCAGTTCAGTCGCTCAGTCGTGTCCGATTCTTTGCAACCCCATGGACTGCAGCACGCCACGCCTCCCTGTCCATCACCAACTCCCGGAATTTACTGAAACTCATGTCCATTGAGTCAGTGATGCCATGCAATTATCTCATCCTCTGTCGTCCCCTGCTCCCGCCTTCAATCTTTCCCAGCATCAGGGTCTTTTCCAGTGAGTCAGTTCTTCTTATCAGGTGGCCAAAGTATGGAGTTTCAGCTTTAGCATCAGTCCTTCCAATGAATATTCAGGACTGATTTCCTTTAGGATGGACTGGTTGGATCTCCTTGCTGTCCAAGGGACTCTCAAGAGTCTTCTCCAACACCACAGTTCAAAAGCATCAATTCTTCGATGCTCAGCTTTCTTTATAGTCTAACTCTTACATCTCAATTCTGACCTTTTCCAAATCTCTAATTCTATTATACAAACACATTAAGATGAGAGGCCTCATCAGAGAGACTGAGAAAGAGATTGAGCATATTTCAGAGAGACAATCAGTTTCCTTGTAACTTCGATGTCTTACTACAGCTTAATAGGTCTTGCCTTAGGAGTGGAGCCTCTTAAATATGACTTTTCACATAACATGCTCCTGACAGTATTTATTATAAATGATCATCTATGAGTTATGAAGGATAAAGTCATGTGAATGGAATCCAAATGTCAAACAACAAGTCTCTCAGAAGCAACTGAACCTCATCCAACTGTAGCATAACTTTGGGAATGAGCTAATGAGTAAGAGAAAATACTGGAGAAAATGCTTTGGTTGAGCTAGTGATTTAATCTCTGAGAAGCACCACCAGAAATGTAAATGGAGGAAAGAAGGAAAAAAATTAAAATGGTCACAGTATTAAGAAACCTCCATGGTCATTCTCACAGTAGGTGAGTTGTACATGTAACCCTGAACTTTAAATCAGATGAATTCTGAAGGCTTGGAAGCAGATATATTTCTTCAATGAATGCTTCGTGCCTCCTCAGTCTTGGCAAACTTAGGTTTGCGAGAGCTCAGATGCGTGGAACTCCTGTCACAGTTTCCAGGGTAGGTAAAAGATAATCATCTTAATCTTAATTCTGAGGCCACAGTGTGTTCGAGTTGGAAACCTACTCCATATGTTCATGATATTATTTTATAGAAGTTCTTAAAAGGTTTCTTCATGAGAATTCTGAGATTTCCAAATTTTCTTGGCCTCTTAGGATTGGTTGGTTTTAACCATTAAGTTAGAATATCATTAGTAAAAAAAAAACAAAAAACAAATCCAGTGACTCTTCAGTTCAGTTCAGTCGCTCAATCGTGTCCGACTCTTTGCGACCCCATGAATCGCAGCACGCCAGGCCTCCCTGTCCATCACCATCTCCTGGAGTTCACTCAAATTCACGTCCATCGAGTCCGTGATGCCATCCAGCCATCTCATCCTCTGTCGTCCCCTTTTCCTCCTGCCCCCAAATCCCTCCCAGCATCAGAGTCTTTTCCAATGAGTCAACTCTTCGCATGAGGTGGCCAAAGTACCCAGTGACTCTTATTAACAGTCTTATACATTCCAGGCACTTTCACATGCATTGTTTCATTAAAATTCTCACAACCAGCCAGCAAATTGGATGGCACTGTCCCCATTTTTTCAAATGTTGAGGTACAGATGGATACATGACTTTCTCAAATGTGTCCAGCTGTCATGTGACCTCAGTTGAATACATCAGACTCCAAAACTCATTTCCTTTTACCACATCACACTCTTTCTCAACCTTATTTCTTTTTACAGCTATGAAATGATAGATTTTTTGTGCAAAATATGGAATATGCCCTTGTTTGGAAGGAAATGAAGCCAAGAAATGTATTTTCTGCTACCTAGCCAATGTCCCAGCTGACCTTGCCAGACACAGTGATATCATTATTTTCCTCCATAGAAAGTGTTCTTTATGTGGGTCCTTTAAAACCATAACCTAGTCATTCTGAAAAAATCAAGCAACTTGAATTCAAATCCCTGTAAGTTTTTTTTTTTTTAATGCTCATTACTTATGTCTGTTTCTCTTTCAACTGAACTTGTCAAGCTGTTTTTCCAAGTATTCAGAATGTTGCCACCGATTTAGTCCTTTTGAGAATATAAAATGTGAACAGCTTCTATGGAACTAGAAACTGCTCATTTTGATAACATTTGAAAGTTTTAAAAGTAAAATGGAAAAATAATGCAAAATGATCAAAAAGGCAAGTGCTAAGATGATTTGCCCTAACCTAACAGCTGTATCCTCACTGAACTTTCTCTTTTCTGTTATCTTAAGAAAATGCAAATTTGACTCACTGTTGGAAGACAATAACAAAATCGCTTTTAAACATCTATATAACATAGTTTTACCAACGAGTTCTCAAGTAGAATTAAAAACATAACAATGAAAGCCCTAAAAAGAAGCAAACAATTATGTTTATGTTTCTGTTCTATGCCAAGTATTCTGTCGGGTGTTTTCATGTAGCATCTCTTTCTCAATATAACTTAATGAAATGGATTTTGTTCTCATTTTACAGATGAAGCACTGGAGGCCTTAACAAGGTCATATGTCTTGCCCAAGGTCACAAAAAAGTAAATGGGAAACCGAGAACCAGAATGAAGCTCTAACTCCAAAGTGTATCTCTTTTTCTTTTTATTAAACTGCTGCCTTTAATTTTAAAATACGTGTGGAAATAGTCATTTAACTCTATTTCCATCTCCTAATAACTATTGTGGGGAATTCTTATAGAGTAATTCATACAGCCGTAGAACTTGCCAAGCAAATACATTTTTAATGACGATGACCAAAGCATACTCATGCAGCCATTTTAAACAGGTGAGGTGATCATTATATTTCTCCTCTGTTTAAACAAAGTTTCCATTCATTTAAGAAATATAACATGGCAGGATGCATGTTAGGAAGAGATAAGACATGCTGCTGAGCCAACATCCGATGGGGTGAAGGCAGAGACCCATGATGTGAGGGGAAAGACAGTGATGTAAAATGTATTTTATCTCAAAGAAGCACATGCCTTGAGGTCCTTTCATGGAAAGTATTAAAGTTCAAGGAAAAAAAAAAAAACTGCAGTCTTTCCCTTATTTTTCTCATCCAACTGAAATGACTTATCTTACTAGTTTTCACCATAAATAGAAAATGTTAATAAAGTAACTGCACAAATAACTATTCCCCAAAATACCAGTAAGATATTTTCTATTTAATCACCATGATGGCATTAATATTGAAATAACATTAAATAGGTCATTGGAATCAGTTATCATTTGAGGAACATGATTTTTGCATTTTCCCTTTTGTAGGAAAGAAGCATCAGTTGAAAAATTAGAAGGACATAAACAAAACTGACCACGCTAAGGCAACAGGCATCCAGCATCTTTGTGAAAATGCCCAGGCTCACTCTCCTGGCACAGCTCTCTCTTCTATCCATTTGGAATCTCCAGTTCTACCATCCCTTGGGTGTTCCTTTCCCCAGAGATGCCACTAATCTGACTTGATGTGAAAAACCCACCCAGAGCCATCATCACCGGGTAATGCAAACAGGGGCGTTGGGGGTGAATTTCTTGTTCCTCCTACTTCTTGATTCTCTCATTCCCTCAGAATGTGATCCCTCCAGGAAGCACTCAGATCTTCTATGTTAGTAAAATTCTACCCAGAACTCCCATCATTATCCCGCTCCAGGTTTGCCACACTGGTCTGCAACTGAGAGAAAATCAACCCAAGCTGGTCTCCCTCCAGCGTGAAGAATCAAACCTAACACTCTTTTCCAGTGAGTCAGTGCTCTTCCCCTTGTCCACCCGAAGCATGGGAAGATTTGTTAGTTCTTCCTCCTCATCCATCTTCTCCCATCAGACAACTCTGGCTGCCTTGAAAGGAGTTCTCTGTTCGGTTACATGTTGGTCACTCCACTCACCATGATGTACAGCACATGGCTTGGGCTGCCCCAGCTCCTCCCAGCAGAGCTGTGTTACAAGAAGCATCGCATTAAAACCTGTCAGCGAGTAATACTCCAGGCGACCACACGGAAACTCCTATCATTTGATGTCATGGGGATGTTTTCTAAGTGGCAAAGCTGCAACTGCTTAGAAAACTCAGGACTCGTGTCTGTGACATATGGCAGCCTGGGACTGTGACACGACCATCTTCTTCTTGGCCTGGACTTTGGTCTAAGATTTATGTGTTATGCTCTATCCAATATCCCATGGAACACGTTAAATCCCTTTATGTGGGTTCCGTTTGAAGCACTGTCTTTACATGAACTTAATTTGAAACAATGCCAAATCACATTTATTTTTCCAAATATGCTTCTAATATCATGTGCAAACTTATAGCATGAAAATCTCCCACACAGCCAAGATGACTCTTGGAAGGAAAAAAAAAATGTTGAAAGACATTTACTAACATATACTAGTTTTGACAGCAAGGAGATCAAAACAGTCAATCTTAAAGGAAATCAACCCTGAATACTCATTGGAAGAACTGATGCTGAAGCTGAAGTTCCAGTATTTTGGTCATCTGATGTGAACAGCCAACTCATTGGAAAAGTCCCTGATGCAGGGAAAGATTGAGGGCAGAAGGAGAAGGCATCAGAGGATGAGATGGCTGGATGGCTTTACCAGTGCAATGGACATGAACTTGGGCAAACTTGCGGAGATGGTAAGGGACAGGGAGGCCTGGTGTACTGCAGTCCATGAGGTCTCAAAGAGTCAGATACAACTGGGCAACTGAACAACAACAACTAGATTTTAATATATACTAGAATTCTACCAACCTATACTGGTGTTTCTAGTGTTTCTAATACTAGTGTTTCTCAGCATTGAATGGGTATCAGAGTCAACTATGGGGCTTTTAAAAAATTCCAATTGTCTTGGCCCCAGGTTGCCTATGCCCTCTTTCAGTAGATCAAGTTATTCAAGAATTTTTCATGGTTCTGTTGCAATAATATTAAAAGATTAACTCTGAGAATTTTATAGGAATATAGATAATTAAAAATAACCTTGAACATTTCTACTGTTTGAGTAACGAAAGGGGAATAATCTTAAATGCTACAGTAGCTAAGAAATAGGTCCATATTCTCATCAGAGTCTGCTTTTCCTCTTGGGGCCCAGTCTAAGAATTCTAGCTGGTAAACACCCATATAAATGATAAGAAGACTGCTATCAAGGGAGCGACCCTTATCCTAAACCTTTTTAACAATTTGCCTTTTTTATAAAATTGCTGTTTCTCTATAGGTCATTGCCTAAGTTATGCTGGACTCCTTCAGGCTGCAAGAATCAGAAATCTGATCAATCTATTTCAAATAATGGATACATTGTAAAGTTCTATGGGGTGGAAAGAACCTCCAAAACCATTAGCACAATGTATACCAAAGGCGGGAAACAGAATACTATTCATAACTGTTTAGGATAAGACAGATGGTGCCTTGACAGCAATTTTAGAATTCATCTCCTTAGAAAAGATGGAATTGTGGTCTAATTGGAGAAGGAGATGGCAACCCACTCCAGTATTCTTGCCTAGAGAATCCCAGGGATGGGGGAGCCTGGTGGGCTGCCGTCTATGGGGTCACACAGAGTCGGACACGACTGAAGTGACTTAGCAGCAGTAGCAGCAGTGGTCTAATCAGGAAAAGAGAAATTACGCTAGGTACTTGAAGTAGAAAGAATTTAATAGAGTAATTGGTTTCACAAATAACAAAGGTGATAAAGAGTCCAACAAGGAAGGCAAAATTCATTAAAACAGCAATAATCTGCTATCACTGAGGGCTGAAGAAACAAAGGGAGAGGATATGGTGTTACAGAATCCACAAAGGGTGGCCATCGGGGGGGAGATGGAGCCATGGTGAAACTGCGTAATGGAGCTGGGACTCTTGAAGAAGATATTTTCAGGAAGAACTGGAATTGTGAAGGTAACACAGCCTCTGCCTGAGACATCAACCAAGATCAGAAGAGTGGGGAAAATACCTTGGTTTTTCCCTTCCTCCTGCAGTCAGACCTCTCACTAGTGCCTTCCACTAGCTTAACATAACTGAAGTTAGTGATACAGATCAGGGCAGGGGAAAGCCAGGGAGAAAACCTGAGGGCAAAGAGGCAAATTTCAGCACAGAGGGCCATCTGTGGCTCCCAGCTCCATTAGTCTACCTTTCCTCATTCGGCATCTCTCTGTCTCTGCTTTACCTTCTGTTCTTAACTTCTGTCTCTTAGTAGGCTATGAAGTCAAACACATCAAAAGAAAGGGTATGTTTGGGTCGATTTCCCTGCTCAACTGCAATCTGTGCTATTAAGGAGAGTTCTCACAACAGGCAGCCCTCTTCAGGACTGTCTCTGATTCAGCCACTGATCCAATCAGTTATCCATTTCTTGGTTGTTATTTGGTACAAAGCAAGACAACGATTACAAAAGAAAACATCTGCAGCTAATTTTCTCAGGAGACACTACTTCTAGAAAGCACTTTGAGTTTGTATAAATTGTGTCCCTCCCCCAGTTCATATATATTGAAGGCCTAACCCTCATTACCTCACAATGTATTTAGAGATAAGACCTTTAAAGAGGTAATTAAAGTGAGGTCTATAGGGTGGACCCTAATCTGATATGACTGGGGTTCTTATAAGAGGAGGAGAATAGGATACAGAGAGAAAAGACCACATGAAAACACAGAGAGAAGTTGGCCCTGTGTCTATACCCAAGGAGGAAGCCTTGGGGAGAAAGCAACCTGACCTTGATCTCAAATGTCTAGTGTCCAGAATTGTGAGAAAATTAATTTTTGTCGTTATTAGTCTATAGTACGTTACTATGGCAGCCCTAGAAAACTAATACAGTCAGTGTATTAGATTGAACTCTATGTACTAATTATCTATATTCTGAAATTCAAAGGCATGTGATCGTGTACTTAGCGGTGACTGTTTCAGGCACTAGCTGTAACAGTGGTCTTTGTGTTGGTCTGCTGGAGTTTCCATAACAAAATAAAACAGACTGGGTGGCTTAAACAACAAAATTTATTTTCTCATGGTTCTGGCAATTGGAATTTCTAGATTAATGGGTTGGCAGCATCGGTTTCTGGCTGAGGCCTCTCTCCTTGGCTTGCATATAGATACTTCTTGCTGTGGTGCTCACATGGCATTTTCTCTGCATGTGCATCCCTGATGTGCCTTCTTCTTCTGATCAGAATACCAGTCATATTGGATTAGGGTCCGCTCTTATGACCTCATTTCATCTTAATCATCTTTTTTAAATGCACTATCTCTAAATACAGTCACAGTGAGGGTCAGGGGCTAGAAGAAGCACAAGCTGGAATCAAGATTGCCGGGAGAAATATCAATAACCTCAGATATGCAGATGACCACCCTTATGGCAGAAAGTGAAGAGGAACTAAAAAGCCTCTTGATGAAAGTGAAAGTGGAGAGTGAAAAAGTGGGCTTAAAGCTCAACATTCAGAAAACGAAGATCATGGCATCTCGTCCCATCACTTCATGGGAAATAGAGGGGGAAACAGTGGAAACAGTGTCAGACTTTATTTTGGGGGTTCCAGAATCACTGCAGATGGTGATTGCAGCCATGAAATTAAAAGATGCTTACTCCTTGGAAGAAAAGTTATGACCAACCTAGATAGCATATTGAAAAGCAGAGACATTACTTTGCCAACAAAGGTCCGTCTAGTCAAGGCTATGGTTTTTCCTGTGGTCATGTATGGATGCGAGAGTTGGACTGTAAAGAAAGCTAAGCACCGAAGAATTGATGCTTTTGAACTGTGGTGTTGGAGAAGACTCTTGAGAGTCCCTTGGATTGCAAGGAGATTCGACCAGTCCATTCTGAAGGAGAACAACCCTGGGATTTCTTTGGAGGGAATGATGCTGAAGCTGAAACTCCAATACTTTGGCCACCTCATGCTAAGAGTTGACTCACTGTAAAAGACTCTGATGCTGGGAGGGATTGGGGGCAGGAGGAGAAGGAGACGACAGAGGATGAGATGGCTGGATGGCATCACTGACTCGATGGACGTGAGTTTGAGTGAACTCCGGGAGTTGGTGATGGACAGGGAGGCCTGGCGTGCTGCGATTCATGGGGTCACAAAGAGTCGGACACGACTGAGCGACTGAACTGAACTGAACTGAGGGTCAGCGTTTCAACACTAGAATTTTGCAGAGATACAATTCAGTTCCTAACACTCTTCAAACGTACTTAATTTTTTCTACTTATCACAGGTGAAATCATTCCCACCTGGACAGTAAAGGTCGGGTCTGGAGATGTAACTGGGGCACCTCTCCTCAGTGCCACTGAGTTTATCAGAAACACTAATTATTAATTTTTATTTCTCTAAAACCCAAACTCTTTCTCTCTCCAGGTTATTATGGAAATCTGATTAGATTGTTAGCAAGTGACGTTCATAAATAGCAGAAAGTTATCATCCATAGCCTCATTATTAACAATGTACCTCCCAACCTTTGCCTGTATCAAAACCCCATCTGTCTGGATCACCATCTTCTGGGCAAACACCATGTCTATCCCATTCTTTACCCACAGTCACATTGCCTGGACTACATTTTCCACGTGCCTGGCTTTTGCTTGCCCTCACTTCCCACATTATTTCTGAGACCACAACCATCCACAGCTGGCTCATCTTTAAAATGGAGAAAATACTACTACCTACCTCATAGGGCTCTTGGGAGGATTAAATGAGTCAACAGGTGTGAAACATTCAGAACGGTGTCTGACATACATGAAATGTGATATGATTATTCATTATTATTAACATCATTATCATTTTAGATTTACAGGTCATTATTTTTATGCATAAGATGCTATTGTTGCTCTGATTCCCCTTTACCACGTCATGCACCCACCCGCTTCCTGCTTCAGGTGTTGGCCCTAAAGGTTCATACCTGCAAACCTCTCCAGAAGACTATCTGGCTGATGGGGAACTGACTCCACAGCAGGTGTCTGGGATGTTATGCCCCTTTCCCCAGAGACAGCTCATGGGCCAATGACTGCCTAGTGCAAGGGGTGAAATGGCCTGGTCCCCTTGCCTCTGTCCAGAACAACTCTTGGTATGACTCCCTCTCCAGGGTCCTGCAAAGAGAACACTCTGTGCCGAGATGTTTTCTGAAACCATACTTTTTGCTTAGCTTCTCACCCTGTCCTATCCCACTTCCTCCACTCTCTTGCAAGGTCCTCCTGAGAGTGTCACCTCAATTACTGATTTGCACAAGACTCAGAAACTAAAGAAAATGACCTCAGAGACCCACCTAAGGAGAGAGTGGTTTGTAGACTGTTTCTCATGTAGGTTATATATTCCTACTCTCTGCCATAATATCTAACAGTATGAGTCTCACATCACATG